>NC_034608.1:28829450-28842831 GCF_900095145.1 Mus pahari | reverse complement strand
GAGAGAGAGAGAGAGAGAGAGAGAGAGAGAGAGAGAGAGAGAGAGAGATGTAGATTTTTTTCCATGCCTATTTTCTGGCCACCTTGAGCTCTACCCCGGCTCTTCCTTCCCCCAGAGGCTCATTTTAGAATGGATTGCCTTCCTTGCATGCCCAGCTGTTTGCCTTGTGCAAGATGAGGTATTCATCAAATGCTCAATCAGCTCCCACGCTGGTCTCCTTTCACAGTCCTGGAAGCCGAGGCACTGAGCGGAGGTTAATTGCTGTGGCCTGTTTACAGTGTAAGTCGGTGGTGACAGCACAATTAGAACTTTGCAACTGAGACTTTCTATGTAATCAACTTGTTCACGATGTCTCCTGCCCCCTCTGCCCCCTGCTCCCTGATGTGACAGCACAGTACATCTGATTTGAAATGGGGATTTTTTTTTTTTTTTTTTCAGAGCTGGGTGCATCCAGGATCGAAAGCACCTGCAAAGAATCATGGGGTATAGAAATGACAAGAGGCAAAGATGTCATCTTTGCCTATTAGAAACTCCTGATGGCTTCGGTCTGTGCTGCCACAGCAGATAAGTCCCGGTGCACCAATGAGGGGGCGGGAATAAATGGAGTGGGACAGTGTTTATGGGGGTGGAGGAGGTGACACAGATAAGCAGGAGGGATTCTGACAGGGGCATCAGCAGCTGTGCCGGAGGGGAGGGAGGATGCACGGGAGGGGCTGGGTCACAGCCGCAGCAGTGACAAGTGTGGAACAGAATTAAAAATTTAAGAGATATTAAATTGACTTCGTTCCAGCAAACCTGCATTTTGCAAACCGATCATGACGGCCACAGTGGTGACAGCTTTTCTCGGAAACAGAGTCATGAACTATCTCTCGTTTCTCTCCCAACCAACATTTGCCTCCCATGGGAAGAGAGTTGCTTTTTTTTTTTTTTAACATTTGACGACAAATATTGATTTTGCAAAAATCAAGCTTTCCTATTAAACAAAATGCTTTGGCAGGTTGGAAGCTTATTACGGATGATAACACATTTGCAGATGGAGATACTGAGGTTTGTTTTGTGGCCTTAGGAGGGGATCAAGACAAGGAAAGACAATCAGCAGAAAAGGTTCTCTGGCTGAGTGAGAGAGATATGGCTCAGTCCTTTCAGCATTTGGAGTTTTACTTCATTCAGTTCTTTTGTATTTTATTTGTTTATTTTAGAGAAAGTGTTTCATGTCCACTCACTATGTAGCCACAGGTGACTCAGTGTCCCAATATTCCTGTTTCCACCTGCAAGTGATACACTACAGGTGTGCTCCACCACACCTGGTGTATCTCATCTTGGACCCTGAACCAGCAGTGTACTAACTGAGCTACACCTCCAGTCCATGATTTATAGTTTTAAAATTGTATTTTCATGTGTGGGGGTGATTTGTATTTTCTCACATGTGTGTGTATGCACCGCATGTATGCAGTGCCCACAGAGGCCAGAAAAGAGCAGCAGATCCCTTACATCCACAAATGATTTTGAGCCAACGTGTTTGTTGGAAATCTAATTCAGGCCCTCTGCAAGGGCAACCCAAGCCCTTGATCACTCAGCTATCTCTTCAGCGCCCAGAATTTATTTTTAACCACCTTTTATTGGGGCTGACGTTTACATATTGAAATTCAGAAATTCCCTCCCATGCCCTCTCCATTTACAAACTGATAGCCTCTATTTCTTTGAATATGATTGTTACACACATAATATATAACATTACATATTATTGTTATATACAAGGAGTATGTATGTACTTACATATATGTGTATATATGTATTCACACACACACACACACACACACACACACACAACCTGCTGAGTCCATTTCGGATGTTTGTGTGTACATGGTTTTAAGACTGACCACTCTGCATTGGACAACCAATAGTGGGGCTCATCGCTTGGAGGTCACAAGCCAGCCCACACCAGTTCATTGAGTTGCCTTTCACTGTAGCCAACATTACTGTCGATGATAAGAACAAGCCACATAAAGAGTCCTCGGGTCACTTTTCAGTAATACGAAGAAGTTAACCTCCGGCTCCTCCACAGTTTTCATACAGCCTCAGAACTCTGTCCTGCCTGGGAAGCACTTCAAAGGTCTGAGTCCTGGACTGCCCACTGGGAAAGTCACATCACCTGGGTATTGTTCCTGGTAGAACCAGTAAACTTTTCTCTAGAGAGTCACAGCCCAGGGTTCTTGTATCCAGCAGGGGAGTTCTCCTCCTCGGGAGGCTGGAGGGTCTTGAGGAGGAGCACTCCTGTGCTGCACAGACTCTGAGTGGGCAGTTCAAGACGCTCCGTGCCTCCCCCAAGCTCACTTCTGCCCCAATCTTGCCTTGGTGGCCTTCACCTCGGGGACAACCACTCCTACCTTGCTTTCTAAATTAATGAGACTAGTTCTCGTTAAGAAATCAGGGCTGCTAAGCACTAATTACGATTCTATGCCATTCTCAAAATAAACCTCGAGACAAATGAGCTGGAGGACGCAAAGTATGCTGGGTGTGAGCTAAGCCTGTCTCCAAAGAAGACAAAGGAGCACCGTCAGCCCCCCACCCCCACCCCAGAGGCTCTGAAGACTCCAGTCAGCAAATCCTTGAAGGGGCTTGACTATAGGAGTAGTTATTTACTTTTAATCTTCAAAAAAGAGGAGGGGCGGGATTTTCAAGCTTTGCTACCAGGTGTGGCCCTGGCTCCCATCCCCCCTCGCTGAGCTGACTCACTGAATCATGCTGAGGCTATGTCATTAATGTCCTGGTCAGTGATACATGGGGCTCAGCCCCATTTCTTCAGGCCAGTTCTCTCTGATCCTAGGCTTTCTCCTCGTGGTTCTTGTGATTTAAATGTCACTGTGAATTCTGGGATGCACACACTGCCCTTGATGTCTCCAGTCCTCCATAAATGGGCTTGTAGAGGATACATTCAAGGTGACCTTGCTCTCATTAGCTCAGAATTCAATTGTACGGTCCACTTGCCTTGCTATCTCCAGGGAGGGGAGTTCATAATTACAAAACCAGTCTTACCAATTATGGACCCCAGGCGTCTGTTTGGGGCTCCTTCTCTGTTCCCCAGCAGGTGCCAGCCAGTTTGCAAAAGTCAACATTGGCTAAGCCACCAACAAATGAAAGGTGAGGTAGAAACCCGCCTTGTGTTGTACCCTCAAGGGAGACATCACGGTCTAAAATAGTATATGTATTTTTCTAAGAACATGTTTACAGTTCTACCAGCGCATTGCTTTATGGAGAGTTTATAAAAGGAAGCGTTGGGTTACCGTTTTCATCCAGATAGGCCAGCAGGATAGCACTAGATTCTGTCCCTTCAACGGCGTAATCTAAAGGGATGTTTCCATTCACATCTTGCAGAAGGACATTGGCTCCAGCCTGGATGAAAACAAACAAACAAACAAACAAAAAACCCCAGTGACCATTAAATGTTTAAGATTAAAAGTACATTTAGAATGTTCTCTTCACTTTTAACCCAGAAACAGAAATAGTTTTTATCAGACACATTGCTGAGGGATTTTGGAGGGAATCACAATTTTATTTTTTTATGCAATGCACTAAATAATTTGTAATCTGGAATGCTGCAAGGAGCTTCCCCAAGGCAGGGGTTCACAGCAACATCTTCTCCAGAAGGAGCTGATATCAATCTTGTCTTCTGAGTTCGCTTGAATGGTTTCTGGTGTGGAGGTTCTTGACTCTGCCGTTGCTCCACCTAGATGCTTTGCTGGTCAATATAGATCAGCAATTTAACAATCTAGAACTGCCTGTGAGATAAGCCTTTGGTTATACCGAGGAGGGGGTTGCCTAGACAGGTTGATTGATTGGGAAAGATTCACTCTGGAAGTGAAAGGATCCACTCCATGGCCTGTGTTCTGGAGTGAATAAAAAGGCTAGAGGAGCTGAGTGTCAACAGACCTCATTCTCTGTTTCCTGCCTACAGGCTCTTTACTAGCTAGCTACCTTAAGCCACCAGCCATCATGCCTTCCCCTCTAAGACAGTCTTCCCTCCTTCTTTGGCCTCTGCCTCCTACTTTGTCCTCACAATTGTCTTCCCTGCAGCTGTCCATTAGAGGACAGTGTAGCCACACAGCAAGTGCTCTTGTGACTGACTGCAGGCATGGTCCGATCCCAGTGCTTTATGGCATTGGGCCAATTCCCAAGGTTCAGGAAAGCTGATTCACAAAACTGTTAAGACTAGAAGCTATATTTGCAGACTGTATTTATGACAGCCCAGGTCCTTCCTCACCGCATCTGAGAACACACATTGAGTTGTTGTCACCAAGCCAACATGCTTAATCTAGTCTCTCAGTGAATCCCATAGCACACAGCCTGGCCAGCACAGCAGACAATGACTAATGCAGGCTAATATGCATGCCCCTGCACTCAACATTCATGTGACCCTGGAAATTGTTCTTACCCTCTTTTTAGTTGCCCCAGTTGGAAAGAGGGGATGTGGTGGTTTGAATATGCTTGGCCCAGGGTGTGGCACTATTAGGAGGTGTGCCCTGGTTGGAGTAGGTGTGCCACTGTGGGTGTGGATTTAAGACCCTTGTCCTAGCTGCCTGGAAGCTAGTGTTCTCCTGGCAACCTTCAGGTGAAGATGTAGAGCTCTCAGTTTCTCCTGCACCAACCCTGTCTGGACCCTGCCATGTTCCCATCTTGATGATTATGAACTGAAACTCTGAACCTGTAAGCCAGCCCCAGTGAAATGTTATCCTTATAAGAGTTGCCTTGGTCATAGTCTCTGTTTACATCAATGGAAACCCTAACTAAGACAGTGGGCTAAGAGGGTCATTGTAGAAATGATGTCGATTGGGTCTAGAAAAGTATTAATGACACTGAATTGTTAACGATATAGGATTGTTTGTGTAAGAACAGCTCCATGCCCTTCTGTGGGAAAATTCCAGCAAAATGGCTAGCACATCTTACTGAACACCTTCCAGAGAGGAGCAGCTCAAGCTTTCCTGCAGAGCCGCAAACAAGCAGGCACGCAGAAACAAACATCTGCGAAAGCAGCAATACCCAGCTACAGATATATGAAGTAATCTAAACGTCTATGGTGTCTGCGGTGGCAGACATGTTGACTGTTTACCCAGTGTTCACCTGTCTAGGGAGGGTCAACCAAAACCCCAATGTCTGCAGTTCGCAGCGCAGTTCTAAGGGCTGGCCTTTGGAATATTGTAGCATGAGGGTTGGGACTCATAGTGACGCTCCTCTAAGCAGCTTGCGCCTCAGTCTTGTGTGATATCCTTGATGCCAAGGCGTCCTAACCCTGTCCGTATGCAGAGACGTCTCTGTTTTCATCATGAAAGAAAAGCTCTCTTCCCCCAATGCCCTTCTGAGGAGGAGGCCTGTGTGCCACAGGCCTGCAGCACTCAGATGTCCGCACTTGGACGTACCATTTTCTTATGCTGGGGCATTTTCGAAGCTAGGGATGTAGGCTCCTTAGCAGACTGATATGCAATATTTCTGAAAGTAAAGCTTTTCTATTGTTTAAGTCAAATTATAAATGCCTTGAAGGAATCATTTTTTTTCCCCACTGAAGTACACAGGCTATGAGAAGGTAGGTCTGCTGGTGTTCTTCAAATGCCTGCAACAGTCCAGAATCAGGCTGGCCCATTATTCTGTTTGGGTCTGAACAAAGGCTTCCTCCCCTCCCTGCAAGAGCTGATTTCACATCCAGTTTTCCATTTCTATTGTACTTTGAAGTTAAACATCAGCAGTGAGATCAAGACTGACTGACTTTTTTTTTTTTTTTTTTTTTATTACCCACCTCACTGACCAAGGAGTGATAGTGGGTCTCATCAGAACAAAGGAGCAAATTAGCTTACAAGGTGGAAACATTTCTTGAAAATATCAGAAGATATTTCTTATTACCATCATAAGGTCTCTAGCCTGTAGCATATGCAGTGGGAAATCCATAAGGAACTCACTGTGGTGTAAGGAATTGTGCTTCTTCTATTAAAAATGTTTGAGGCACTCAGGAATAGCAAATCAGCTTAGTTTTGTGGAGTGAAAGCAAGCGAGAACCTCAGTTCACTAAAAATACCATCCGTGATGTTGTGCATTTAAAATGACAACGAATATGTATGAATTAACTATAAGCTTCCAGCACATGCACTTGAGATACTTGAAAATGTTCTGTTTCACTCTTCGGTTTTTACTTCTTAGAGATGGCTCCAGCTTTGAGCCGTGCTTATGAAGACGAGAGATGGAGATGTGTTTGTTACTGGGTTTCCCTGGATACCTATTGCAAGCTTTTCTGTGTAGAACCAAGAAGATAACATCAAACATGACACAGATTTTTTAATATGTCAGAGTGTGCATTTGATTCTACGAAAGAAAGAAAGAAAGATAGAAAGAAAGAAAGAAAGAAAGAAAGAAAGAAAGAAAGGAAGGAAGGAAGAGAAAAGGAAAGGAAAGGAAAGGAAAGGAAAGGAAAGGAAAGGAAAGGAAAGGAAAGGAAAGGAAAGGAAAGGAAAGGAAAGGAAAGGAAGAAAAAAGAAACGGGTAGTTGAAGGTCTTAAAATGAAATTTTTCAGATGAAAAGCCAGGAATAGTGAAACCTGGATTTACTTTTTAATATAACAAAGAATAGTGTTAAGAGTTGCTACACATGTCATAAGCATTACATATTATTTTTAAACAACTGGATGTTATCCTTTATTTTAAGAACGTGGGGTCTCCAGATAGCTCCTGCGGTTGCTGTAGAGCCAGAGGAAGAACAGTCCTGTGCTGGGGTTAGTGTAGGGCTCAGTCCTCATCAGAGATGTCTCTCTGTGCTGTGGACAGTATCAAAATGCAGAGAGGAAATGAGTGTGGAGTCTCAGCCACAGACCGGACAGAGATGCCACACCCATGCATGGTGCTCAGTGAGCGTTGAGGAAGAGGGGGCCGAAGGATCGTAGGAGGCAGATGAGGGGAGGATTCGGAGAAAGCAGTCTCTCCAGGGCATGACAGCACTCTCCATCTCAGGGTGGCTGTTTCTGCCCAGGATCAAACCAGTCGGCATCCCACAGAAGGGTCCATAGCCCTACCCATAGCTTAGGAGGTTTTGACAGCAGATGGAACCTTGGGGAGGCAGAGTTGGTTTTCTTTAAGGGTATGACCCCTGGGGGGGTGTCAATTATGGTCCATTGGATGGTCCCACACCCAGAAGTATCAGGAATCACAAAATGGAATGGATGAGTTATTAAACATAAAAAAATAATGCAATCGAATCAACAATAGTTCATATCCATGAAGAGACAAAGTGTGGATCAGAAACCAGGTGTGTGTGAAGGGAGTAAAAAATGAGAGTGGAGGGAAACACACTTCCTCTTCACAAAGGAGAAGCAGTTTACATGAGGTAATATTATCATGGCCTGAGACATAAAGATTTGTGTGCGTGTTTATATCTGTGTTCAAGTGTGAGTGTTTATGCATGCAAGCAAGCTGCTGTGTGTGGAATGGCTTCATACTTCACACCTGCACCTGACTACCAGATGTCGCATGCCTTATTCCGTGAGCAATTGTCTACTCTCTCTCACTCTGGAAGAACCTTCTAGACTAAGACACTCTTACTTTGTTTTACTTTCTCTTCTAGTTGCCAGGACAAAATACTCCTAGAGCAAGCTAAAGAAGAGAGGAACTCAGGAGTTTGAAGTTGGTGGTCACATCACATCCGTGGTCTGAAGCCAGCAACTGTGTGTGCATCCTCAGGTCTGTCTCTTTGGTTCAGGACAGGGACCAGCTCCTAAGATAGTACTACTGACATTTCAAGTGGGTCTTCCCACCTCCATAAAGCCAGTGAAAGGATCTCCATGCAGACACCCCCAGGGCAACCTCGCCCACAGATACATTCCTTCCTGGAGACTCTCTGCTCAGGTTATTCCAGACTTTGACCATGAAATCAACCACCACAAGTTTCAAATCTTTTCTTTGCAGCACGGCCATCCAGCCCTGGCATTCTACCTGCAAACTTAGAACTCTTCCAGTCCTGGCATTCTACCTGCAAGCTTAGAGCACCTCCAGCCCCGGCATTCTACCTGCAAGCTTAGAACTCTACTGTTGGGCCAAACCCCTAGGCCAACCAAAAATTATTTATGCAGCATAAACTGCAAGGCAAATCCTGCCATTTCTTTCAAGAAAATAAATGAAGCACATCGTGATTGCTGTTTATCATCAGGGACGTGAAGTTGATACATTCCCTATGTGTGAAACCAACAGGGACTCTTCAAGCAACTGAGTGCTCAGATCCTACTAGAGGCCATGGGAACATTTACTCTCTATTTATTGAAACTGGAAAGCCACTTAATTCCAAATTTGTCCAAAATTTTGTTCTTGATGTATCACAGTTGGGGATCACATATATCATTTCCTCTAAATGAGATTCTGTTTAGTTTATGCCAGATGACAAATGGACCAATAAACACTTCATTGGCTTGTGCTTTGTAACAATTTAATCTCAACAACTCTGTTTGTACACAGTTTTACTTAGTAATATTTCTTTGTCACATTAATATTGAAAGCTTAGTAAAAGTCATGTAATGAAACTGTAATGATAAAGTGTCACGTCTTTCTACATGATTAAGTTTTTTGGCAATGTCTCATTTTTAAATAAGCACAAATCTAATGAAAATGGAAAGGCTGGACCCGGAACTTTCACCCCATTATGAGTTTAATGCCATGCCCCCACCCCAAATGGTATGTTGAAACTCAAACCCAAGTACCTCATGTATATAATCATTGCAAACAATGCTAGTTCAGAGGAAATGATCCTGGATCAGCGTGGGACATTATTCCAAGATGCTCGGTGTCTTTAATAAGAGAATCATTTGAATGGAGACAGAGAAAAACTTGGTGGGACACAGAACTGGAAAGGTGAAATAGAGCTTAGACTGATACCATTAAGCAACAAGGCATGCCTGATTCTCTTGGGACCTGAAGAGGCAAAGAAGAGTTCCTTGACTGTAGACATCTAGAGGTGTCAGAAAATAATACTTGTTCTTGAAAGCCACAGTTTGTAGACTCTTATTATTTCAGGAAACTAAGATGACATTCTGTGCGTAGCACAATGGACTAAATGTTTATGCCCCCTTTCTGAATTCTCATATTGTAATCTAGCCCACAGAGTGGTAATATTAAGAGCTGGGACAGTTTGGGGTGATTAGCTTGTAACATTAGAGCCTTTAGGACTGAGATCAAGTTAATGTCTTTATGAAAGAGACCTGAAGCCTATAGAATTGGTCAAGCTCTGGCCAGGTGAAGATAAAAGTATAAGTTATTATTATTTTTTAAAATGTATTTATTTTAAAACACACATTCATGCATGTGTGTGTGTGCCTGCATGTATTTATGTGTGTCATATGCATTTAAGCCCCCTTGGAGTCCAAAAGAGACACTCGATTCCCTGGGATTGAACCCACTGAGGTATGTGCTAGGAACCAGTCAGTATACCCTGAAAGAAAGGTAATTGTTCTGAACTGCTGAACCATTTCCCTAGTTTCTAAAAGATAGAAACTGATATCATAAATAAGAGGGTTCCCATTAGAGATCCATAGATATGAAGAATAAGAAGGGACATTATGAACAGCCATGCACCCACAGTTGATACCTGATGTGAAATATACTAGTTCCCTGAAAAACAGACTGCCCCAGACTTGTAAAAGCAGGCCATCAGTTGCACCTAAACCTACCAATAATCTCTATAACCTGAATCATGAGGATGTGGCTTGATTCATGGTGATTTTCATACATCCTCCAGGAAGAAAATGTGTCTGTTCTGTGCAGGCTCCTTCAGAGCACGGAAGCAGATGGAAAACTTCTACAGTCTATCAGGCCAGTGTTACCACATGTCAAAGATGAATGAAGGCTTAAAACTACAGACTCTCATTAATTCAGGTGACAAACCCTCAATAAAATACTAGCAAATTGGCCAAACAGTGCTTAAAAGTAATCATATACCAAGTGGGGCATCTTTACACTGTTGGTATGGTTCTGCTTTCTTGCCTCTAAGCTCTTGAGTGAACCAGGCACATCTTGGCTCATGTACTTGTGTACACAAGTTTATATTAACTTATGTAGGCATACATGCATGCACATTGTGATGGTTTGAATATGCTTGGACCAAGGAGTGACACTATTAGAATGTGTGGCCCTGTTGGAGTAGGTATGTTACTGTGGGTGTGGGCTATAAGCCCCTCATCCTAGCTGCCTGGAAGCCAGTATTCTGCTAGCAGCCTTCAGATGAAGATGTAGAACTCTCAGCTCCTCTTGCACCATGCCTGCCTGGATGCTGCTATGTTCCCACCTTGATAATAATGGACTGAACCTCTGAACCTGTAAGCCAGCCCCAATTAAATGTTGTCCTTTATAAGACTTGCATTGGTCATGGTGTCTGTTCACAGCAGTAAAACCCTAAGACACACATAAATTTAAAAATTGTTAAAAAAAAAAGAATTTGTATCTTCGTCTTAACCTGGCCAGAGGTTCAGCATTTGAAAATCAATAATGCAATATCTCATACTAACAGACTGAAAAGCTAAGAGATCAGATGCTCATCTCATCAGTAGATATTAATGAAGCATTTGGTACAATGCAGCATTTCTTTATGGAAAACCAGTAAGTAGCATAAAGTATGACTTATGTTTCTCGGAGAGCCCCTGGACAGCTAGCACTGTACTAAATGGTCAGAGGGTAGAAACTTCACAGTAACATCAGGCATGCTTCAAGGAGCCTGCTCCCGTGAGTCTTTCCCCAAATTCCACAGGATGCCTAAGCTGATGGAATCTGACAGAAAATGGAGATAAGAGGTATATAGCCTGTGAAAGAGAAATAAAACAGTATGAAACGAAACAAACTTTTAAATAGAGGAAGTCCCAAACCCCGAAACAAAAAGAAGCCTGCCCCCATTCCCCGTGAATGTCTAGGTCTCAGGATGGAAAGACAGTGTGAAAGTTACAACGTTTCTTCATTTCTCCATTCTGCAAACATGAGGACTGAACATAAACCACGCTACCGTCACTATTAGAACCCTGGGATAAGAAGTAATTAGATCACAAACCTAACAAACTGAGACAAGAAGAGATGGAAGACTCCCAAGAAATCTCTTCTAATGCACAGTTGGGGAAATAGGCCCTGGCGATGATGGGTAGGAATGCCAAGACGATGACAGTTGTTCCAAATGTGCCTTGCGGAATTAATAAAATCCAAATAGACATCCTAGAAAACTATTGGACAGACACCAACAAGCTGATGACAAAGTTTTACAGAGTCAGAAAGAAACCTAAATATCCAACAAGGAATTGAAGGAGAAAATGTCGGGAGGCTGGCTTCATCCAATTATATGTCAAGCAATATAAACTGGGATGTGTGATATTGCTGGGGGAGAAATGCACAAATCAATAGATGAGAAGAGAAGGCGGGGACAGACCTGTATAGATACAGACAGAGTCCTCATGATAGACATAAAGGCTATATACTACAGTAAAGAGTGTTGTCAACAATTAGTGCTGGGGAAATTGGTGATCAGTGTGTAAAAGAGCCAGACCACAGGCTAGCCTCCGCTCTTCCCCCACAGCGGGGCCTCACTATCCTGCAGTCTTTTCCCAAGAGCATGCAGCTGTCGGGGGCTTTCTTCTCGTACCCCTTGCATGCCTGCCTCACTGCCTGCTGCACAGACCAATGACAACTTTGAATTCCCACCTTACTGAGGTCAATGCCTGTGACTTTTAGTACACAGGCTAGGTTGCATTGTATGGCACTTTCCCCTCTTAAACTACCACCATCCGAAACCTCGATTTATTCTTTGGAACTGAAGGATTCCTTTCCCTTCAGCCCCCCATAGCCTCCTGTAGTCTTGATGGTACCTCTCCCATTAAAGCTCTCTTCCTAGGGGAATCTAGTCTCAGCTTCTTTTATATAAAGTTATAACAGACACATCTTCCTTTGCAGAATTTCATTCATAATAGATCACAGACCAAAATGTAAAGAGCAAACTTTGAAACACTCTTCAGATGAGAAGATCTAGATGCCACTGAGCGGGGTGATGGGATCATTGACACGGTACCATAGGAGCAGATGTAGCACAAGCCAGGCACTAGCATGAACTTCATCAAAGTCACAACGGAAATACGAGGAAGGTTCCTGGATGAAACTCCACTGAATTTTCAAAAGGATTCATGTCCTCGTGGCCTAGAACCATCCAGGGTAGGATACCAAGCATGTCGAAGACTTTATAAGCCCCAGTACAGGGGAAGGCCAGGGCCAAGAAGTGGGAGTGGGTGGGTAGGGGAGCAGGAGCGGGGGGGGGGGGGATAGGGAACTTTCAGGATAGCATTAGAAATGTAAATAAAGAAAATATCTAATTAAACAAAAAAAGAAAGAAAATGGAACACTTTGAAACTTTGACTTTAGGGCTTGTCAAGATGTCTCAGCCACCTTGTCTCTTGTCTCAGTCAAGCTGCTGCCGTTAGTTACAGAGGACCAGGGATTGGTCCCCAGCAGTCCCTCAGGGCGACTGACAACCACCTGCGTTTTCAGCACCAGGGATCTGCTGCCCTCTTCTGGGCTCCTCATTTAGGTAACGAGAAATACTTTTTAAAAGACAACAATGGTTTTTATGGAAACTGATTTTTTTTTTTTTAAGCCATCAAACAAACCACCAGAAACAGTAAAAATAAAATAAGCTTATGGTCCCTCTACTCAGAGCTAGACAGCAGGGTTTCCACATTTCCTGTTTCTTCTAGTTCACACAGAAGTTGTGCAGGCACGCACACTCTGTGAAAATAAACAGGACTCAGGCCTCCACTTTCATGGCTTCACTTCTAATCCAAGCGCTAATTGCAAACACTCTCCCTCTTGTGCCATTAGACAGTAACTAAATCCCATCACACTCCCATGCAAAAGCCACTAAAGACTTTTCACACACTGAAGTTCATCAACCTTGTAAGTCCTAGTCTTGTACTCTACTCTGTGTCTTCAGACAAGAGGTTCCCCCCCTGGAGTGAACGTTGTGCCTGCACTTTAGTGTCATTTGGGTGCCAATAGCATCTGATTCAGACTTGAGTGTGCCTGCCTCGTGAACTATTCCATGGCTTCACCCCATGACTGCTCTGGTTCCATTCCAGCCACACAGAGATCAAACATTCCCACTTCCCCCAACTCCTCTGTACCATTTATCCCAACCTGAAGCCCACAAGAGTCATCCTGAGCCACTTGAATTCCAGCCTTCTTCCTGGAATAGCTCATTTTCCTCCACACTGGCTCTGCACACACTGCTCTGCTACAGTGTTCTAGAATGGTGGGGTATTATTAATCTCTAATGCCTACTAATTCTCTCTCTCTCTCTCTCTCTCTCTCTCTCTCTCTCTCTCTCTCTCTCTCT
>NC_034608.1:28826231-28829370 GCF_900095145.1 Mus pahari | reverse complement strand
TCCTCCTCCTCCTCCTCCTCCACCTCCTCCTTCTCCTCCTCCTCTTCCTCCTCTTTGTTTTAGACACAAGGTCTGTCATGTAACTCTGCCCAGCCTGGAGCTCACTGTGTAGATCAGGCAGGCCTCTGACTCACAGAGAGCTGGGACTAAAGGTGTCCTGAAGGTAAGTGTGGCCAAGCTTGGCTCTAACTGTGTGGAACTGTACTGTGGCCACCTGTCCTTCTTTCACAAACATCTGTCCAAGCACCTTCATGAGAACAGTCATAGTTGTGTTTTTTTGCTGTTGACAGGTCTTTGGTACGTTGTAAACATAATATCTCTGGACAGATGACATATCCCTGGGACCAGAGTTAAAGATGGCTGTGAGCTGCCCTGTGGGTGCTAGGAACTGACTCTGCATTGTCCATAAGAGCAGCAGAGGCTCTAAACCACAGAGCCATCTCTCCAGCACCCCACTCACTCCAAATTACTGTTAGATAATTAATTGGAAATCTGAGGCTCCTCCCCCAAGTCTCCCATTTCTGTGACCATCTCCTACTTAGGCTCAGCGAGGTGGCAAAGCCCCAGGCTATGAGGAAGGAGCCTACATTCAGAACATTCAACGCTAAAGCCAGCAGTGGGCTCTGTCTGGTGACTGCTGTGAATGGGCTGGGGAGGTAGGACCCTCTCTCTGAGCTGGGGCTGGCCACATCCTGACCCTCGATTCACTCTACAGTGATCTCTGAGGTCTCAAAGCAACCTGCAGCTGCATCTTTCATCTCTAGCAATCATTGCCCATGGCTGCCATTATTTATGAAGAGAGAACATTAGAAGCATATCATTTTTCTTTGGACTCTAGATTTCTGGCAGATAGTGCAGCTCGTAATAGAGTTGGGTGGCTCTCTTATTCATTAAGGAGCCGTGCACTGAACTTTTATTATGATTAAAATGTGCTTTGAGAATTTAACACTTACAAATTTTTATGGCAGTAAAAATTAAGAGCCCTTATTATGGCCATTTAAAAATTTTATAACAGTTGAGTTATATTGGAACAGAGTTTTACAGCTCCCCCTGTGAAACCTCCTTAGGCCATGGCTACTACTTGGGGAGGCATAAATATTTACATGTGCTCTTGTTGCTATGGTACACACACAGCAAAGCATGCAAGAGAAGAACAATCCTCAGGACTGGGTGTGAGTGGCGTGTGCAGCCAGTCATCCTAAGGACATCTCCAAATACTCACAGAATGACAGTTTGCTGCAGCAGCAAAGGGAGGGCGTGTCCCATGGGCGGTGAGGACAGAGGTCTCCACCTGATATTCCAGACCAAAGAAGAAAACTCAGTACAGCGAAGTGTGAGCATAGGTGCCTAGCAGAAGACGGATATAAAAACTGGAAGACGAGTCACATTACAAACCGGAAGGAAAGTTAGAAGAGAACCACTCATGTGCCTGAACGGAAAGGGAAAAAGGAAGGAGGGCGTGGTCGATCCTAAAGCACACGGGGAACATAAGAGGCGCCTGTGAGATCCCAGACTGGACCTTGCCAGCGGCTGAGCCAGCAGGTCACAGAGAAGGGAGAGGGAAGAGGAGAAGGAGAACAGGAAGACCAAGAAGTCAGGTGAGCAAGAGAGCAGGATGCCCAGAAAGTGAGGTAGCCAAAATGCCCTTAGGGGAGAACTGGGAAGTTCAGGGTAAGAGGGGCAGGGTATGCCAGATACAAGCAGAGCTGAGAGTGGCAGCCAGCACCCATCCTTTTTGATATGCTAATGATCACCTTAGTTAGCTGTTTGTAAGGGTTTGACTGTTTCCATTGGGCTGTGAACTCCTTTAAAAATGAGGGGTTCCTGTCAGAACAAAAGTTAAATGAATGGGATGCAGAAGCATTAGGGAGTAAAATGCTCCCTGCAGGCCTGTGCTTGAATACTTAATTCCCAGCTGTTTGGAAAAAGGGCAGAAGATGGAGCTTCACTGGAGAAAGTGAGTAACTTGGGGGTGGGTGGGAGGGGTCCTTACAGGGCACCTGGTCCCTACTTCCTGTCTCCTCTTTGCTTCTTCTTACAGTGAGTTGTGAGGAGATGGGGAGTCCTTGCCCCACACCCTGTCCTCCTTGGAGCCTGTCCTGTGCTTTCTCAGCAATGATGGACTCTCTCCCTTTAAACCATGAGCCAAAATAAATCTTGCCTCCCTTAAGTTTCTTTTGGAAGCTGCTCTGTCATATTGATAGGGACAGTAACCAGTACAGCAGACAGGAATTATGTATGATGAGATATGACATGGTAATAAAATGACCAGTAAGAAAAGAATGTGTATAGCTTATGTAATGGTATTTATGTGACAAAACTTCCTAGTGGTAAAAACCAAGCCACTGAAAGAAATTGTCAGGGCTGGGGAAGTACAGAGACTGTCTAAGTGAGGACACTCTTGACCTTCACTCCTGATGTGGAGCCGTTGAGTTAGGATGTCTTTTTTCAGGACTCATTGAGAGAGTCGAGTCCTGGACTGTGAGACAGGAGACTGCAGCCAGGATATTGGTGGCTGAAGCCAGCGGTCAGTTTTTCGAGGTGGATGGAACTGGGAAGGGAGAGGACCCTCTGATGGGAGGCTGGCCACACCTCACCCTTAAGAAACCTGACAGAGTAGGCTGCAGTTGGGCTTCAAGAAGTACATATGTCTGGAAATTACAGCCCAGGCTACAGAAGGGTTTCTAGAGGTTAGGAAAACAGGCAGCATTCCTCAGGAACTTGTGAAACAAGATCCCATCTGCCCCAAAGAGCCATTTTGCTTGCCTCTAGCAGAAGGGAGGTATGGCTCTCCACTGACATACACATCTTGCATATCAAAACCCATGCTGGCCTCCCGGTTCAGCCCACACTACCATCCTGACCCTTCTCCTCTATTATGCTAGCTTCCAGGCTGCTACAGTTTCCACGTTTCCCTTCAGCCAGATGCCCATTGACCTCCATACAATGGCAAGCTTTCTCCCCTGCCCTCTTTACCCTGCAAATATCTACTATTCTCTGCTGTTCTCCACTTCTCTCTGCTCCCAAGAGACAGCCTTGGTGGGTCCAGTTGGCTTCCTAGTCTCTCTGCTCTGGATTCTTCCAGATGCCCCTGACTGCCCTCTCCCTCTCCCTCTCCCTCTCCCTCTCCCTCTCCCTC
>NC_034608.1:28784878-28826021 GCF_900095145.1 Mus pahari | reverse complement strand
TCCCTCTCCCTCCCTCCCCCTCTCTCTCCCTCTCTCCCTCTCCCTCTGTCCCTCTGTCCCTCTCCCTCCCTCCCCCTCTCTCTCCCTCCCTCTCTCCCTTCCCTCAAACCCTTCCCTCCTGGTTGGGGACACTATGGGAACATGGCCCACAGAATCAGATAAGCAGGGCTCACAGGGGCTCAAAGAGACTGAAGCAGCGACCACGGAGCCTGTCTGAGTCTGAGCTAGGTCATTCGCACATATGTTATGGTTGTATAGCTTGGTGTTCTTATGGGAATCTTAGCAGTGGGGGTGGGGCTATCTGTGACTCCTTTGTCTGCTTCCGGGACCCTTTCCCCCCACTGGGTTGCCTCGTCCATCCTTGATATGAGGGTCTGTGGCTGGCTTTATCATAACTTGTTACATATGGTGGTATTCGATGGATATCCTTAGGAGGCCTGTTCTTCTCTGAGGGTAAATGGAGGGGTGAGTCTGGGGGGAGAGGGAGGTGTGAGCAAGGGGCTGGGGGGAGAGGAGGGAGGGACACTCAGATTGAGAGCATAAAGAAATAAATCTATTTCAAACAAACAATCCAAAACAAAACTTCCACCTAATCATGAAGTGGACAAGACGCCTACATCTCCGAAGATGTACATAAAGTATGCAGATTTGATGATTTCTCTACATATCCTGGGGGTGGGGGCACTGGCATACAAAGTATATCATAGCACTTGTTGGTCATCTCCCTGTGACACAATTATTCATCATTTAAAACTTTATCCCTTGCGTTTGGGTGGATGTTTCCATCTTTCTCCAGCAAATACATTAAATTTCAATGGACCATGTCTTTTGAAAATAGATAAGGAACAAAACCACCTTTGAGGTGAATGCCCAGAGCTCTTCTGGCATGCCCCTAGCAAGTCTTGTGTCTGCTAAATGCAAAGGTGAGAAGAAATTTAGACACATTAACGGTTATCTGGGGAGCTAGCTGGAGTGACATTTCAATCAATTAATAGTCAGAATATAATTAAAGGTCAGCTATCCAATTAAAAGAAGTAGTTTTACAAGAGAGCCTATTAAGACCATGTTTCTGAGGAAAGGCCAAGGAAAGGGTCATGAGGGAGGACAGTAGGGAGCCGTGCCATACAGGAAACACACCCCAATCTCTTGTCACCTAAGTGGCCCACCCTAGTAAGCCAGGCATGCCCTCTGAGGGAGGCTTTGTGTGCAACCCACGTAGGTGCATGGTCAATGTTTATTGAACAAAGCCTTGCACAAATTCAGCCAGTACCCCTGACTCATTAATCACTCATTTAATTATTGTCCGAAGGCAGCCTTTGTTAAATGCATGTTTGGCTGATCCAAAGAGTCTATACCTGCCCTGAGAAAATATAGCCTTTTCCAGATTTATAAACAAACTAAAGGGTTGGGAAGTTGACATTTTCTGTCTCTCAGTGTGCTGCACTAACGGCCTGAATATATGATTTCTTCCTAGTGACTTAAGGTGCCAGCACCTATGGTTTACATCTTCCTTTGGTTGAAAGTAATGGCTCAGGGTCGGGGCACTTGCTGCCAAGTCTTCAACCTGAGTCACATTCCTGGACCCCACATGGTAGAAGAAAACCCATCACTGCAAGTTGTCCTCTGATCTCCAAATGCAAGTTATAACACACTCATGTGCATACACAAATGCATGCATAGTAACTAAATGCTCAAAGAGATTTTAAAAGTGTCTTATTCCTGTTTTAATCTCCTACTCAATCATATTTATATACATAAGTAAAAGTTAAACACAAGTTTAGTCTGGTCTTTACCCTTTTAGGAGGGATGGGTGTGGTTTGCAGTTTTCTCCATGAAAACTAATGACTTCCAGAAATATAGCCTCCCCATTGCCCAGGAGATTTTCAAGGCACTCCCCATCCCCGCCTTATGACAGCACAAACCCTGGTTTTCCTTATAAACCTGTCTGCTTTTCTCTGTCTTTACAGCCTACTGCTTCCCCAAAGATAGTTTATAATTGGCTTACTTTTCAAATGCTTTTTCCATTTTTAGGGTCCACATTTCCTGGGTTGATCTGATTTCCTGCTGGCTTCTGTTGCCTTCACATGCAAATATGACTCTCTCTGTTTTTGAGTTCCCTTGCAAGCTGCTCTGTGGTTTTCTGGAGGCAGAGTCTCCGGGAACCCTGGTGTTAACATGTCCTGCTAGGACTGCATGGCCCTTCACATAGAGATTGTCTGCTGTGTCTATATATACAAATACATATACAAATACATATACATATATATATTTCTTGTAGTGGTGCACATGCATGCCACTGTGTATGTGTGTGTGTGTCTGTCTATCTGTCTGTCTGTCTCTCTCTGTATATCTGTGTGTGTCTGTGTGTGTGTTTATGTCAGAAGACAATTGGTGGTATCAAGTTTTCTCAGTCTACCACAAGGGGTCTTGGGGATCAAACTCAGGCCATTAGTCTTGGTGGTAAGTTACTTTATATACTGAGCCACCTCTCTTAAACCCTAAAAATTGGAAACTTTCTAAAACCCTGCCCCTCTTGAAAGTAAGGTAAAGGCCATAGACAAGACAGTGATGTCTTATCTAAAACCCATCACCTCTGTGTCCCTCACTCCCATGGCTGTCAGAGACCACCGACTTTTTTTATTCCGTGATGCCTCCCAGGCCTACAGGGCAGGTCATGTCTCAGATGTCTTTCTGCATGTGGTGGCCCAGAGCTGTCTGCCTAGCCCGGGACTGCATGTAAGTCTGTGAATGTATTCTGTGGAGTAGAAATTCCCCCACATCCACAAAAAGGCCAGTGGCACTATGCTACTTTCACACAGAATTCTGAGACGTGCTTGTTCAGCCCAGACAGCAGAAATATTCTGAAGGTTTTGATATCACTACATTGATTCAGAGGAGATAGTCTGTGAAATCTGCCACAGGGATTTCACTTGGCAAAGCCTGGCTCAGGCTTTCTAAATTAAATAATTTTAAAAGGAGCAGGTTTCATCATGTCTCCATGGAACATGATAAAACAGCTAACATATAAATTACCCTGCACCATATTCCTATTAATATTAAAACACCCAAATGCCGCAGTTGTAATATATAATATTGAAAAGGGAATAAGGATGTCAAACTCCTGAATAAAGAGAGTATATCATGCTAAGTTGAGGAATATGCAGTTTGCTGGGTCTCACATCTCTGCTCTCCACACAGTGGATACATTGTAACAATGTTCTGATACTATAACATGTTCTCTGAAAATGCTTTCACACAGAAAGATTCTGTGAACTTCAGTGTAAAGGAATGCCTGACTCCATGCAGCTTGAGTTATTAGTAGGCATTGTACTCAGGAGTCCTGGATGAGTTTGTATGGAGTAAAGAGCTTCTAGGTGTGCTGTCAAGCTGCTAGTGTGTGCTCTCTCCAGTTTCTTTTTGGAGGCACTCAGGGCTATGAGTTTTCCTCTTAGGACTGCTTTCATTGTGTCCCATAAGTTTGTATTTGTTTTGCCTTCATTTTCATTAAATTCTAAAAAGTCTTTAATTTCTTTCTTTATTTCTTCCTTGACCAAGTTATCATTGAGTAGAGCATTGTTCAGCTTCCATGTGTATGTGGAGTTTCTGTTGTTTTTGTTGCTATTGAAGACCAGCCTTAGTCCCTAGTGATCTGATAGGATGCACAGAATTATTTCAATCTTCTTGTATCTGTTGAGGCCTCTTTTGTGACCAATGATATGGTCAATTTTGGAGAAGGTACCATGAGGTGCTACAAAGAAATACTCTTTTGTTTTAGGATGAAATGTTCTATTGATATCTGTTAAATCCATTTGGTCCATAACTTCTGTTAGTTCACTGTGTCTCTGTTTAGTTTGTGTCCATTGCTGAGGGTAGGGTGTTGAAGCCTCCCACTCTTACTGTGTGAGGTGCCATGTGTGCTTTGAGGTTCAGTAGAGTTTCTTTTTATGAATGTCGGTGTCCTTGCATTTGGAGCATAGATGCTCAGAATTGAGAGTTCATCTCGGTAGATTTTACCTTTGATGAGTATGAAGCATCCTTCCTTATAATGTTTGATAACTTTTGGTTGAAAGTTGCTTTTATTCGATATTAGAATAGCTACTCCAGCTTGTTTCTTAGGGCCATTTGCTTAGAAAATTGTTTTCCAGTCCTTTACTCTGAGGCAGTGCCTTTCTTTTACACTGAGGTGCATTTCCTGTAGGCAGTAAAAATGTGTCCCGTTTACATATCCAGTCTAATACTCTATGTATTTTAATTGGGGAATTGAGTTCTGTGATATTAAGAGATATTAAGGAATAGTGATGGTTGCTTCCTTTTGTTTTTGATGTTATTTTTATGTTTGTATAGCTATCTTCTTTTGGGTTTGTAGAAAGATTACTTTCTTGCTTTTTCTAGGGAGTAGTTTCCCTCTTTGTGTTGATGTTTTTCATCTATTATCCTCTGTAGGGCTGGATTTATGTAAAGATATTGTGTAAATTTGCTTCTGTCATGGAATATCTTGGTTTATCCATCTATGGTAATTGAGAGTTTTGCTGGGTATTACAGCCTGGATTGGCATTTGTGTTCTCTTAGGGTCTGTATGACATCTTCCCAGGTTCTTCAGCTTTCATAGTCTCTGGTGAGAAGTCTGGTGTAATTCTGATAAGTCTGCCTTTATATGTTACCTGACCTTTTTTCCTTACTGCTTTTAATATTCTTTCTTTGTTTTGTGCATTTGATGTTTTGACTATTATGTGACAGGAGAATATTTTTTCTGATCCAATATATTTGGAGTTCTGTAGTACTCTTATATGTTTATGGGCATCTCTTTCTTCAGGTTAGAGAAGTTTTCTTCTATAATTTTGTTAAAGATATTTACTGACCCTTTAAGTTGTGAATCTTCATTCTCTTCTATACCTATTATCCTTAGGTTTGGTCTTTTCATTGTGTCCTGGATTTCCTGGATGTTTTGGGTTAGGAGCTTTTTGCATTTTGTATTTTCTTTGACTGTTGTATCAGTGTTTTTGTTTTTTTTTTTATGGTATCTTCTGCATCTGAGATTCTCTCTTCTATCTCTTGCATTCTGTTGGTGATGCTTGTATCTGTGACTCCTCATCTCTTTCCTAGGTTTTCTATCTTTAGAGTTGTCTCCCTTTGTGATTTATTTATTGTTTCTATGTCCAGTTTTAGATTCTGGGTGGTTTTGTTCAATTTCATCACCTGTTTGGTTGTATTTTCCTGCAATTCTTTAAGGGATCTTTGTGTTTCCTCTTTAAGCTGTTTACCTGTGTTCTGTATTTGTTTAAGGGAGTTATTTATGTCCTTCTTAAAGTTCTCTATCATCACCATGAGATGTGATTTTTTCAGAGTCTTGCTTTTCTGGTGTGTTGGGGGTTTCCAGGGCTCACTGTGGTGGAAGAACTGGGTTCTGATGATGCTAAGTAGCTTTGGTTTCTGTTGCTTATGTTCTTACCCTTGCCTCTTGCCAACTGGTTATCTCTGGCGTTAGCTAGTCTTGCTGTCTCTGACTGTGGCTTGTCCCTCCTGCAAGCCTATTTGTCAGAACTCCTGGGAGACAAGTTCTCTCTGGTAGGAATATGGGTATGGACAGATTTGACACACAGTCAGCTCTAGGGTGCAGATAGAAACCGGAAGGCTGGCCGGGAATGGTGGCGCATGCCTTTAATCCCATCACTCGGGAGGCAGAGGCAGGCAGATTTCTGAGTTCCAGGCCAGCCTGGTCTAGTCTACAAAGTAAGTTCCAGGACAGCCAGGGCTACACAGAGAAACTCTGTCTTGAAAAAAAAAAAAAAAAAAAAAAAAAAAAAAAAAAGAAAGAAAAAAGAAAGAAAGAAACCAGAAGGCTGTTACTTGGTTACTGTGTCCTGATGGCTCAGAGCAGGTCCCTCTTGGGCCAGCTGTTTGAGCAGAAGTGGTGGTCTTACCTGTGCTCATAGGTGAACTCCTGCAAGCCTATTTGCACTCCTAGGAAACCAGCTCCCTCCTGACAGTATTTGTGTATGGAGAGTTGTGGCACAGGATCAGCTCAAAGCATAGATGGAAACTGTATTATTTGTAATCTTAATCCTGGGGACGCTATCCACTTGACCAAACCATTACCCTAAATTCCTCATATCTGTACCCCATTATTTTCAATGGTAGGATTTTAATGTGATTTTTAGGGAAAAACACTCTTTCAGAACATGGCATAAGAATCCTTGAATTATTTGGGTAATTACTTGGGCATGGTATGTGGGTATGCACAGGTGTGTCTTTCTGCATATACCTATGGTTATACATGCGTATGTGCGAGTGTGTGTGTGTGTGTGTGTGTGTGTGTGTGTGTACATGAACAATTTGTTTGGAGGTCAATGATCTCAGACTGTCATGGTTCAGTCATTATCTGTTTTCTACTTGTTGCTTTGGTTGTGGGGTAAGGTCTCTCATCTCTTCCTAGAACCTGGCAAGGAGACTGACTAGGCTGGGTCAGCAAGCCCTTCTGTCTCCCCAGCTGTGGATTGCAAGACCATTCTGTTGCATCCGGTTTTTCATGTGGGTGCTGGTCTTGACCTCTGGTCCTCACGAGCAGCAAGCACCATCTCACCTGAGCTGCCTTTCCACCTCCATATCCTTGTAATGGTAACAGCATATACTGGGTCCCACCATCCCCTTCCCCTGTCTCCAGGCAAATCTCTTCCACGATAGCTATGTACCCTGATAACCCTTGCTTAGAACTTCATGTAGGTTTCCAGGCTGGGTTCCAAGCATGGATTTCTATACATGCTGTCAACTGCCCACCCCCTTGCCACCTGCTCTGCATCTAGAACCTTCTTCAGGTCTCATTTGCCTGACCCACAACTGAACATTTATCATATCTCTGCATAACATGCTTTCAACCCCCCCCCCCCAAGGGCCTGGACAAAGCCTTGTACCGGCCCTCTTGAATATTGGGTACCTCAGTTCAGACCCCTCCCATCACTCAGCTCCCTGCTGGTCTAGGTGTTAATTGGATTTTTCTCTGAGCGTCTACAGCAGCCACTCCACTAACTCAGGATGTGTTTAAAACTCAGGATTCTTAAGCGCTGTAGCCATCTGCCAACCATGCTATTGCTGAAGACATGGGTCTGTTGATTTTCATGGTGTTTATTCTCCAACCTGTAACACTATTCAAATACAGTGCTCTGCTTTCTAACCAACCCCCTCTCCTCCGACTCTCACACCCCCTGATGTGCTTGGTGGATTCCTCTAGCATGTGAGCCCTGCCTTCTTGGGAATGAGGTTCCCTGCTTAAGAGTTCACAGTTGCATCTCTTCCTGCAGCCACGTACATTCTCCTTCAAGTCACCTGTAGAGGCTCTCTCTTCTGTTTATGTTCCTTCATGTTTCTGTATCCACCACAGTGTCACCAACACAGAAGGTGCATTCCGCTAAGAGCAGCAATCCCATGCCCGGGAAACATGTGAGTGGTCGTTTCCTCATTTGACATCTATCCTAGAGTTACAATCGTGAGACCAAACTCACACTGCAGGCACATAAATAAGGATTTCCAGGTGTATCTACTTCACACTGGGCTCAAGGTGCAAAGGTGAATTGTCAGTCACGATTCTCGATGTGTAACTTTCTCAACCCTTCCCAAGATTGCAGTCCTAGGAACATCTCAGACATATAGACCAGTTACATCTCAGACTGGGAGGTATGTGGGATGCTTTAACTAAAAGCCTAAAGGTATTGGGCTTGAATGGGTGCAGTATCCACAGAGATTTGTCAACGCCTGCTTCAGATGCCTGCTGCACTTCTTCTATGTCACTTCTGGTGGAAAGATGCTATATTTTACTGGAAACTTGGACCTCTTAAATTATGAAGTGATAATCATCTGTGAGTACGAGGAAGTGGAAACCAAGGTGCCAAAAAATATTCCTAAAATATGATAGAATCTAAATATGGAAACTATGTACCACTGAATTCATGCTTGGGGTGTTTTAAAATGTGGGAAATACTCAGGAAACTCTGTGAGAAATAAACAATATGAACCTATATAAGTCTAAGCATCAAGTGTGTGCTCTATATACACACACATATACACATGTGCACATACACTCATGCACAGACTTACATGGAAACGCTGCAATGTGAGCATAGTAAGAATCCAAATACTAGGGTGTGCTCTATACAAGCATGTGGATATTCACACTCACCTACATATACACGTGTACAGGAACATGAATGCACATGCATATTCATATACATACTTACTTACACTGAGACATACATGTACCGCCAACACATACGTGCATTATGCACACATACATACATGCATATACACAATACACACACACACAAGGAAAGAAAACTTGTAGTGGGGTTTTTTTTTTTTTGTCAGTTTGTCTGTTCGTCTTATCTTTCATTCATTCAATTTTTGTATGCAATGCTTCTGGTGTAAATAGTTCTTGCAATTATAAAACCAAAAATGACTAATAAAAAGAATCTTAGAAATTAAATATATTTGTATTTGTATACAAATACAAATAGAATTGAAGACCCAGAAATAAAACCACACACTTATGGACACTGGATCTTTGACAAAGAAGCTAAAAATATACAATGGATAAAAGAAAGCATCTTCAATAAATGGTGCTGGTCTAAATGGCTGTCTATATGTAGAACAAAATGAAAATAGAAACACATTTGTCACCTTGCACAAAGGTCAAGTCCAAGTGGATCGAGGACCTCAACATAAAACCAGACACACTCAGTCTAATAGAAGAGAAAATGGGAAAGAGCCTTGAACTCATTGGCAGAGAGGGAAATTTCCTAAACAGAACTCCAGTGGCTCATGCTCTAAGATCAAGAATTGATAAATGGGACCTCATGAAACTGGAAAGCTTTTGTGAGGCAAAAGACATAGTCAATAAAACAAATCGGCAATCTACAGATTGGGGAAAAAAATCATCACTAACCCCACATCCGATAGAAAGCTAATATCCAATATACATAAAGAACTCAAGAACCTAACCACCAAAAACCACAAACAACCCAATCAAAAAATGGGGTATAGAACTAAACTGAGAATTCACAACTGAGGAATCTCAAATGTCTGAGAAGCACCTAAAGAAATGTTCAAAGCCCTTAGTGATCAGAGAAATGCAAATCAAAATGACCCTGAGAATCTACCTTATACCAGTCAGAATGGCTAAGATTAAAAGTTCAGGTGGTAACACATGTTGGAGAGGATGTGGAGAAAGAGGAACACTCCTCCATTGCTGGTGGGATTGCAAACTGGTACAAACACTCTGGAAATCAATCTAGAGGTTCGACAGAAAATTGCAACTAGATCTACCTGAAGACCCAGCTATACCACTCTTGGGGATATACCCAAAAGATGCCCCACCATGCCACAGGGGCACCTGTTCCACTATGGAATGGATCTAGAAAATATCGTCCTGAGTGAGAATTAGAGGAATGGAAATGGAGAGGAGCCTGAAAAAACGAAGGTCCAGTGACAGGCCCAAAGTGGGGTCAAACTCAAGGGGAGGTCCCAAGGCCTGACACCATTACTGAGGCTATGGAGCACTCATAAAAAGGGACCTTTCATGACTGCCCTCCCTAAGACCAAACAAACAGCTGAAAGAGTCAGATGCAGATATTTGCACCCAACCAATGGACAGAAGCAGCTAACCCCTGTTATTGAATCAGGGAAAGCTGAAAGAAGCTAAGGAGAAGGGCAATCCTGTAGGAGGACCAGCAGTCTCAATTAATCTGGACCCCCAAGTTCTATCAAACACTGAACCACCCAACAGGCAGCATACACCCGCTGTTATGAGGACCCCAACACACATACAGTAGAGGCCTGCCAGGTTTGTGTTCATTCAGAGATGATGCACCTAACCCTCAAGAGACTGCAGGCCCCAGGGAGTTTAGAGGTCAGGTGGGGTGGGGGGTGGAGAGGAGGTATGAGATATGGAACAGTCAAAGGGTGGATGGGGGGGGGGATAGACTATGGAATGTAAAAGAATAAATTAATTAAAATAAAATTAAAAAATAGAATATTAGAGGGGCTGGAGAGAGAGAGAGAGAGAGAGAGAGAGAGAGAGAGAGAGAGAGAGAGCTCAGAGATTAAGAGCACTGGCTGCTCGAGGTCCTGAGTTCAAATCCCAGTGACCACATGGTGACTCACAAACCATCTGAAATGGGATCCGATGCCCTCTTCTGGTGTGTTTGAAGATAGCTACAGTGTATAGTATACATTAAATAAATAAATAAATAAATCTGTAAAGAAAAATAAAAGAATATTAGAGATTCCCAGATGGGGGCCGTTGCAGAAAAACCCACAAGTCAAAACTGCAGAGAACAATGCTCCTGGGGGCCAGTCTCAATGGATGTCTACAACTCAGACTCTGTATGTACCAAACGCTCATGGAATGTTGTTGAAGAGGGCGTGGCATTGTCTTACAAGGCAGAGGACCGGGAAGTCTATCACGAGATTGTGTCCTCTAGAAATGACTTCACCAATGACACCTCAAAAATATGGCTGCCCAAACAAGACCTGAACAAAGATAGCATCAGTAGACTTGCTAACAAGGATGGAAGAGATCTCATGGGGCCCCACCCCTAGACAAAGGAGCACCGTTACCTAAGGAATGTGGAGATGGGAGAAATGGTCCTCCCCAAGGAAGATCCCTCTGACAGTTACCTGCAGTCACATGGTCAGCCCTGAAATTATTTAATACAAGGCAACTAAGAGGACCCATCTGGTTGTATCGATGTATTTATGCAAGTATAATATCAGTAAAAATGACTTTTAGTTAAAGAAAAAGAGAGCATGAATTTGGAAGGTGTCTTAGTCAGGGTTTCTATTCCTGCACAAACAGCATGACCAAGAAGCAGTTGGGGAGGAAAGGGTTTATTCAGCTTACACTTTCCACATTGCTGTTCATCACCAAAGGAAGTCAGGACTGGAACTCAAGCAGGTCATGAAGCAGGAGCTGATGCAGAAGCCACGGAGGAATGTTCTTTACTGGCTTGCTTCTCCTGGCTTGCTCAGCCTGCTCTCTTATAGAACCCGAGACTACCAGCCCAGGGATGGCATCACCCATGAGGGGCCCTTCCCCCTTGATCACTAATTGAGAAAATGCCCCACAGCTGGATCTCATGGAGGCACTTCCCCAACTGAAGCTCCTTTCTCTGCGATAACTCCAGCTGTGTCAAGTTGACACAAAACTAGCCAGGACAGAGGGTATGATGAAAGGTGCCTGGGAATGGTTTGAGGGAGTAAAGAAAGGGGAAAATGATAATTATATTTTAATTTAAAAGATAAATTGTGCATATTTTAAAGAAAGAATATCAGAAAGCTTTGGAAATGTGTGGTAATCATAAGTACAAGACACAGGAAACCAAGTCAGCTCAGAGGCTGCTGACGAGCTCAGGGACTCCTCCTCTCACACACTTCCCATGGCGCGAGAGAGGCTTTTCAGAGTTCAAATAGAACCCTGGAAGTATACAAGAGAAAACAGTTTCAACTCTCAGGCATTGCAGTGACAGAGCACAGGCCACGGCCACGAGGAGCAGAACTGAAGATGCAGCCACAGTGTAGTCTCAGCCTTGACAGAGAGAATCCCTGAGCAATGGCCTAACGACTTTTCA
The DNA here is from genome assembly GCF_900095145.1 of Mus pahari. NCBI lineage: Eukaryota > Metazoa > Chordata > Mammalia > Rodentia > Muridae > Mus > Mus pahari. The sequence goes on along the minus strand of NC_034608.1, from coordinate 28,814,406 downwards.
CTGAAGGGACTTGAAGTTTCTTACAATCCTAAATAAACCCAATTTTCCAGGATCTTCTTATAAATCCATGCCTGTAGTGAACTCCCAGTCCATGTTGCCTCCTTGGCAGCCACTGACTCCACAGGACTGCTGTGATAGGAGCCTGGTCCATCTGCTTACTGCCTTTGATCTACAGTCTTTCCCCTCCCTCCTTCCTCTGCTTTTGGTTTGTCTCTGTTTAAGCAGTCTCTCTGTGCACCCTTAGCCATCATTTTGGCCCCCTTTTCTGCCTGCTTAGTGTCAGGATTACTGATAAGGACCACTACATCTATACAAGACTGCTTCAAATGAAGACAAAAATGATGATCTTCCAAAGAAACACATTTACATGTGCACACCCATGAATTCACAAACACCCCCCACACACATTCATACACATTCATACACACACATAAGCATACACTCACACACACACTCACTTACACACATACTCACACACAAAAGAGCACTCATACAGACACACTCACATAATGCACACATGCTTACACACACTCACATACACAGATATACTTACAAACAGACATATAGACACATACCACACAATCACAGACACACACATATATACACACACTCACACACATACATACACACAAACTCATACACACATACACTCACACACATACCACACATACTCACATACACACCACACACTCACACACACATACCACACACTCACATAAACACCACACATTCACACACAATCCACACATACACTCTCACACACACTCACACATACACTTATACACAAACACTAACACACAAGCATGCATACATACACCAACACAATATACTAACACACATACACACACTCATACACACATACACTCACATACACACACTCTCACACACACTTACACACAAACACTAACACACACATGCATACATACACTAACATACATACACTAACACAATACACTAACACACATACACACACACTCATACACACATACACACATACACATACACTCACACAAACTCTCCCTTTCTCACACACACATACATTAACACACACACTCACATGTATACTCACACACATACACTCACACACACATACTCATACTCTCTCTCACACACACACACACACACACATACACACACATCCATTGTGTCTTACACAGTAACTTAGTCACACACTGTATGTTTCTAACATACACGAAAATTTCCTCCACAACTTAAGGTCACAGATTCTTTGAAAGTAAAACGAGAACCTCAAACCTCACGTCAGCATTGACTGTGTGACATCAGCATTGACTGTGTGACGTCAGCATTGACTGTGTAAGCTCTCTAAGAGTCAAGAACAGCATGGCTTAGCTGTTTCCCTCTGTCTGTTCCTACAGCTAAGAATGGCAATAACACTTGCATTTACACAATTAGCACAGACGGTAATCCTGTCTTCGTAACTACATCATGAAATTGACTACAACCCTTGTGTGAATTTGTCTACTGACAGATGCACCTGATGCAGTTTAGGAGATAACAGGAAAGCTTCTTCTCAAAGGAAGTTTGGCTTTTTTAAAGAATATAACAGAAAATTATAATATTATAATATTATATAATATTATAATAATTTTAAGTTACAATGCCCCTCTCCAGGTTGCAGCCTGCCTTTAGTCTACCCCAAGAGCTGCTGCAGAGCCTACACTGTACTTGCCCTAGCCTTATCCTCTTGGCTTCCTTTTAACTGTGAGAGTTTCTCAGACGCCCACTGATTTTTTTTTTACAACCTTGGGGAAGAGAGGCACACTACTCTGTATTATGGACAATGGCCCTCGAGTGGGAATCACATGAAAACTTCTCATGTCTTTCTGGGCTTGCATGTCTTAGTAGACCACCAGGGATACAGAATGCCATTCTAACACACCGAGGCCACCTGAAGCAGACACATCTCATCACTGTTGAGATGTAGGGCCTGTCTGAGGGAGCTCAGGCCAGGTATGTGATGATTAGCCATCCTTCCTTCCTCCCCACACCGTCAGCTTCAGAAGGAATCCACTGGGAGCCGCACAGTGTCTGAGGGAAACGGTGTGCTCCAGCTTTTTGAGAGTAGACGACTCACATGAATCTTTTGCAGCTCATCTGCACATTACATCTGTGTGTTCTCTCTCATTGGAACACAGTCCGAGAATGGAGTCAAGCAAGGGGAGTTCTGAGTGCTTATGAGACAATCCAAGAAAACAAGCTAGGTGTCTTCTGAAGTCAGCTTCTTGAAAAGCATGCGGCTGTTCTTGGAAGCTGAAAAGCATGCGGCTGTTCTTAGACTGTGCGTTCTTGATCTTCCCAGCTGTACTGGATAGAAGTGAGTTTGTTGAGCTGTTGTGAGTCACATGCCCCTATGAAAAAACACATTTTTGCCACTTGTGGCTTGTCTTTGTGAATGGACACTTACTCATGTAATTCTTCTTAACCCTCAGAGTATAAATGATGTCCTCAATAGGTTGGTATTGCATGAGACTTTAGTCTACTTTGTTGTTAGGCCTGCTTTTCCAGGTTCATGCTGCCAACCAGAGCAGCAAACACTCCCATTTATTATTTTTAAGCACAAGCACAGAAGTATTTATTGTTGCCTGTCTTACATTATAATCTATTTTGACTATCTTTGATTATTCCTCAAATTGTCCCAGCCTGGGCCATGGAGAAGGGTCTCCTTCATTTTCCTCTGTATCCTTTGAAAAGCTTGCCTCCCTCCCAGTAACAGAAACTCAGTCTTGCAAACCTAAACCCCTTGCTTGGATTCAGTCAACTTGACTTAGGCTTAAAATTGCTCATCTTTCTTTAACCTCTTAAATGGAAAGCAAAAATGATTTATTATTTCTCCTGAGAATGTGAAGAAATAAGCCATGATTTAAACAAGTCCACGCTTACAACGAGGTGTGGTCTTGAAGAACGGAGGCAACATGTTGATAATTTCAGGGATAAACAAGGGTTGAGATCAAAGAGGTGGAGGATGAATTGAAGGCAGATGACTGCTAAGGAGAACTCTCCACACAGAATCCAGCACTGAGTCTGGCAAGGGCATGTGCCATCCATCTTGAGTTAAGAAGACTCGATGCTTCTTTAGAGAGTCACTCTTCTAAACATTTATTCTGAGGACTGGGATGCATGTCACTAGTTATTGATTTTCCTGGGAAGAGGCAGTTTAACTTCAGAGTACACAAACCTCACATTGATTTCCTCATTCATGGAGCCTCAGAGAGACCTAAAGGATTTGTCACCGGGTAGCTCATCCTAACTATGAAACCTCAGGCATCGGTTTTTGTGTCCAGGTTTACTCTAGTCTCAGCCTTTGAATAAGCAACGTTCTGATTTGTGATCGCCTTGGAGTGTGCTGCTTCCAGCCCTTAGTGGTGCTCTGAAGGAAATACTCCTCATGACCACAGTCTCTCTTGTCAAAGTAGGGAACTGCACAAAGGTCCACATAAGGAGAGTTTTGAGGTCGCGACTTGGTCATGTATAAGCTCCAGGTTGTCATTGTTGCCAAGGTCTGCAGAATCAATTCTGCAATGTCAGAGCTACCCAGTGGTCTGGACCTGCCTTGCATGGAGACCACATAAAGAAGCTAGCCTCTTGCCCTACATCTCCTTTAGAAGTTTGGCATTCTAGACTAGAGGGGTGTGATGTTGGCTGGCAATGGAACCAAGTTTCAGAACCATGCCTGAGCTTAGAAAATCCTACCTAATGATGTGTATTCGCGCACGGGAAGAGAGGTGGTTGTTGTTATTAGTCAACTTTGAGTATTTCATACACAAGTACTGTATCTGCATCATTTCCACTTCACCTTCCAACTTCTGCTGCATCTTCTCTGCTCCTTCCCAAATTCATGATCCCCTTGGAAGACATGTTTTTAAAAGTTCAACTGCAGCTGCCTGTATATGCATTCTTGAGCACAAACATGGCCATTCTATTAACACTGATATGTACCAAAACACGCAACTCCAAATCTTGTCATGACACAGACATGAATTATTTTAGTAGACTCAGGATTAACAACTTTAGTTTCTAAGTATCTGTATTCTTGAGGCATGAATGGTGATGTAGACACATGCTTTTCCCAAAAGTAGTGTGATACATTGAGAGATATTATTAAACACTTATCTGTCATTGAGTCATCAAGTGCTAGGTCAACTGGATTAATGTACTTACTAATATGAGCAACAGGACAATGTCAGGGTTGTCACAGGCACAGGCAATGTGCATTGGGGTCCAAAAGTCCTCATCCTGGTGGTTGACATTGACACCCCTGTCAATGAGGACTTCTGCGATGAAGGCGTTGTCGTATCGAGCACACTGAAAAAAATTGAGAAAAGAAACACAAGCTATAACAATGATGCAAGCACCATTGATAGTCAGAACATGAGAGGTGAAGCAAATACTCTGTTCTCTGTCCCTAGTGAGACTAAGGGAAAGGGGAAATGTCAGACTGGTGGGGAAATCTGGCTACAGATATTGGGGATGAGAAAGTAAATAGGGGCAGATACTTTAAAAGATAAAGCATATCTGGATTAGATTCTTGGGCCATCTACAGAGAGTTTTCTAAAATATTCATTTGCATACATTATGCTTCTGATTCAAAACATAGTTTATTAGGACTATTGACAGACATATAATATTGCTTTTCCATGATAGATATGCTTTATATAGGATTTATATTATATGCTTAGAACAGACTACCCTTTACCAAATCACTCAATATTCCCACCGTGACAACTCATTTCCCGCCCCTACTTACTGGACAGACAGTGAGGAACACAGCCCTGAAGGCGCCTGCTGTGGAGTGACAGTCATCATCCCTGTAGCTGCCACAGTACGTCTCCAGAGACGGCAGTCAATGACCTCCAGAACTCAGGAGGAAGGACTCAGGTATTGTTCTACCCTTCAGAGGGAATACTGTTCCTGCTCTGGACCTGAGTTCAGTTCCCAGCATCCATGCTGGCCCATTCACAACCACTGGAAACTGCAGCTCCAGGGATCTGATGCCCGCTGTTGGCCTCCAGCCACACACACACACACACACACACACACACACACACACACACACACACACCAGAGAAACAAACTATGTAAGCCCTAGCATTGTTGAATTTACTATGTTGAGGAACTTTTCAGTCACAACATGGGAAGAGGGTTCAGTATGACTAGGATTTACTATCAAAATACAGAGTTCATGACACATAATGGTAGAGATGAAATGCTCTGTGAGGTTAAGAGTTTCCAAAATCAGCTCTTCCATTTATATGATGATGGGTGTGGTGCCCATGCCAGGGACAGGCACCCCTGGGTGATGAGCATCATAGCACACAGTAGAAACTGGCTCCTCTTCCCATTGTACAGATAGGATGCCTGTATCTGTCTTCAGTGGAGGGACACTAAGTTTCAATCCGATGATGTTTTATTCCCACCAAATGAATAATAAATGTCAGCCCCAACAAGATCAAAGATTTCTAAATAACTTACAGTTTTCCCAAAGTATTGATTATCATTTACAAAGTTACAAAAAAACCATCTAGCACTTAACAGACAGAATATCCCATGTCTAGAATCCAGTACAAATGATTAGGGAAGCCACATCATGCCAGCGTGGATAGAATCTGCAGGACAGGGGTTGAGTGACTAACACCACAGCAGCCAGAAGAGGGGCAGTGCCTAGAACTCACAAATCAGGGGACTGGAAACACTGTAGGCAGCCACGGTAAGGAACAGCTATGAGTCCTGAGGCAGGAGAGTAACGAGGTTGACGCCAAGTTAGATACAGAGGGAGATGATTATGGTAAGCAGGTAGGTATATAGACAAACAGACAGACAGACAGACAGTATAGTTTGGAAAAATTAAAACATTGTTAAAGTTGCATGCAAAGGAATAGAACAGTGTTGGAAGCTACTGGAATAAATTAGTCATGCCCTAGGGATATTAAAACATACATACTGAATTATGTTCTGTGGATATCACACAAGAACATAAACCTGAATCACACAGAATAATCAAAGGAGGACAAAAAGTGTGTATCTCTGTCTCTATCTCTGTCTCTCTCTTTATCTGTGTGTATGAGGGGGGTGGTTAAATGGGATCTGTAGACCAAAAAAAAAAAAAAAAGGCCAGATTTCACCCTCAGCACACCAGCAATCTGGTGAACACTGTAATTTAAAGGTGGATTGCAAGACTGAATAATTGTCTACAGGAAACCCTGACTCCTTCTCATTGATGGAGGCCAGGTGGGGCAGTGTGGCCACTCCTCAGCATCCCTGGAGGAGGCCTTTGTGGGTGCAATCAGGAATGACAAACAGGAACAGTGTTGGTCATTAACCCACCTCCACTCACAGAGGACCTGGAGATATCTCAATATAGAAAACAATCATCATACCTAATAAGTATATAAGACAGAGATATAGAACATGAGGTCAGAGCAGCAACTCAGGATTTCCATACACTAGTAACTAAAGTTTGGAAATTATTTAACAATTGAATAGTTGCAAAATTTTGAAACACTTATGATTAAGACAAACAGAAATACATAAGACTGGAATCGTAAGAGCAATAAAGCAATGGCGTGCCCACATTGAATAAGCTTGGAGAAACTTGAATGTAGACTGTGCCAACTGAGGGAGAAAACATGAACTGTTAACTGATTCTTCCTCCCACTGTCTACATTTAACTAAAGTGCAACCAGAACCCCCATGGGTGTCATCTGCATGAACCAAAACTCTAAATGTAAGAGTCGTAGGCTGATGCAAAGAACTCAGAACAGCTTCAAAATCAGGGACAAGAAAACAGTTGTGGACTGAAGGCACCCAGAGTCTACACCTGCTTAGAGTTGTCATCAACTCAGTGTGATATGGACACACAGGCAGAGGAGTTACTGAGACACACATCAGGACTTGGGAAAGGATCAGCACACATAGAGATGGCTGGTATCTAAGAAAGCCTCAAATGGAATTCAGTGGCATGGGTGCTCTTTCAGTAAATCTCCACAGAGGAGCTGGGCATGTGTGCACTACACAACTGTAGCTGTGTGGTTTGCACCACACACGCTCCTCATGGGAGAGAGAAGACAAATTCAAAGTCTAAAATTACAAACTAGTAAATAATCTAACACGGGAAAACGTAAAATTGCACAAGGGGGAAAGCCCTCATTGAGAACATTCGCAAGCATTCCAAGAGGGTTCAAGGAAGCAGCGAGGTAATGTGCAGGCAGCTTGGTGGAAAAGCATCAACTTCAAGCAAAGTCTGCATCTCAGGTCCCCAGTCAAGTGTGTCACTGTTAGATCACTTGAGAACTGGATGCTGTGAACTGGGATTCCAGCTACTACAGCATCAGTTTTAGGGATGGTGTCAGGGAAGGCAGCAGCAGGGATTATCAGTCTCCGACAAGCCAGTGTGGAGTGGGAGCCGGATCCACATGACTCTTTCCTTTTCTTTCTGTTTTGGACAGATCGCTGTACTATCAGTGATGGCGTGAAAGAAGTTGACAGGTGTCTCAGATGGCTCAGTGGGTAAGAATGCCTTCATTGCAAGCATGAAGAGCTGAATTCAAATTCATGGCCCCTATGTAAAAGGTCAGGTATGACTTTACATGCCTGTAACCCCAGGACTCCAGGGAAGGGGAAAAGAAGGGAAAAGATTGCTGTGTCCTGAGAGATTGCTGGCCAGTTCAGTGAGAAACTCTTTCTCATAGAGATCAGGTGGAATGTGATAGAAGACACATGAAGAGATGGGGCTGAAGAGATGGCTCAGTAGTTAAGAGCACTGACTGCTCTTCCAGAGGTCCTGAGTTCAATTCCCAGCAACCACATGGTATCTCACAACCGTCTGCAATGGGATCTGATGCCCTCTTCTCGTGTGTCTGAAGAGAATGACAGTGTACTCACATTAAAAAAAATAAAATAAATCTTAAAAAAAAAAGACACATGGCCACATGATATCCTGCCACCCTGCTGTAGCACACAGAGGCAGGAATATACCGTGCACTCTCATGTATGCACCTCCCACACCCCAGCATGCACACACACTGCACACAACTACACACAAGATCAAAGACATCCCTGATGACATGGACCACAGGAAACCACACATACACTGCACACTCACATGCATGCATTCCTACCACATACATACTGCATGCACAAACACACAAAAATATCTTTGACAGGGACCTTGAGAATTCACACTGATACTTCATACTTATATGTAGGTATTCTCAACCCCCATGCACACATGCGTGTGAGCGCGCGTACACACACACACACACACACACACACACACACACACGCACACACACATACTGCACACAAAGACATCCCTGACTTGGAGTATGGGGATTCACACTTATACCCCAGTTGTACTTGGATTTTGGAACTTCACAGTCTTTCAAGGAGAATAAGAAAGTTAATTAGATGCAAAGCTGAAAGCGACACTCCCCCCTCCCTATTGATGGACTTTGTGATTCACACTTCTAAGGATTATGAATAATAATTTGACAGCAATAAATACCTTTAATCACACTTGTCTGAAAAGATTATGCGGGCTGAACATCCCTGTAGCAGCGTTCTTACAATATTATCACTGCTTAGCAAAGCTCATGATCTCTAGAAATAATTTTCCTCAAGCTAGCACCACGCCCCCTCAACCCATGTTGATCATCTTCACAGCAGCCAGCGTGTGATGACACTTTACCTAGCCAAGATGGCATCAAGGAGCAAGATGGTCCCTCGATCAGCAGGGGTGGGAAACCCATTTCTGTCCTGTCACCTGGTGTCATGTTTCCAGACTCTCTGTCCAGCTGGCAAGAACAACTCACCACTTGGACTTCACATAATATAAAATGTAGTGTCTCTTGTTCAAAGACGAAGCATTTTAAGGACCAGATCTGGTGTCCTATTCAAGGACAATGCCCTTCTGCACAAAAAAACTCTTACCTTGTAGCATGCACTGCATGAAGCAAGCAATCTTGTGCTTCTCTAACATATGCATGTGCCGCCCTCTCTTCCCTCTCTATCTGTTGGTATTGGGGGGGGGGTCACCTGATTATAGCACCAGCCCAGAATCACCAAGTTACTTAACTTGTTCGCTGTCGGGTCTCACGCTTTCTTTTTAGCCTTCCTTCCCTGCCTCTCACCTAAGAGAACTTAGCCTAAAAACACCATCTCTCACTATATTTTGCTAGGGTAGGGAAACTTACTGCCTCATGGGATCATGATAAAGCATAGGTAAGCTTTGAGTTCATTGTTGGTTCTTCTAGAGCCATACTTTTACTTTTATGCTTCATTCTAAGTGATTCCTTATCTTTATATCATCTATCCTCTATCAATCTATCATCCATGTATCAGCCACCTTCCTGTCTATTATATTCTATCTCAACCATCTGCATATCTATTCTCTGTCAATCACACATCGCATATCTAACATCTACCATCTGTCTATCACCTCTTTATACATTGTATATATCTATTATCTATTTATTTTTAATCTATGTATTTGCCCTCTATGAATAATCTCTCATATACCTATTTACCATCTATAATTTTATCTATCACTGCCTCTCTAATTTTACCTCTTTATAGTGCCTGTCAGTTCATCCAGCATCATTCATCTCTATCTATTATCTGTCTCATTATCTGCATATATATCTCCCTCCCCCTTCTTCTCCATCATCTGCTCCATTATGTTACGCACTCTGTTCTCTACCCTATGCTTCTGTGTTTCAGTGTGTCTTGGATATTTTTTTCATCATCCTGACATGGAATCCTTATCTTTGTATTAAAGCTAGAATTCATCGGTAAAAGGCTAACTCTAATCTCCATGGAATTTCACTTCAGCTTGACTGTGGTGTAAGAATGCCACAGCACAGCATTGGGGACATCTTAAAATCACTCTCTGTTCTGCGAGCACTGGCAATCCTTCTTTTAGTTCATGACCTAAAACCAATGTCACAAAACCCACAACATTTCATCCAGGCTTTCATAATCCCACTCTCCACTCCGTAATTCTTACAGAGATTACATTCTGAGGGTCCCTCTAGATTGTCAACATGAGATGAGTTCCCTGGAGAGGCACAGACGTGGTTGCTTTTGCCACTATTTCCAAGATTATCACCCAGTATTTGACACCAGCCATTTTTTTGCTATAGGAATGTTTTTAAGAAGTGGTAGACAGAGAGACTGAGACAAATGTGTTTACAAAAGAGGTATTAAAAACTTAGAGACATGTAATACATTTAAAAAGTTAAAGACATATAACCTCAAATATTACCCTTTCTGTGGAATCTATATCAACCTTAGCCTTATTGGGACATTTAATCTTATATAAATATTTTTTCTAGAACATCTACGAAGAAATTTCTTTAAGAGTAATATTGGGGTTGGATAAATGCAACTGTGGGAAAGCCTGGCACTCTACAGCTCTTTTTTGCATCCCACGTACATGCACTGTGTTGCCTCCTGTCAAGACAACAGTGTAACACTATGTAATTAGGACCAGGTCTGTGGAGCATCAGGCATCCCAATGTGGGACGCCCTAAGGCTGGGCTCCCCACGCGGCTGTTCACACTTGGCACTCTAGATGACTAAATTGCCTTTCTCAGCACCAAAGGCATTCAGAAACCCTGTAATTTTTTTCCTCTCTAGCAACCTGCAATTGTTCCTTTGTTTTTATTTACTCAGTATTCTCTGCTAAAGGAGAGAGCGTAGCGATGAGTACCCCTTCTTCACCGGTGAGCACCCCTTCTTCACCCAACAGTGGGTTTCTCTGTTGGTCTCCCAGGCCCAGCCAACGTATACATACACAACAGCATCACAATGACCACCTCAGCTGTGGTGAAGTCTCTCAACACAGCCCTTTCCTTCCTGCTGTTCTCTTGCTGAATCTTTGTGATCTATTGACTGGATCTAAAGTACCTCCATTTGCATTAGCCAGGGCAGCGCTGTATCCTAGGCAGTCTTTCATTTGTGCTCCTTCAGTGTGCCCTGAGTGCTCAGAGCCTCACCTGGTAAGAACATACAGAGGACCACAACAGCCAACCTCTGTTCAGAACCAAGGACGGTGTGTGTGTGTGGTGTGTGTGCGTGTGTGTGTGTGTGTGTGTGTGTGTGTGTGTGCGCGTGTGGCCTGGATAAAAGGTTCAGTGGGTATAAACTGCAGAATGAGCTGAGACTTGACACTCTCCTTCCCTCGACTCCTCCCCAGGTCAGCTAGGATCCAGCGACTTCCCCTCCCTCAGAACATCAAACACAGGAGCTTTGTAGAGACACCTGTCACCTGAAATGTGCTGATTTTGTTCTCTGGTCATTGTTGAATGCTTATTCTGGGACTGACTTTTGAATTCTTAATTTACTCCCCGTCTCCAGGTGTTACCGCATGGTCCTTTCAAGTGTCAGTTCTTACCAGGTGTAGCAAAGACCCTCCCGAGGACACGAGAGTGTGTGGATCCGCCCCCTCCTTCAAGAGTTGAAGCACTGCAAGAGAAGAGAGAAAAGAGAGTTGAAGAAAGCATGCTCCACACCGAGCCCAAAATGGCTATATTTCAGCAGCAGCTTGGACAACAGCTGTAGGGGCCACAGGGTGAGGGCAAGTCACTGTCAGATTCCCACACTACGCGACACGATCACAAGTGTTTCTCTTTGTGCCCAAACCTGTTACCTGACATGGAAGTTTGATTACCCACTCTAGCCAAAGGAACTGATGAGAAAGTGAAGTTGAGTGAGTTTGTATGTCCTTCCCAGGACACAAGAATACATATAAATAAAAAGGACCCACTCTCTAGCCGCATGAGGACATTGTTTTGCGATTTGCGAAGACCTACTGGCTTAAAGCAATGAAAGTTTGCATTTGGCACATTAAGTCTCCATTTGTGCCATTAACCCTTGCCCACGATTCTTTTACTGTCACAGACCATTATGGGACGAAGCGATAAAGTCACATAGATCAAGATATATACCAATTATCAGAGCAAACCAACAGCCAGAAAATGACCTGTGTGTCCATTTGCTAGCAAGGTGAGTCTGTTAGTACATGCGATGTCAGGAGGCTCTGAGATCTGCCACAGTCTCTGCTGCTTATAGCACCCTGATGGGACAAGCCTCCTAGAAATGTCCTTAGATTCTGAGGCACCCCACTGGTCTCCACCACCCATATATCCATAGTTAGAAAAAAACGTCATGGAGGCACTTGCCACAGAAAGAGAACAAAGTAGCAGTTGCCTTGCTGTTGTTTAGGTTTTGTTGTTATTGTTGCTGTATCTTTGGGTCAGTGAATCTATGTAGCCTGTAGGTCAGGAGCTTCTCTGTCTGATGCCTCAGCCTCCTCAGGACAGGAATTATAGCCATGAGCTAACGCGTCCTGCAAGAGCCTCTCTTAAGCTCAACTGTGACACAGCACTGTTCAACACGGCTCAGATTCAATCACCGAGGTCTTTCTACTGAATTTCTTCTCTGTGACCTGAAATGTGAACTGAAGGTGGTGTTCTCTGTATTCACCCCAGCATCCGTGCCTCTAGGTGACTATTCTCTGGCTGTCTTCCTCCACAAGGACATGCAATCTCAACAGTCTGTCAGCTCCTGTACAGGCTCCAGACACTTTAAGCCACCCTGTCAGCTAGTGTGTGCTGTGAGCTGGATGGGAAAAGCCATGGACCATAGGGAGGACCTATGAAAGAGGCCTAGAGTGCCCATCCTCAAGCTTCTCTCCAGTCAAAGCGCCTGATGCCCAAGTTGCTTTCACTACAGAAATCAGTCACAGGGCTGCTGCCTGAGGAAGCAAGAACCACACCTGCCCTTACTTTTTATAGGTGTAGTCTGCCTCCTCCAGGGCTGTTCCCCCAAGAACTTCTTACACATAGTTCCTGAACGTGCCCTTTCTATTCATCAACAAGTGACTTTTATTTCATGATGATGTTCTTTCTTCAGTCCAGGATTTGCTTTCACATCCAAGGTCCAGTTTGCTGAGGAACCATCTCAGAGGTGTCAGGTCTGTAGATGAATTGTCAGCTGCCACCATTCTGAGAGAATTGACCAAGGCAGGCAAGTATAAAGGATAGCTTAGCCACCTGGGACTCCACTAGTCTTGGGCGATACACACCCCTCTTTGAACTTGCAGGCAACCTAGGACCCATACCTGCATCAGGCTTGCAAGCACACCTTTAAACAATGAAATTAAGGTACTGCCCTTCATAGCCCTTTGATAATATTTCACTTCAAACACACCATGGCTCACAGTCTGGGAACTCTAGACAAGGGGTCAAGATAAACTATGCTGATTTTGGGGGAGCATACAAGTAGGCAAACTTGTGAACTTTTAGGGGAAATCTTATATATACTATCTTATTTCTATGCATAGCTGGGCATGAGTATGATAAAAATAAGATGCTGTCTCCCCAGTGTTAAGAGACTGTTATAGTAGTATCTCCATGCTATAAGTTCAAAGATCCAGGCACTTATTGGACACAGCCATTGGGGGATAGAGTATGGACTTGACTCTGGTGTATCAGGAAGATCTCGTGCCAAGCTCCATGGGCTCTTGCACACTCAGCAATTTTCAGAGGAGACTCCAGAGGACAGCAATTAACACTGTCTGTAATAGCTAAGTATAATAAACCGGATATACTTCATTGTTTATTTCCAAACACTTTAGAATTAACTATTTCCCTATAATCGTTATGATAATTAAGGGGATTTAGAGGAAATTAGGAACACACAGAAAATAGAATAATGTTGAAAATAAATTAGAAAATAAAGAAAAGCTGGGCACATGTCTGAAATACCAGCCCATCTACATAGTGAGGCATTGTCTTTAACTAATTAAAAAGTGGAGAGGGAATTATCAAGATGGTGCTAGGTGGAGTCACTGGCCACCAAGAATGATGACTTGAGTTTGATCCCCAGTGGAAGAACTGTCTCTACACAGTTGTTCTCTGATGTATGAGTGTGTGGACAGACAAACATCTAAATACGTAAATAAAATAAGAAAGCAGTAAAATAATGAAGGGAAGGAAGCCCTAAAATGGCCAATGCAGAGCTGAAGCAATGACGCCAAGATGGTTTATAACACATAACGAACATTTCTGCTTGATTGGGCACACTATACACACGATGTAAGGCTCCTGCTCAGAGCTGCTTATGGTACTTAGAGCTGTGTGGTACTGGTGTTCTCGTTGTACTAAAATGAGCACTTTCTTTATTACTGTTCTGACAAGGGCTCTGGCACAGTGTAGAAGAGTTCTCTATTTTTTACAGGAGGAATGTGGGCTTTGATGTGACCCCATGCGGGGCAATGAAGGCTGGGTTTGTGTAGCTACACTGTGGAAGAAGTTGAATGCCTGCCTCACAACCACTCCTTGTGGAGTATACTTACTATGGAAAGACCTTGTGTTTTTAATGGACCTACCGAGAGGTGTGATTGTGTCTGTTGTGCTTATGTTAAGGATATGCTGTATTTCACTGACTGACTGTTCATACATAACAATGGTCTTGTATCATGGTTTGAAACCCACTCAGTTATAGGATAGTTTCTTGGCATCCATGTGGAAGGGTCCCAGAGCCTAGCCAATGGGCACTGAAGTTGTTTGCACAGCCCCATCAGCCTGTCTTCTTGCACACCACGGCTCTGGGTTTCACCTCGGGGAATACTGCCTCTTGCATCATGTTGTCCTGTTTCCTGTGCTCCCGTTTCTGGAAACAGCGGCAGCTTTGTCAGCTTCTCTTGAGTCACTGCCAGGTTCCTCAGGGAAGCAACCTGTGCTGGGCTCCACTGTGGGAAGATAGCAACTCAGCGTCCTCACTCCTTGAAGCCCACTGTCATCTCTGAGTCTGCACTGGTTGACTGCTTTGATCTCGACGACTTGTGCCACTCCAGGGTTTTTTCAGTCTCATGTGGTCAGCTGAGCTTTGGAACACAACTTTATAATAGACTTTAGCTCACTTTATTCTGTTAGTTAGCATGTAACTTAAACTCACCATCCTTCATTCCTGATTTTTGTAGTCTGAATTTTTTTCCTTTTATTCTCATTTTTTGAAAAATTTGGGCCAGTTTAGCTAATGATATTTCAAGTATGTTGACCATTCATAAAACCATTTATTTTCTTAAATTTTCAAAAACGTTGCTCTTCTCAACACTACTCTTGTTTCTACCCCAGAGTGTATACCTTTCATGAGCATTGCCAGTTGCTTTACTGATTTTTATTCTCAAATTCGGGAAGTTCGGTAATTGGGTATTCATAGACTTCTCTGCTGTAGGCATTTACAGCTCTTGGCCTGTACTGATGACTTCATACAGTTTAACAGTTGTGAAAATGCACCACTGTGGCAGGGACATCGGTGAGGAGTGGGTGTGTGCCAGGGGACACCAGTGAGGGCATCAATGTGTGACAGAGGTGCTGGTGGCTAGTTAATGGGTCACCAATAACATTCCCTAACACTGACACGATATTGGACATCCAGGAAATTCTGAAGACCAGGATGCAGAGAAAGAAAGTTATAACTCAACCTCTTAAGGATGGGAGAGCCTAAGGCTGGAAGCCCTGAAATAGATACTGGCTGGGGTATTTTGTAGGGTTCTTGTGAGTTCCTCTCATGCCATCAGTCCTGTTGAGATAGCCATCCCACAACTTCCTGCAGTTTCTCCTTACAACATCTTCTGGGACTAAGAAGGTAGCCTCTTGGGGAGTTGCTCTCCTTGTCCTTTTATTTTAAACCATTTTTAAAAATTAGATATTTCCTTTATTTACATTTCAATGTTATCCCCTTTCCTGGTTTCCCCTCCGAAAACCTTCTATCCCCTCCACCTCCCCCTGCTCACCAACCCACCAATTCCTGCTTCCTAGCCATGACATTCCCCTATACTGGGGCATAGAACCGAGAACAAACATCTTGATCTACAACCATGAGGCAGAGAGGGAATGTAGACACAGTGGGAATGTAGAAGCCTTTTGAAATCTCCAAACTGCTTCCCTTGGCACACCTCCTCCAGCAAGACCACACCTTCTAGTTGTTCACTAACAGTCCACCAACTGGGGACCAGGTATGCAATCATATGAACTTTTGGAGGCCATCTTCATTCAAACCACCACACCATATGCACTTGTCTTCAAGATGGGATAACCCCCCTTCCATGCTGTGTTTTCATTTAGCTCTGACAATGTAACTTTTAGCTGTTTAAATATTTAGACCTTCCAGAATGAGTTACTGTGAAACTGGGAGCAGGTTATGTAGCAAATGGCTGGCCAGGACATGAAGCTTAGGGACATCTGTTTAACTTTTCTACTAAAGTCCACATCACCAACAGCTGGCAATCCACTCCAGCTCTTCTTCTGTCCTTTGATGTATCTATGTGAATCTTTTGTTTTGACCTTATTGATGTCTAAATAAGTGTTCCTTACAGACCTGACAGATATGCTTGGTTTTCTATACATTCTTCCCCTTTCTGCCCCTTGAGTGTTAGTGTATGTTCATCAAGGCAACTCCTGAGAGAGTGGGACTCACATCTGACATTGCTACTTGTTTGCTGTGTGGATTATTCAATGTTTCTTTCCCCTAAGCCTCTTTTGTACCTTCTCTTCAGTTCTTGTTTTTCTGTTTGCATTTTGTTGCTTTGTTTTATGAGAGAGGGTTTCTTCCCTTTTTAGCCCACACGGACGGACGGCAAATCCAAGACCCTCCCTCAGCCTCTCGGGGGGCCTGGATTACAGACAGGTGCGTACACCCATTCTTCCTTTGTGTAAATAGGTCTTTACATGTTGTCATCTCAGCTCACACGCATTCAGATGAATTATTCATTAGGATTATAATTAATATTTTAATGCATACCAACCTAATTTACATTAATTACTATTGACCAAGGTTCAGCAATGAACAAATGCTAGATATTCCTGCATCCCTGTCTCCCCCAACTTCAGGCCTTTAGACTTAGCAAAGGACTTTTATGCATATGTGCCTGTTCACTATGGACATATTTGCATTTTTGCATATATATCTAGGAAGGTCAGGATAAATTTAAAGGAACAAAGCACTCCCTAGACTGTCTTCCATAAACACTTCAATTTGTTGAGTTTGTCTTGTGAATACAACAGTCATGTCCTTCATGTCAATCCAGAATATCTGTTGACCACAATTCTCTTAGTTTGTCAAGAATGCATTAATTATTCCTACATCTGAAAGACAGCTTTCTAAAAACAAACAAACAAACAAAAAAAACACTTCTTGACAGTCCTTCTGTTAGCTTTAGGATCTGTCTCCCACAGTCTTCTGACCACTGGCTTTACAGTGTGAAGTCAGCTGAGATCCTATGGGATTCTTGAAGAGGGCGAGTGCCTCACTTGATCATTAGAAGACTTGTCAGTGTTGGTTCCTTGTGCATCATGCTATGTGTACCTAGATGTGGTTCCTATGTGTATTGTTGTTAAACTATCCCTAGATGTAACTCCTCTGTATACTATGGCTATGCTGTCCCTAGATGTGTCTCCTATATGCATCATGGCTCCTGGATATGGCCTCTCTGTGCATTGTAGCTATGTGAACCTGGATGTGTATCATGTGTAGCATGGCTATGAGTGTCTAGATGTGGCTCCTCTGTGTAGTGTGGCCATAAGCACTGCTTCCTGGTGTTCCACCTGGAGCCTAGAGCTTCTTCAATGTGTAGTTAGTGCCCTCCATCACACCCACACAGCCTCTTCCCTGGCTTCTAATAGCCCTCTTCCTGCTCCTTTGCCTTCTTGTCTGTGTGTTCACACATTCCCCTGAGCTACACTTTCCCCCAGCTGCTACCTTCACCAGTGGCTCCTTCTGCTGCATGTATGATTTCACATTCTGTCCCTTTCAATATAGGATTTACACTTAGCTCCTTTTTTGTGTTTTTGCCCTTTTTTGAGATTATAATAACATTTCTCTTTCCTTTGGTTCCTTTTTTACAGTTACTATCTGTTTACTAGTCTCCTCCATAACTTCCTATATTCATTTAGAAGATGGTTTTCTTTAGTTACAGGAACATTAAATAATAATTGATTTAAAGTCTCTCTTGGAAAAAAAAGACTGTCTGGGATTGCTCAGGAATAGATCTAATTTTTAGATCTATCTTTCTTTCTTTGTGGGTCAAACTGGCTTGTTTATTCACATTTCTCGGAGTGTTTGTTGAAGTCTTGGCATGACAAAGAATAAAATGGGAGAAGACCTTTGAAATCATGTTCACTTTCCTTCCAGGACAGCCAGCCTCGCTGCCCGTTATCCTATTGGTTTATTTCACTACTTTAAAAACCCTTAATGCCTATTATGTCCTTGGTCATGCACGGCCACAGAAGGCTCTGCTCGCTGTCACAGTACCAGCTTGTGGACTGAAACGCTGCCTGGTCAGCTGCCCCAGCATTTGCAGAGGAACTTGACCTAGGGCATTTCTTTGGCATGCTTGAAAATGGCTAACATTTTCCCAGTCTGCACTGCCCTTGAAAAGCATTAGTTTCTTGACTATTTTAGGAGCCCATCCGCAGCCTGGGATATGTGTCTAGTCCTCAACATCCTAAGGAATACACCATCCCTTAGCCGGTGCCTTCCATCTGACTCCCCCGTTCACAGTTTTCACCCGCTCTCTGAGACAGCTGTCGCCACAGCTT
Source organism: Mus pahari (assembly GCF_900095145.1). Classification (NCBI taxonomy): domain Eukaryota; kingdom Metazoa; phylum Chordata; class Mammalia; order Rodentia; family Muridae; genus Mus; species Mus pahari. The sequence continues at coordinate 28,795,786 of NC_034608.1, read as the reverse complement.
CAGGCAGGCACGGTGCTGAACATCACTGCTGGTTCCTCTCTGCAAATACCCCCAGGAAAAGATTTGTAGTGGGTTTCCTCCCCCCTCCCAAATTAAGTAAAATAAAAATAAATCTTCCTTATGAGCTTAAGTTTCCAGGAAACTTGCAGACAGGTAAAAATGACCGTCATCTAGGGACCGGCCTTCTTGGAAATTTTCCATCAGTGTCTGCAGGACAGATTGTTTTCATAGCTTTCAGGGTGGTAAGGATGGTGGTTTTAAAGGATGCCATGTGGCCAGTGGAAGTGTGAGTGACCTGGGGTTGTGACTGGGAGCTGTGAACAGCTTGTACTGTTGTCGTTGATACTCACGATATTAAAAACTGGGTTATACCAAACTTGGTGGTGACATTCAAGGTTCTAGAATAGTTTGCTTCTCTCTTTTGCCAGCATCCCGTCGATTCACTGAAGGGCAGGCTCTTAGTGACTCTGTATTCCCAGCCAGGGCACCTCCTATCTTTTAATTATTTATATGCGTTCCTAAGAACGTTTACTATCTGCCAGAAGAATCAGCTAATACTAGGCTGAGTGATAATAATTGGGTAAAAGCTTCAGTTGCCCAACTTTTATATGATGAAAAGTTATCTTACAAGGTCATTATCAAACTTGCCTGGTCCTCATATCCTCGATGATATAGTGCTGGCGTATAGCTTGCCTGGTGGGAATTAGGAATGGCCTGCTTATGAGACCTGGCCTTAAATCAACATGGCTCTCAATACTCTAGAACACACAGGAGTGACAGTTTTATAATGACAGACATTGGTCCTCGTATTTCTTCAGAGCCAAGTGCAGCAGCAGTAAATCCAGAATTCTCATGAAGTAAACACAAGTTTCAGGCTTCATTTTCTTTCGATTTATGACCCCTCTCCGCTGGGTTACAATATACAAAAAGCTCTTACTCTGAACCAGGTCCAGAAGATACTCACAGTTCAAGGGGGTGGGGGACACCTTGCAGAACTCCACAACTAGTAATTTATACACATTACTCTATGTCTATAATCAATAGGCTACTAACTTATAGTCCCATCTTAGTGGGAGACTTAGTGGGAGATAGTGGAAACAAAATAAAATAGTCCTCATATTTGTCAAAGCTATTAAAGTGTGATCTGCTTTCACTAAAACCCATACTCACACCCCACACCCCCAACCCATCCTCTCATACACCGTACCCGAATCTCCCTACCATACCCTTCAACATAAAGCCTTTGTAAAGTCAAGCAAGCAAGGAAGAAACACGTCGATACTGAAGTCATTACTAATGCCTAAAGACAAGCCAGAAATCAAGAGGCACACCTCAAGACACCAGCAGTGGAACTTAATGTGTTTCTGACTTCTCTGGGCCTCGGTCTTTTATAGTGTAACCTGAGATACAGTTGGATACTACTGGTGAAAATAAGATTAAATAAGTGAGAAGAAAATGATTACTCGGGCAGGTTTGGAAACTGGGGTGGAAACCAGTTAATGGAGGAGCAAACACTGAGAAAAGAATCCGTGAAAACATCCAGCAAACTGAGTTTTTTTTTTTTTTTTTTTAAAGTTCTTTTGGCTTAAAGAGTTTCCACTTCCTCTTTGAACCTTTGGTACCTGATTATTGTTCCTGTACAATGATGATTGTCTAATGATGAATGCAATTCACCCTGCAGGGTCACCACAGTTCCCTTGATTGGAGTTAATTTATGACATCTTTCCTTCATAGAGGGTTTTAATTAATCAATGAGGACTTGGTTCTTTTACGACCACTGTGCTTTTCTGAGAACCTTACAGGAGCACACGGTTTCACAGATCCTCAGGAATATCATAAAACTGTAACTATATCACCTTAGGATGTGTTTAGAAATGGACCTCACATTGTCACTCCTTGTGCCCTGCTTCTTCTGTTAATGTCAGTACCAGGTATCCACAGCCTGCCTGAGCACACACATGCACAACACATGTGCACACTTTACCCATACACCACATACACATAACTCACCCTCACCTCTGCACCACACACACACATACACACACACCTCATTCTCATCCCTGGTCCCCACACCTCACCCCTGCAGCACTCACACACACACACACACACACACACACACACACACAACTCACCCTCACCCCTGCACAACATACACATAACTCACCCTCACCCCTGCACTTAACACACACACACACACACACACACACACACACACACACCCCTCATCTTCACCTCTGCACCACACATGTGTATACCTCACTCTCTGAGCTTTGACAGGACCCATAGTGGACACTTTGCATCTCAGGCATAGCTAGTTTCCCAGTGGAGACCCCAGGGTTGTAACAGAGGCTGTGTGTATGTGTGTGTGTGTGTGTGTGTGTGTGCGTTTTGTGTGTTCATGCATGTGTGAATATACATTTATATATGTGTGCTTATGTCCATTATGTCCATGCATGCATGGAAGGCAGAGGACAACTTCACAAACGTTCCTCAGATTCTACCAACCTCTTTTTGAGGCAGAGTCTTTCACTGGTCAGGAACCTATGGCCAGCAAACCCCAGGCATCCACTTGCCTAGGCTTTTATAGCACTGGGTTCGCAAGCGTGCCTGTGTGAAGGGGATCAATCTTAGATCTTCGTGCTTGAAAGGCTAACATTTCTGGGAGTTATCCCCCATGCCTTAGGTAGGATCTCCTTCAAAGGTTACCTTGGGAGTATGGTCAGGTGATGGGCTAGGTGGGTCTCTCTGAAGTTCTGAGCCAAGGAGTCTCAGGGACTGGCAGAGCAAGGGTGCTGTGGCCCTTTCCACACATGCATGGGCTCTGTGAGGGGAATATGCACAGTGTCCTTGAGCAGGTGGGATGTCTTCCGTGGCAACCAGAAGCTCAGAGAGCACAAGCCTCAGCTTTGCACCTTATCTCATGGTAGCATTGTCTGCTGCGTCCTTGTTCCTTGAAAGAGGAGACAACGTTGGCTCCAGGCCTTAGGAGAGGGAGACCAAGAACCGGCTCCAGCTCATTTCAGCTTCCTCAGCAACACTACTCTTGGAAGCCTGCGGTGGTGTAAATGAAACATCTCCCCCGTAGGCTCTACTATTTAGACACTTGGCTCCTAGTTGGTGGTCATCTTTCTAGAGATGTAGGAGGTGTGGCCTTGCTGGAAGAAGTATGTCACTGTGAGAGAGGGGCTTTGGAGGTTTAAACGCTTCAGAAATGTCCTCTTTTCTCTGCTTCATGCTTGAGGGTTAAGCTCTGAACTCTCAGCTTCCTGCTACTGCTGATGTGCCTGAATCTGCTACTATGCCTCCCACCAACACACACACACACACACACACACTTACACACATATACACACATACACATAATGCATGCACACATACACACATACATGCACACACAATGCACATAAACACAATGCACATATATATGCTCACATACATACACACATATACACACAAATACACATATATACACATACACACATATATACACACAAATACATACACACACACACACACACACACACACCCTATAGAACTATCAGCAAAATGTATACGTCAAAGCATATGAGTAGAGGTCAGAGAACAATTTCATGGAGTCAGTTCTCGCCTCTTTTGTATGGGTCTGGAGATCAAAATCTGGCTTCCATGACAAACTCCTTCATCCACTGCGCCCTCTCACCATCTCCAGATCCACAGGTTTTAATATGGTGCAACCAAACTATCATCCATTTGGGAGGGAAGAGAAAGATAAGTTGTTATAAATTAGAAGCTAAAAGTAAACCGTACAAGTTGGATTTAAGAATAAAATGGCTCACTTGCATAATTGTATTTCTTCAGCAGCCAGTGACATAAAGAAATGAAAGCAAGGGTCCACGCTGCTGTGTGTGAGGTGTTGGTGGACTGTCAAGCCACATGAAGGAGACATGGATTCAGGGCAGGAGTGCCAGTCCTGAGGGAGCATGCTTGGCTGGGGCTGGATTCTACAGCTGCCCTTGTAGGCAGAGCTCTGCCCCATGCAAACCAAGCAGGATAAATGGCAAACAGTGAATATAGGGTTTGCTTGTTTCAAATGTATCACAGACTTGGTTTTTTTTTTTTTTTAAACTTATTTCAAAACTAAAATCCCCTAAACTTGACTTGTGCTTTGCTGGATTTCCTATGTTTGTTCACACTCAGCAGCTAAACACAGGTGTTTTAGTATAGAGAGGGACCCTATTTGTTCTGGGTTCTACATGCACTCCTCTTGCAATACTGCACTGGGCAGCCTATCTCCTTACCAACAATGCACTGAGCAGCCTGTCTCCTTACCTACAATGCACTGGGCAGCCTGTCTCCTTACCAACAATGCACTGAGCAGCCTGTCTTTTTACCAACAATGCACTGGGCATCCTGTCTCCTTACCAACAATGCACTGGGCAGCCTGTCTCCTTACCAACATACACTATGCATACATCCCTTCCTGAGTAATGCACCTAGCAACCTGATAAGTCTCTTGGACTTCCACCTGATAACACCTACCCAGTCCCTGAGCAATAGTATAGGATTCTCCACACCTAGAAACAATCAAATTTAGAGCTTTTCTATTCACAATGTATTCACAATGTATGAAGACCAGAGGCTAATCTGGACTGATGTCAAGGACCAACCTCAGCTTGGAGAGGGTTTCCTGAGAGAAGACGTGTTTGAGAGCAGAATAAAACAAAACAAAAACAAAAAAACCAACCTGAAGTCAGATTGTGCAATAGAAGCTCATGGCCTGTGTTCTGCTGGAAACAGCTCTCCCGATAGCTCTCTGCTCAGGACAGCTCTTTCTTGCAGTTCTAAAATCTCTCTGGATAGCTAATCTGTTGCAGATCAAAAGCCCAGTCTCTTATTTATATCACTCTGAGATCACATTCCTTCCCTGCCTGGGCCTAACCCATCTCTGCCCCAGGCTGACCTTGAACTCAGGAATCTGCCTGCCTTTGTCTCTGCCTGCCTTTGTATATTTCTGACAAGCTGGCTCACAGTGCAGCTGCCTCTACTCTTCTACATCCTTGAAGATCCTTAAACAATTCATAGTGCATCCTTATATTTTGCATAGTTAAGAAGTTATATATTTTCGAAATCATTATTTCAGAGTTCTGTGTCACAGCCTTAAGGGCTATGCTGAAGTTATCAGTATTCTGCCATTTTCTATAAAAACATAGACACATCCTCCTGGACACATGCTGATTATTGTGGTCATTAACCTTGACAGAGATAACATTCCCCAATAGCCTTGGCAGAGAGAATATTTCCTGAAGAAGGGATATGATATATATGTTTGTGTATATATATATATATACACAAACAGGACTTACACCCAGCAGCTGTCAATATTTGTGTGGAGGGCCATGCCCTGCTGGCTCTGTCCCAAAACCATGCCACATCGTCCCTTCCACATGGCCAAGCAGGACTTGGCAGCCGGAAATGTTTTGAGGTACATGCTAAGTAAGGAAAACTTTGACCTCTCTTTAAAGTTTCAGGGGAAACCCCCTATTTACCCTCCTATGCCTATGGATAATTGGGTATGCATATGATTAAAATCAGATGCACCATGGGAAAAGATATGTGCAGATCTAACCTGTCAGTCAAACCAGAGAACCATCAAAACTACATCCCACGCACCCAAACTTCAGTCCTCCTGAATCCCCTCAACAAAAGCCCCGAGCAACAGTCTGGGCCCCGTGTCTCTCACACATGTGCCCCTGTCAGTTTCGACGGTCCCTTGTTAATCTGCTCGGTCACTTTGCTCTGGAAGGAGACATGTCTTTCTTTTACAAATCTGTGTGACCCTGATTTTCAGTTTCCTGGATTTGAGGTCAAGAACCTGGCAACACCTGTGGTCTAGTCACTGAGAGCACATGGTGGACAGACGACCGAGCTTGTGTCAGGATAGCATGGTTTCAAAGGCTTGAAATCCCCAGCGAGCTAATGTAGAACAGGCTGTGGAGGCTGGTTATTGGGATCATTAGAGTGTTGCAGTATCAGGTCCTGGGCACTGGTAAATGGCAGATGCTGGGGATAAAGAGTCCATGGTGAGGCTCACGGTACAGTCTTCTGACTTCCCACAGATGTGCCTTTGTTGCAGGACAAAGAGGCTTTTCCTCCACTGAGGCACCATTTACCTTTAGTAAGATGCACAAATCTTAAATGCACATTGGGTTCCTTGGGCTTGTGAGTAGACCTGCGTCAGACACTTTATAGCTCACAGTGACAGACTATCTGTCATGACAGACAGCTCTCACTTGGCATCCTGCAGTGAGCAACCCCAACTGTCACTCATATGTCCAAGAGAGTCAACATCAATTAATTTTGCCTAGAATTAAAGAGCATAGATCATTATGTCAATAATCCAGACTCAGAAGACAAATGTTACATGGATCTTCCTGCCCCTGACTTCCAAGTCCTGTGGTGATAATAGTATGTCACCACACCCAGCTATACATCTCCTAAGCTATTGCTGTGTTACAACCACAAACGGTCCTTATAGACACTTGATATAAACAGTCTTGTTTGTATGACTCTTGACTCGTGTGCTTTTTAGGAATTCTGACATAGGAAAGGAAGGTACTTGTGGAGTAATTCAGCTTTCTGACCCACATAATAGCCACTGTTTGCTGACGTCCAGTAAGTCTTCAGAATGACTTGTGAGAACAGATCATACATGGAGGTTGAATCTAATTCCCTAGGAAGAACTCCATGGGGTCTTACACCCTTGTGAGCCTGGTAGGTGCCTACTCCCGCTCCCTAGGGCTTCCGTGCAGAGGCAAGTGAACCAGAACGTGTACTGTTATGTCCCAGGGTGCGACTTCAGTCACACTTTCCTTCTTGCATCTCACCACATGCCACAGCGTTCTTCTCATGCTCAGACATATGTCTCATTCATCCCTGATAACTGCAATCCCCAGAGATGCTCACACAGAAGGGCGGGCACTAGTGACCCAGTGAGAAAAGAGAGAAAAGAAGAGCCCTTAGGGCACTGTCAACTCCAGTTCAATGTCAGTCAGAGGCCTCCTTAACAGAACCCGTCCACAGCCAGAAAAAAAAAAAAAAAAATCTACTTATCAATGATCAACACCAGGTCTTCATAGGGGAAAGCCAGTGAATCTTCAGAGGCAGATCAGCAGTATTTTATGTCTTACTTCAAATACTTCATTTTAATCAATTCACTCTCTGCTGCCTCTTAGCTGGTTTCTAAGACCCGACATTGTGTGAAGTGCATGGGTTTGGCTGGTGAATACCAAACACCTCTGTTGGTCCCAGACCTTCACAGAACACTCCCGTCTCATGAAGAGTCAGGAAAATATTGGGGTGTGTGCATGGATGGAGCCGCTCATCCAACCGTAGGTGCTGCAGAGAGCTTTTCCTGGTGCCAGAGTCTGACTTAGCGTCAGTATCCTCACCTTTAAAACCCCTCCACCAAATGTCAAGAGAAGGTCAGACATGTCAAAGCTTGGCCAGTGAGTCAGGCTTATGGAGTTCCCGAAATGTCAAGGGAAACAGTGCCTCAAGACTAAAAAGGTCCCTCCTCTCTTGTCATAGAGGTGACATCTGAATCAAGTCCCATCCTATGCAGAGTGCGACAGATAGGATGGTTAGAATAGCCCTGCCCTCCAGCTTATTTCTGTTCATCAAACACTCAATAACTATCAGAGTGCAGGGTGAAAGTCACTGTGTCTGCTCAAAGGATTACCTAGACAGAAATTTGAGTAGATACCCAAGTGGCAGGGATCACTGAATGAGTGGTCTTCCGCCTTTTGGAAGTGAAGACGAAATCAATCTTTATTTTAAAACTAAATAGTGGCAAAAGCATCCCCCCAAAGAGCGACTGGTTTGATCTCCCCATCCCTGCGTGCCTTCTCCCCATCCCTGCGTGCCTTCTCCCCATCCCTGTGTGCCTTCTCCCCCCATCCCTGCGTGCCACCGCTTTCTGGCTCCGCCTCTTCTCATGTTGACTCTAGGCAACTTACCCTCAAAGGTTACACTGTCCTTTCAGTCATTTCAAGCATACAGAGCATGAGAGACAGATCAACAGCCAATGAGCTTGCTGTGTAACCCGAGGGTCTGCCTTCAGCTCTCAATGCTACATAATAAGCCAGACTTAGCACCAATGCTCTTAATTGCAGGTCTCAGGCATCTAATGCCTGCTTCCGACCTCTGCATTACCCCCATACAATCATGTGTGCAATTCTCTCTCTCTCTCTCTCTCTCTCTCTCTCTCTCTCTCTCTCTCTCTCTCTCTCAGACACACACACACACACAACAACAACAACAACAACAACAACAACAACAACAACTGAATCATGAGTCAGAGTTACTTCAATGGCTAAAGGAAATTGTAGCCAAGGTTAACAACCTGAGTTTGCTCACTGGGACCACACACACACACACACACACACACACACACACACACACAAATATATGTAATGGAAAATTAGAATATAGTAGGCAAATGTTGACAGAATGACCCTTTCTATAAAGCATAATCAAAGAAATTATGCAAAGCTTTCATGAAAGTAATTTATGTCAGCATCTATTCTGCTCACGTGCTGGAGTCTTGGAAATCTAAGAGGCTCACTCTCGTGGTTACAAGTGCAAGAGAAGATACTTTACTTACAATTACTGAATACATGACCATGTTAAAGCAGGTCAAATCCAGACCACAGCAAGAATTAGCATTCGACTAACAGGGGGCTGGCTACAGACTCATTTGGATGCTTGGTTTAACCATAGGAATTTTTAAAAAATAGATTTTAATTAAAGAACCCATCCTCCACACTCCTTCCAAGATAGATGTCTTTTCAAGGTGGTATAGAACATGTTTTTATGTGTTAAACATTTTTTTTCTAAAACACAAAGATAATTCTAAGATTTTCTTTTAGAATTGTGCGATATCACAAGCATAAGACTTCTTTATTAGTTAGAAGCTGGTGCATAAGCCACACTGGTGTCTGTGCTGGTAGAAAGCAGTTAGGTGACACGAACTTCAGGAAACAAATGCGGCTGGAGGTCTGGCTTGGTGCTTCAGAGTGATTGCTGCCCTTCTGAAGACCAAAGTTCAATTCCCTGCACCCACATCACAGCTGCTTAGAACTCCAGCTCCAGGGGAAGTAGTGCCTTTTTCTGGCATTTGTAGGCACACACACACACACACACACACACACACACACACACATCTACACACATACACATACATGAAATTAAAATTTAAAAGGATATAAAGAAGGCAGTATTTTGCCTTCTGCAAATCAACCAACATCTGTACTTAAGTATCATGTTTTCTCTCCTTCCCTCTCTCCCTTCCTCCCTCCCTCCCTCCCCCCTCCATCTATCCATTCATCCTGGGGATTAAACTGTGTGGGTCTTTGACACACTAGGCTAGAGACCTAGCCACTGAGATAACGCTCATTAAGTGATCTCTAAATCTAACTTTACAAATCCATCTGTAAGTTTGCTGAGGCTGTCTTATGCCATATATCTCCCTCTTTCTGAGTCTGCTTCTCTCATATTTGGCCACTAGACAGTGACATATAGGGGTTTACCACCACCCATGTGGTGATATGTAAGGATGTCCCACTACACAGGAAAAATCATTAAAGTCACAAATATAAAGTCAAGTGTCACAAGTTGAAAAGTTTGCTAATTATCGCTCTGACCCATTTGTTAAATTCTTCCTCACGTTTCCTCAACAGAAAATCCATTATCATTCACTTAATCTAACACGTTCAGTTCTTTCGTGATTATTGAAGCAGTGTCTGTGCTGCTAACCATGACAGCATGTATCTGTCTGTCTGTGCCTAACCTTAACCCTAGCCTTACAGAAAGTCTTGTTTCCCTTCTAGGATACAAGCTTGAACCGCCAAGTCAGCAAACTATAGATCCTAATTATTGACCGAGGCTTATGAAAAAATAATTTGTAATAAAAATGTATCTAGACTTTCCATGTACAGCAGAAGGCGGGTAATCCTCCAACTAAGAAAAGATAATGGTTTAGGCCTTTATTGGATCAAGGAGACTTAGCAACTATGAAGCCTGTAATACACTGGAAACTATAGGCTGGTCTACAGCTGACTGTCAAGATACACAGCAGGCTGGGAGATTAAGGGATTAGAGAGACAGATGAGAGAAATCAGATAAGTCACATTCCTCTGGAATTAAAGGATGGAGACAGCATCAGGGAAGCAGGAAGACAGAGAGATGAGAGACAGGGAAATGTAAAATGGCAGAACAGGTGAGCACACAATGAACCAAGAAATAGACTCAGAAGATGATGGACCAGGAGATGGACTCACACCATGATGGACTAGGGGATAGACTCACACCATGGACTAGGAGATGGACTCACACCATGGACCAGGAGATGGACTCACACAATGCTGGACTAGGACATGGACTCACACCATGATAGACTAGGAGATGGACTCACACCATGATGAACTAGGGGATGGACTCACACAATGCTGGACTAGGTGATGGACTCACACCATGAACTAGAAGATGGACTCACACTATGGACCAGGAGATGGATTCACACCATGATGGACTAGGAGATGGACTCACACCATGGACTAGAAGATAGACTCACACTATGGACCAGGAGATGGATTCACACCGTGATGGACTAGGAGATGGACTCACACAATGTTGGATTAGGAGATGGACTTAAACCATGATGGACTAGGAGATGGACTCACACAATGCTGGACTAGGGGATGGACTCATACAATGCTGGACTAGGGGATAGACTCACACTATGGACCAGGAGATGGACTCACACCATGATGGACTAGGGGATGGACTCACACAATGCTGGACTAGGGGATGGACTCACACAATGCTGGACTAGGGGATGGAGTCACAGAATGCTGGACTAGGAGATGGATT
>NC_034608.1:28696084-28769153 GCF_900095145.1 Mus pahari | reverse complement strand
TGGACTAGGAGATGGACTCACACCATGATGGACTAGGAGATGGACTCACACCATGATGGACTAGGGGATGGACTCACACCATGATGGACTAGGAGGTGGACTCACACCATGATGGACTAGGGGATGGAGTCACACTAGAGAGACAGAAGTGGCTATTTTATTCTCAAATCCTTTTCTGAACAACTAAGGAATGGGAGAGGCTTTGAAGATATGGCATTCATGATACAGATGCCAAGATTCACCCAGCATATCAGTGTGTGTGTGTGTGTGTGTGTGTGTGTGAGAGAGAGAGAGAGAGAGAGAGAGAGAGAGAGAGAGAGAGAGAGTCAGAAAGAGAGAGAGAGAGAGACAGAGACAGAAGAGAGAGGATGTGAATGCCTTCACACGATTGCCCCATATTTGTGGGGCACTTTCCTCATTAATGATTGATGTGAGAGCACCCAGCCTACAGTGGGCAGTGACACCTGGACAGGGGGTCCTGCATTGTAGGAAAGGAAAGCAGGCTAAACACACTGTGAGGGTGAGGAGCAAGCCAGTAAGCCGCATTCCTCTGTGGCCTCTGCTTTGGTTCCTGCCTTGGCTTCCCGGATGACAGACTGTTACCAGTTAGTCAGACAAACCTTCTCTCCAAGTTACTTTGTTACGATGTTGGGGATTCCTGCAATCTAAACCTAACTAAGACAACTAACTGGTCACCTCTTCAGGGAGGTAGCTGAGTCTCTACCCGAGAAGCCCTCAGGAGGAGGTCACAGCCCTCTGACATTGAGCTAGTCTCTTTTATGCCCTAAGCCCAGGGCCCAGCTGTGCCTAGTGTCATACTCATTGTGCATGATGGATGGTTCTAAGGCACCAAGTCTGAGGTGTTTCCTATCAACAGATACTCAATTAGGCTGCTAAAGGATTTCAGAGAAACACATAAATGAATCAAGGAATTTTGTTTCATCTTGGAGTGAACTTTTATTGACTGTAGATAGGAAAAGAGCAAGCAGGATAAATGGAATGTGGGGACACTTGGGAGAGTTTCTTGGTTAGAGGCATGTTACTTGGTAGGGGCTGCAGAAGGAAAGCGAGCAGAAGACAGCATTTGCAGTGGAGATGATGCCTTCACGAAGGTGTGTAGGCAAACAGGTGCAAGACACATTTAGATAAAGGCGGGCACCTGTGGCAGAGAACCTGGCTGAAAGCAGGATGAAGCTGTTTTACAAAAATCTTGACACTGAGCACAGTGGAAAGGAAAGGTGGTTTCTGAGTGTGATAGAAAGTATCTACTTCTTGACACTGACATATGGGGTGCACAGCTGAGGGAAGAAGGAAACAGAGAAGAGAGCCCTGTGCACTAGATAACTATTGTCCACCAAGTGAAATCCAGCTCATTCCAGCTCACACCTGATCAGAGTAAGGATTGCCCAGACACAGAGCTTTGGGTCCTTGGCTACCTTCTCAAGTTCTGTAGTAGTCACTAATTTAGGGCTTTAAACAGAAGGGATGAGGGACACCAGAATTTAGCTGAGCACACCTAGGGAGAGCGACTCTCCACCCTGCAGACTTGGATGAGACAGGAGAGACCTTGACCCAAATGAGCCAGCTGTCCACCTCTGGCCTGCTGAGTCCCCAGGGTAGAAAGCTGATGGTAGGGAACAGAGATGGCCTCCACTTGCAGAAGAAATCAGAGACAGGAAAAGCTGAGAAAAACTCAGAATGGCTGTTCCCACTGTCAACATCTCCATCACCCAAGAGTTCACACATGAGGGTGGGGATTCCCAGGAGCCTGGACAGGTTCATCCTATTAGCTTTGTATCACATCCACAGCTCAAGATGTTGAGGCCGACCTTCACATGAGGACATCAGAGAGGAGATGGCGGTAGGCATTGGGCTTCCTATGTTGAGCTGGAAAGCTTTTGATCAATACTTGGAGAAAGTTGGACATTCCTTGATAGCTGATTCTTACATGGGTTGCTAGACCAAACTATCCACACATACACACACCACCACCACCACCACCACCACCACTACCACCATCATCATCACCATCACCACCATCATCATGAAGAATCACAACTTGAGCAGTATCTACACAGCCCTATCCTTACTGAGCCTCTGTGACCTCCTCTTCTTCTCTAGGAAACAGAACTGTTGGCTGTGGCAGAGTCTCAGGTTCAGGCTGCAAGGCGCCACCTTTTGCGAGTAAGTTCTTTGCTGCTATTAAGTCTGTCCCTTTCATATCACAGACTCTGTGTACATTGTTCTGTTGATAAGAAAGGGCAGTTAATAAGAAAACAAGAAAACGGGTGATTTTTCCCCCGAGTTCAGCAGAGGTAATTTCTGACAATGAGAGTTAATTGAATTCTTATGACGTGATAATTGAAAAGATAATAAAAGCTGGTGATTCACTTAGAGATCCTTTTGGCAATTCAAGTAAAATGACTCATTTTAATTACAATGACACAGGATCGTGATAAAATCTTGGGTTCTTTTAAAAGCATTAATTTAATAAGCAAGGAATGACGTATCAGAGAATCTGCTTATCGCGTTTAGTTTATCATCTTATTATATTTATTTACTCATCTCTATGTGCATGTGTGTGTATGTGTGTGTGTGTGTGTGTGTGCATGCCTGTGTGCATGGGTGTGTATGTGCATGTGTGTGCATGTGTGTGTGCATGCCTGTGTGCATGGGTGTGTATGTGTGTGTGTGTGCATGCCTGTGTGCATGGGTGTGTATGTGTGTGTGTGTGCATGCCTGTGTGCATGTGTGTGTGTGTGCATGCCTGTGTGCATGGGTGTGTATGTGTGTGTGTGCATGCCTGTGTGCATGGGTGTGTATGTGTGTGTGTGTGTGTGTGTGTCCATGCCTGTGTGCATGTGTGTGTATGTGCGTGTGTGTGTGTGCATGCCTGTGTGCATGTGTGTGTATGTGCGTGTGTGTGTGTGCATGCCTGTGTGCATGGGTGTGTATGTGTGCATGTATGTGTGCATGGGTGTGTATGTATGCGTGTGTGTACCATGGCCTGTGTGGAGGTCTAAAGACAACTTGTAGAGGCTGAGTCTCTCTTATCACTATGTGGGGCTTGGAGATTGAAGCCTGGCCACCTCTCTTGGTGGTAAGCACATTTAGTCTCTGAGCCAAGACAACAGCACATGGATGCTACATTTTAAAGGTCAATATGAGTGTATTAAAATAGCTACATTTATAGTATTTAATATATTTCAATAATTTATTTAGTAAATTCAATGTCCACAATGTACTCTTGAAGTGTCTTTACAATCAAAATACAATACCATAAACAAGCTTTAAAAAACCTCAAAGAACCATGTCTTTTAATGAAGATGGTTTGAAGTCTGTCTTACTTAGGATTTTACTGCTGTGAACAGACACCATGGCCAAGGCAGCTCTTATAAATGACAGCATTTAATTGGGACTGGCTTACAGGTTCAGCGGTTTAGTCCATTATTGTCAAAGCTGGAGCATGGCAGCATCCAGGCAGGCATGGTGTGGAGGAGCTGAGAGGCCTACATCTTGTTTCAAAGGCAAACGGAGAAGACTGACTCCTCAGGAAGCTAGGAGGAGGGCCTTGAAGTCCACCCCCCTTCACATGCGCACACGCGCGCGCGCACACACACACACACACACACACACACACTGTGACACACTCAAACAAGGCCACACATCCCAATATTGCCACTCGCTGGGCCAAGCAAACCACCACGAAGTCCACTCGGATCATGAAATAAATCCAATTTGATATGAAAATGTCATTCAGATACATGTTCTGAAAGTTTATGACCTGAAGTTTGTAAACCAGTTTAAAATCTCATGACAATGGTTCTGCACCACCTTCCTTTGAACGTTCGTGGGTTGTAATAAGCATGGCACATTCTCGGGAAACCTTTGGCAGTTTGACACTAGGCAAACCACCATGTAACCAGCATCTTCTGAGTCCTGTCTTCACCGCAAGCTCATCTATGCTACTCTCTCCAGGAAACCCGTGAGAAAGTCAAAGCTCAAGGATGCAACGGGGCTGTCACCAAGTTACACACGCACACGGAGCAAAACCTATAGCAACTCTCCATAAGGGGCTTTAATAAAAAAACGACGTCGCATCTACGCTGTCACAGCCTCAGGGAAAGTGAAGGAGAAAGGCAGGCAGAGTCCCCAGGACATGGATCTCTGCCTAAATCCCTTACTGGCAGACTGTAATAATCTATTTGATGTAGAAACCCACAGAAGACCTGACCCGGAAGTCCCGCCTACTCCTCACCCAGTGATTGGTCCCCTGAAATCTTTATTCACAAAGGGATGGTTCTGCCACAGAGACGCAGATTTTCTGAAAGTGTGGAGAACTCTCATCTTAGCCTGTACTGAAGCTCCTACACAGTCCTTGCGGTACAAATGACTCGGTGGTATCAGGAGGGATTTTAAAGTTAGATCGATTCATCGATGCACAAAAACAATCAACGGTAATAGCTATAGTTGTAGCTCACAGCAACAAGCCTCAAATTCACACTCAACAGTACCTAGGGTATCAGTACCATTTATTACTCAGGAGCAACCTGAGGTTCAGGGACTTTGGTTAATTTTCACAGCGTGTTCACTGTCTCCCAAGGCATCCTGCACAAAGTGCATGAAATTGCTTTCTTACATGGAGGTCAATTGTGTTCCTCTGTAATTCGCAGACCTGGACTTTTCTTACATATCAGATCACATGTTGAACAAATGTGAGTCCCAGCAGGAAAAACAAGCTGCAAGATGCTATCTTGCAGAGCCCATACTGCTGCTACTCAAGGTCCTGTCGGCCTTGGGTGTCTCCATTGTAGAGCCAGCAGCCTTGGTCTCCTCCCTCTTTCCAATAGATTCCAGGTCCCTTAAGGGTTAGGATCTTGATGTGCTCACAACCCATTTTCTACAAGTGACAGGGTCCAAATTAAAGTTCCCGTGGCAGGCTTTCTATTCCGTTTCAGATTTTGCCCTTCCTATCCACGAAGGCTCTGTTTTCATGGACTGGATTTGCCTCTGCCCAATCTTACCAACAATCACATTTTCCTAGGACTTCTGTAAATGGTTCTTCCTGTGGCCATGACTATTTATAGACCAGTTCCTATCCCTCTGCCCTCCCTGAGAAATGAAGCTACCAACTTCTAACTGTGGTTTGGTCTTTCTTAGGACCAGCCCCCGGAAAAGGCCCCCGCATTAGAGCTAAACATGTGTTTGTCACCCAGAGACTTCAGAGCCTGAGAAGAGCTT
This sequence comes from Mus pahari, assembly GCF_900095145.1. Taxonomy (NCBI): domain Eukaryota; kingdom Metazoa; phylum Chordata; class Mammalia; order Rodentia; family Muridae; genus Mus; species Mus pahari. The sequence goes on along the minus strand of NC_034608.1, from coordinate 28,763,912 downwards.
GGGTAATCGGGTGTATAGTGTAAGCATGCCTTTCTTGTTACATCATACCAACACTGCCCTCTTTATATTTGCTGGTCTATTTATACTCTTCTATCTTCACCTTGTAGCTCATGGGTCTACATGTGTTCTTGGGGAAGTCAGTCCTTCTTTGCTTACCAGAAGTCCCAGAGCAGAGCCAACCGCTTCCTAACTCAAGCCCTTCCCAAGGAAGAATTCCACAGAACATGGCAATGATGGTCAGACTTGACATCAATCTCCTCTTTAAGAATTTTTGAATTGACATAAAAATCAACTGTGTTTGCAATATCTGTTGTATTTGAATAAGAAGTAAATAGTTATTTAATAGAGTAATTTTGTATATTTCTCTGAGGTATTAAAAGTTGTCTCTTAAAACTCCACAGCTGTGGCCAGCATCTGGTTCCACAGAAACCCATTCGTCCACCAGTCAAAGATTTCTTGCTTACAAATGTTCCTATGAATGTTTGAATATTTGATTATTTTTGATTTTTGTTTTTTATCCCACCAAGATACCAGTAGCTTCTACAACAGGCACTTATAAGTTACCACAATGAGGGGGAGGACGGGGAGGGGAAGAGGATGCTGTCCTAGGGGGTCTGCATCAGGACAGTGGTTGTGTCTTACTGGGATGGAGAATGACGGGGGACATTAATCCTCATGAGAGTGACTTGGCAGGAAGTTGTTGGTGTTGAGTACTATGAGGTCAACGTAACATATTCTATATCCGTGGACCAAATACCCATGGACACAGCCATAAATCTTACATTGCTATGGGGGTGTAACCAACTCTGTCATGGAAGTCAGTGTGTTGGGTACTCAAAAGTGAAAGTCTACCTGCCATGACTGGGCCATATCACTCCCGAGTGTACATGTCCGAAGGACTCCAAGTCAGCACGCCACGGAGTTTTCTACACATTCATCTTTATTGATTTCCTGTCTGCAAGAGCTAAGAAACAGAACCACGCCAGCTGTCTATCAATAGATGAATGGATAAAGGAAATGTGTTTCTTTCATACAGTGAAAATTTTTTTCAGTCATAAAGAACAGTAAAATCATGTCCTGGCAGAAAAACAGATGGGCCTGGAAATGACCGCATTATGCAAATATCTAGATGCAGAGAAATACAGTGTGCTTTCTCGCACATAAATTTGTATATGAGCGTGAGGGTATGCTCATGTGTATTTGTGAAATGGGACATAGAAATGGGGCCATGAGCAGAGAAGAGGTGAGCTTAAGGAAGGAGGGTCAGGAGAGGGTACTGGACCACATTCCAATGACATCAGAAAGGAAGACAACTTGGAAGGAGAAAGGGAAGCAAGAGAGAAGCAGGAGTGATGGGGGAGGGGAGAATGGAATTAAAAAGGACAAAGTACAGTGTCCAGTGTGAGGAGTTAGGGCTAGAGAGAAGGATGCAAGCCCGCGGACATGAGTTCAATCCTTGGAACCCATGTCAAAAGGCAGAAGGTGAGGACAGGCTCCACAGAGCTCTGCTCTGACTACTACACATGTACTGTGACATGATATGAGCACACGAGTGATACTGAAGGTTTGTTTAAGCTAGTATTACTGTGTAACTCTGGCTGGTCTGGAACTCACTAAGTGGAGGAGGTTGGCTTTACACTCACAGAGATACACCTACCTCTTTCTTCTATGTGCTTGGATTAAAGGCACGTGCCATCGAACATGGTTATTTAACTATGTTTATGTATATGTGTGAATATATGTATAGCTGCATGAGTGAGCCATGCCAGGAAAAGAATAAGATGAAGGCTTGAGAGCTGCCGAAGACAGAGTACCAATCATGTAAGATCTGGGGAAGAGTGGCCACAGATCACCCCCATTGGGTCTAAGGTAGCAAGGATAGATTTTTAGAAAGTAATCACTCAGGAGTATCTGAGGGGAGGCATTAGCAACATGGAGGTCTGAGAGTGGCCCATTCATTGAGCTGATTAAGACACATTAAATATAAGTCTCTCTCTCTCTCTCTCTCTCTCTCTCTCTCTCTCTCTCTCTCTCTCTCTCTNTCTCTCTCTCTCTCTCTCTCTCTCTCTCTCTCTCTCTGTGTGTGTGTGTGTGTGTTTCATTTGGGAATCCAGAACATTGGGGTGTGTCGTGAGGAAACCCACGGATGCCCGGGAGAAAAGAGCAGGTTAATCAACTGCTGCATAAATGAGCCTGCTGGGGCCATAAGAGGGCATCAGATCCCCTGGAACTAGAGTTACTGCGGTATGGAGCTGCCACAGAGGTGCTGGAAACTGAATCCAGATCTTCTGCAAGAGCAGTGAATACTTTAAATCCCTGAGCCATCTCTTTAGCTCTTACCCAATAATAAAAATATTCAAAAATGGATTTAAAAAAAAAAAAAAAAAAACAGGTCCCTATACAGCACTTTCCTGTTGCTGTGATAAAATGCCTGACAGGAGGTGACTTAAAGGCAGCCAGGTTTATGCTGGGTCATCTTCGATTAGCTATGGTCTGTTGTGGCTGAGCTGGCACAGAGGCAGGAGTGTGAAGCAGGGGGTCACTCAATGAACAGCCAGGAGGCTGATAGCTCACTTCCTCCCATTGGTATTGCAGGATTCCCAGATCCTGGAACAGGGTTGCTCACAGTTAGAGTGAGACTTCCAAACTCATTAACCTAATCCAAACAATCCCTTATAGACAAGCCCAGAGGTTTATCTCTTAAGGGATTCCTGATCCTGCCATGTGACATTAGACCCTGGCAGGTGGTGATGGGCTCATCAGGACAGTGGCAGAAAGCGGTCTTCTTGCCTGTGCTGAGAATGTTGGTGTCTGGAGTCTGCCAAAAGTACAGTCAGACAAGGAGTGTGCCTTGAATCTGACGAAAATACAATCAGACAAGAACTCTATCCAAGAGTCAGGGGGTTAATTCTTTGTGTGGGGGAAACATTATGATGAAGACCATGGGGTGTGAGAAGTTCAGCAAGCGTCAAGGTTGTCTTAGCACGTTTTCTGTTGCTAACATAATACCTAAGGCTGAACAAGTAATTTTAAGAGAAATCTACTTAAAACAACATTTGGAAGCTGTAACTCCACAAAGGTACTAATGGATAGCATTGCAGTATTAGAAGCACACACAGAAGAAGCATCACAGGACAGACAACCCAGGTTGGAAAGAAGCTACATTTGGCACAAAAAGAAGCTATTGTCCTACACCCTATTTTCATGGTGACTTATCAGTCCTGAGTGATCTAGCTGCCTACACAGCTTCACAAGTCTGGTAATTTTCCTTCTCTACAAGCAATGGGGTGACACTGTAGGAGAAGTTGGGGTTGTAGGAGACACTGTAGTAGAAGGTGGGGTTGTAAGTGACACTGTAGGAGAAGGTGGGGTTGTAGGAAACACTGTAGGAGAAGGTGGGGTTGTAGGTGATACTGTAGAAGACAGGGTTGTAGGTGACACTGTAGGAGAAGATGGGGTTGTGGGTGATGCTGTAAGAGAAGGCAGGGTTGTACATGACTCTGCAGGATAAGGCAGGGTTTAGATGACACTGTAGGAGAAGTCAGGGATGTGGGCACCACATATGTTGTGACTTGAAGCCTCTCATGGGATCTGAATATTTGTTACAGAAAGGTAGAGAGAATAATTTGTTGGTTTCTCCCATGAAATTTTATGTTAGAGCCCTAACTCAATGGGACTCTTTTGGCAATATAACTCTAAAGTAGGTAGTAAAGGTTACATGAGATTATAAGAGTAGGTTCCAAGTTGAGTCTGACTGGTGTCCTTACTGGAAATGATGTGTCACCAGGTGGGAAGGAAGTCTTGGGGAAGCAAGTCCACGGCTCCATGACTGGGACCTCCAACTTCCAGAGTCAGGAGATGACATGCTCTTCTGTATAAGCGCCCTAGACCAGGGTGCTTTGTCACAAGTGTCCAAAGAGACAAACACAGGGGCTTTGAGGTATGGAATGCACGTGGGGGAGAAAGATTCTGTCAAGACTAGCTCAGGGGAAGCATCAGGGAGTGTTCCATTGAGGAGGACCAAGCATAAAAGCAAGAAGTGGCCAGTGAGGTCAATGCTACTTGCAGATGAATAAATTGTGAGCTAAAAGATTCCCTAGGAACTTGAGATACCATTAAGGGATACTTGGTGTGAGATCTTGAAGCCTAGATTTTAACCCCCAAGATCCATGCAGCAAGCCAAGAGTTCCATAGACCCCCGTGACTCCAGCCCCAAGGGATCCCATGCTCTCTTCTGCATGTGCACATGCATACCACACATGCACAGAAACACAAACAGACAAATAATAAAATGGTTTACTTTTTTAATTTCCTTGAACTTAACAACAAATCAGGAGCAGGTACAACTATGGAGAAGAATTGTCCAGAGGCAGAGAATTTCCCGCAGATACTTAAGGGACTTTCTGGTATGCAGGACAACAACAGGCAAGATGTCATGGCTCTGCTTTCTTGTCACTTTAGAAAACCCCAAACCTTGCTGCCATAAACATGGACCTGGACCTTGGATGAAGCAGAGTTCGGGCAAGGACTTGGAGGAAGCCAGGTTTAGTGCTGCGGGCAGATACTGTTTCAGACATAAGCATTCACACAGTCCATTCCTAGAAACTCTCTGTGTCCTGACTCCACACGGGACAAACTCTGCTAATATATTCCAGTCTGTGTATCGTACATGCATGACATGGTTCTCTGGTCTTACAAACGGCACATCGCTGCCCTCCATGTAAAACAGCTCATTTCTCCACTGTCAGAAGCCAACACCATCTGCAGATTGGCAGCTGAGCATGTAAACTACCCAGCGGTGCAGGCCTCTGATGGACTGCACCTCTCCCCATGAAATCACCAGCCACTCTTTCCTTCTCATATGGAGTATTTGAGCACAGAGAATCCTAGCTCTATGCTCATCCATTGAAGGCAAAGCCATCTGAAACTTAATGGATCTGGCTTGAGAAAGTGCAATAATTCACTCAACTAGAGGGTTTGCAGGTTTGCTCCCCCCCCCCCCCAGTTTCAAGTACCACACAATCTCCGTGTGTGGCATACTAGAAGTCAGAGATCTCATTTGTACCATTAACTACGACAGCAGGTTTCCAAGGGAAGGGAGAGTTCTTTCTCAGGAATAGCCACCTATTGAAGCGGGCCACTGCCACCTTGAGAACAGGAACAAAGCTGACTGAGAAGGCTCAGCACAGGATCTGCCTGTGCATTTTCATCATCACCAGTGTGATGGATGGGGAGTGCTCTAGCATAAAGAGTGGTTCTTGAACCCAGATCTTGATGGTGAAAGGAATTGAATTCAAAAAAAGCTAAGAACTTATAGTCAAAAGTATAACATGAGACAAATAGGGTAATATTAGAAACTTGAAGGCCTGAGGCAAGTCCAGCATGTCCTGACAGGCCCTGAAGGCCTAGCTGAAGATTTTACAATAACAAGTACAGGCATGTCCAGGAGAGCCCCTTGTTTGGACATTCCTGAGGATGGGTGGCCCCAAGAATAGATATAAACACAGGAACTGTTTTGGGTTATTTTTTGATTGACTCAGTGGCCATCTGGTGGCCTGGGTCACGCTGACCCAGCCAAATGTATGGCCCTGGCCCCCTCCCTGAAATTGCTGATGCTATAACCAGCATGTATTATTCTACTGCCAATTGTGTGAAGCTGCGCCAAGTTCCCCAAAAATTCCCCCAACCCCCTAACCTTCTCCCTATAAAAAACCCTAGCTTTTGAGCCTCAGGGTTGATGCCTCTACCTCTTGCGTGAGGTATGCATCGGCCCGGAGCTCCGCCATTAAACCGTCTCGTGCTTTTGCAACAAAAAGGCCTCTCGTGTTTTGTTTGTTTGTTTGTTTTTTGAGACACCCTGACTCCCGTGACCTGGGGGGGGGGCGAGAGGGGGTCCTACAATGGCTGTCCTGGACATGGACCGTGTGCCAAATTTCCCCCCAAGAGAGTCAGATTTAAGTAATATGAAATTCTCCCATACTGTCTTTTAAGGAGGAAACGTAAGAGAGAGAACATATTCCATTACTATAGGCTATGGTGCTTATTGTCCACATTCCAGGTTGGGCAGCATGCCTGAGCTGAGTGGGCATGGGGACAACTTTACCAATATGGCCATCCCTTTAACTGCTAACTAACATGCAGCAGACAGACATTAGCTCAGTCCAGGATGGGGTGTGCAGGGAGAGGAAGCTGGAGACCCAGGACAACAGCCTGCCTTCCAGAGTTTCTTCTCCATGAAGCTTCTGTGTGGGAGACCCATGTTTCTCTGTGCACGGCCTTCACACCTAGGACTAGCACGGCCAGTCTGGGCAGCTGTTAGATTTACATTGCTCTGTTCCCTGAACCGGATGCTTTCTGATAACAGGCAACAGCTGCTACCTAATTGAAAGAGCCCAATCATGAGATATAAAATCACGAGGAGTTGGTGATTAAGGGCATTCAAATTCTGAAGGGTTCTGCCTGAAGTCAACACATGGTTTAGTGTCTCACAAATACTAAATGAGCATTCGGCAAAGTGGCCAGTATTTTAACTGCCTGCTACATAGTCATAACTCGACTAGCTCCTGGCATGATAACTGGGAGGAGATTAAGAACGGGTCATATGCATATATGTGCATCATTATACCATCCATTAAAAAAATCTGTCCTTCGTGGAAGGCTTCATAAATCTCAGACTATCTGCTGTGGACTCAACATGAGATGTCCCTCACAGACCTGTTGTCCTGGCTGGGTTTGTGTGTCAACCTGACACAAGCTGGTGTTATCACAGAGAAAGGAGCCTCTCTTGAGGAAATGTCTCCATGAGATTCAGCTATAAGGCATTTTTCTCAATTAGTGATCAAGGGGGAAGGGCCCCTCATGGGTGGTGCCATCCCTGGGCTGGTAGTCTTGGGTTCTATAAGAGAGCAGGCTGAGCAAGCCAGGGGAAGCAAGCCAGTAAGTAACATCCCTCCATGACCTCTGCATCAGCTCCTGCTTCCTGACCTGCTTGAGTTCCAGTTCTGACTTCCTTTGGTGATAACAGCAGTGTGGAAGTGTAAGCTGAATAAACCCTTTCCTCCCCAACTTGCTTCTTGGTCATGATGTTTGTGCAGGAATAGAATACCTGACTAAGACACCTGTACACTGAAGGTCTGGCTGACAGGTAATGGTCTGGGAAGTGATCAGAACTCTGACCTCACCCGAGAGATTCATATGTTGGCATTGGTATGAAGATGACAGGAACTAGGGGTTGGAGCATAATTGGAAGTAGTGGGACCCCAGGAGGTACATCCTTGGTTGTTGTATCTGGCCCTTCTAGTATTCCTTTTATCTGTTTTCTGTCCCTTGGGTATGAACTCCCCTCCTCCCTGCCATGATGGGCTGTCACTTTTGCCCCATGGTCAGATAGAGCATTCCTCTTTTGAGTTGCTTCTCTCTAGTATCTGGTCACAGTGACACAGGAGTCACAAATACACCCCGTTTTTGGTAGGCAAAAAGGAAAGGGTTTGAACACAGTGACTTGGTGGAAGGGCAGGTTTTCTTAAGAGTGTTGTGTAGCAGTATCATTAGGGGCTGGGACTGGGATCTGAACTCTGAACTGGGCAGAGTGAGCTGCCAATTCTGATTCTACAACTTAGGACCTGAGAGTCCTTGGCCAAGGTAGTCCATGTCTCCTCTTCATACCTGTTTGTGCTGAGGGCTATCTCTCCCACAGAAGCTGTGAGAACTCTAAGGTCCCTGCATGTACCTTCAAATGACATCTGTCAGCTATCCCTACTGTATACGCATGCTAAGTAGTAACTGCTCTGCAGCTTTAAGATGAATTTACAGATAGAGTTAGAGCAGTAAGCCGTGGATAATGACCTTGGCTGCCGTCTGATTTCAGGGTGTGATAAGCTCACTGTGAGTGTGGAAACATAAGAACAGGAGTGGGGCTTTAAGAATTTCGTGGGCAATCATGCTATAAATCATAATGAATTTATAATTATAGGGAGAAAGGCTGAGGTCGACACACTGCTCAGAGTTCTTAGAAGTGTGAATTAATGGGAAGCTGATTGCTTGGCTCCCCCCTGGAAATGGGATAAAGGCAATGATCATGTTGCATTTGCATTGATGTTTCTCAGATGCTATATGCCAGTCATGTCCCATTTAGCCCTCAAATCACCCTATGAGGTACTGTGCTGGGTTTCCTCGTCCACCTAGAACTGTGACCAGAACTTGATCACAGAAGACTTGCAGTGATGAAGCCATGAAGAACCTTCCAGGGACAGGGTGGGCCTTACCCCAGTGATCCAGTGATGGGTCTGCAAAGCCAGGACATTCAAACCCAGAAAAAATGATAAAACGTGACAAAAGTGGAGAGAGGGGAGAGAGAGACAGAGACAGAGAGTGAAAGATGGAGAGAGACAGAGAGATAGAGACAGAGAGACTGACATAGACACAGATAGAGAGACAGACACAGAGAGAAGAGAGACAGAGAAAAAGATATATATATATATATATATATATATATATATATATATATAGAGAGAGAGAGAGAGAGAGAGAGAGAGAGAGAGAGAGAGAGAGAGAGAGAGAGCGCCAGGACCCCAGGCCTATCTGCACTCAGGGGCTGGCAGGAACCTGGAGACTGGCTTTCCCAGAGTCTGCAGAAGGAATACGTTCTCTCACACTCAGCTCTCAGGTTTCTCACTTCCCACACTGTGAGGTGGTAAATCATGTTTTCCGTTATCCATTTTCTGGCAGGTTGTTACAGGAACTGTACTTGGAGTACATGGCTCCAGCAGTATAGGTAAGGATTTGTGTAAGTTAGGTCTGGTTCTTCCCATCAGCCCCACGCTCCCAGAAATAAGAGTCAGACACAAAATGTATTTACAAATACCTTGGCCATACAGCTAGACTCTTCTCTGACTGCATCATAATCTAAAATGTCCCATTTATTCCAGCCTACATTCTGCCATGTGGCTGTGCAGGTACCGTGTATCCATGTTGTCACATCTTCCTGGGTGAATCTTCCCTTTTACTCCCTCACTGTTTCCCAGAATCCTGGGAAGCCTCTCTTCCCGCCAATGTCTTGCTTCCTTTCCCCTGCCTATTTCCAGCTCATTGCCATAGGATTTTTATTAACAGGTGATGACTATAAGAGATCCTCTCTACAGGGATTAACAGCACCAAACAGGACAGGGGTGGACCCAATCCCACACCATCACCCATGACACCTCAGCTTTCAAGCAAACCAACTCTAAGGGTGACCTTAGCTGTTCTGACATTTCTACAGAGTTGATTAGCTTTTCATCTTGTGTTTTCAAACCATGGTCCTGAACATGATGCCATAAGACCAAGCTTCACCCCACTTTGCACTCACAGCCGTACATGTCCTCCCCTGCCTCCTCTTCTTCTCCCTGCCGATGCTTGCCGATAACTAAGTTTTTCATGAGGTATAATACAGTCCAGTAAAAGCCACTGCAGCCTCCTGTCCTGCCTGCCAGTGCCCCAGGGAGGGGACATCAGCCCCCTCAGCACCCGAGTCTCATGGGCAACTTTGAGAAGTGTCTGGACCCACTTCAGATAATTAAACCAACATCTTTATGGGTGAGGTATAGACACAAGAACTGCAATCAGAAGCTGCTCAGAGCGTCCTGTGGCACGGATAGTAATGGAATGGCTAGTTGACACCATACAGCTGACACCAGATCAGAGCCCTGCCATGCGGCGCCTCTCTCTATCACTTCCTGGGTTTTCTGTAGTCACTTGTTTCCCCCTTTCCAATGAGCTGTATGTTTGCCAAGTAGACTGGAAACCCTCCCTTCTTTCTCCTCCACATGAACCAATCGGATCATTTCTACCACCTTTAAGAAAAACTCTGAAAGAACTCTTTGCAGTGTCTGCTTGGAGTCTAACCTCTCAAGGTGTTTGCTATAAAAACAAACAAACAAACAAACATGAAAACAGCTAACTTCAGTCCTGAATGTGGTGGCGGGTTCCAGGACCTCCCCATGCCTAGAGTGCTGTCAGCTGGCACAACCAAGAGAATACTCCTCCTTGGGGTTTTCTCAGGACTTGGCTCTCACTGAAACTCTGTTCCCATTGCAACGCCCCCCCCCTTCCTGGTTGCATCTGGTCACTGATTCACTTCCATGAATTCTGGAACTCCTTCGTTCTAAGTCTGTGAACTTCTTACAGCTTTAGTCAAATGCATTTCTAGGTAGTTGTAGTTATTCTTTGCAACATTTGCAGTCCTACAGGCTCCGTCCGACCTTGTGCTCACTGAGATCTAGTTCTTCTGTGAGGTATAATAAAGTCCACTAAAAGCCTCTGCAGCCTCCTGTTCCGTCTACCAATGCCATCTTACAGTTTCATGAGTCTCAATTTTTTTCTTCTCAAGCAAGCAAATCAGTATCTCGATTAATGGTATCATGTTCCTTGCATTGCTAGTTAAAAAGCAAAAAACAAAAACAAAAACAAACAAACAAACAAAGACCTATGGCATTTTTCCTTCTTTTCCCTGGGCAAAATTTGGAGCTACCTAGTTTTGTCTTAGGTTCTATACCTGTGAATATGTTATACAGGAAAGGCAAACAATAGCTGATTTTAACTATCTTTTAAATAGTGAAGATATCTGGATGAACTGGGCAAACAAGGCTGTGAAAACTGATGAGACAGACAGAAGGCTTGATGGAAGAGATGAAATGGCACAAAAAGTGGCAACACACGTAAAGTGTAAGAGGGAGTCTGGGCCCACCAGGGTTGCCCTTGGAGACAGAGAAGGAGACTCTGATGCAAGGGATATGGCTGAAATGATGAGGGAGTTCCCATGGAACCCAAATTTCAGTCCTCTCATTGAGCCCCAGACCTGACTTACAGAAATGTGAGGGAAGATGATGCACTGACGCTCTCCCAGCCACCGACTGTGCAGTGATGTGTTCTCCTCCCTGCCTAACTTACCCAAGACCCTTCTTGCTTACTTCCCCAGTTCTCGCATGTGTCCTTTTGTCCACTGAGGATGCAGCTTCAGCTGACCTATTAATCTCTAAACAGCATGAGATCAAACCCCTCTACTGGTGTCAGCGAACCATACACACAGCAGGCAGAGTCCTTTCATGTGCACCTTGCTGACTCCTCTTGTGTCTCCTCACATACCCTCTATTCATTCTGCCACTGCTGAACTGCTGGTCTTTCTGTTTCGTCATCATCCTGGGACATCTCCATTTCGTCATCATCCTGGGACGTCTCCATTTCATCGTCATCCTGGGACGTCTCCATTTCATCATCATTGTGGGACATCTTCTACCTTAGGACACTGCCACGGATGCCCCCCATGCTTCTGCACAGTGGTCTCCAGCCCCTCCGGGAAGCTCTCCTTAGATACATCATCACTGGCCACACCCCATATTCCTGGGACTTCATTCATGGCCACCGATACCACACGGTGGTGCATCAGGAGGTAGTAGGCCTTCTCTGCTCCACACCTGGCTGTCCTTCAGAGAACAGTCTTAGGACACATGTGATGAGCACATGTGACATGTGCTTTCCTGTGACATGGCTCTTCTATAGTCTCTCACTCTGACTCCCGTGGCAAGCCAGGCCCGGCCTTCTGAATGCTGAGAGGACATCAGTAGACCCTCAGCTGGTGCACCTGCCTGCAGTTCATATCCACCCTTAAGCCCGCTCAACAGCTAAATAGCCCTGACTCTTCTTTGCTGAAAATGATTTGTAGTATGCCAAGGTCCCACTTGGAGTCATGTGATAGCTCCCCCTTCCTTCTGATTCAAGAGAGTCCCTGGAAATCTCATCCTACATAAATGAACAGGCACATGAAGAGGGAGGAGAAACAAAGGGGACTTCCCAGAATATACTCGATTAACAAGCACTGCTCCACTGGCATCCAGCTCACCCCAGATGTACCCCTGCTGTGTCTGTGGCAGCTCAGCTGCTCTGCTACCCACTGCAGCATGCTCTCCTCATAGCTAAAGTGCAAGCAATGGTTAAGGGCAGATCCCTCCAGAACCACATTTTCCAAGTAGGTTTCCCCATCCGTGCCACTCTCCCAGACTTCGCTCCCTCCTGCACACTTCCCTCTGCACACTTCCCTCCTGCACACTTCCCTCCTGCACCCTTCCCTCCTGCACACTTCGCTCTGCACACTTCCCTCCTGCACACTTCCCTCCTGCACACTTCGCTCTGCACACTTCCCTCCTGAACACTTCGCTCTGCACACTTCCCTCTGCACACTTCCCTCCTGCACACTTCCCTCCTGCACACTTCCCTCCTGCACACTTCCCTCCTGCACACTTCCCTCTGCACACTTCCCTCTGCACACTTCCCTCCTGCACACTTCCCTCCTGCACACTTCCCTCCTGCACACTTCCCTCCTGCACACTTCCNGCACACTTCCCTCCTGCACACTTCCCTCCTGCACACTTCCCTCCTGCACACTTCCCTCTGCACACTTCCCTCTGCACACTTCCCTCCTGCACACTTCCCTCTGCACACTTCCCTCTGCACACTTCCCTCTGCACACTTCCCTCCTGCACACTTCCCTCTGCACACTTCCCTCCTGCACACTTCCCTCCTACACACTTCCCTCCTGCACACTTGCTATGTTTTGTACACTCTGAGGTTTTCTTCTAGCTAGATGGGTGTTCTCAAGGGAAAAATCACTCTCTTTCCTGCCTTCTGATCATCAGTGACAGAATGGTTGTCACCTGTCAACAAATGCTTGAAAAAGAGTGGTTCAGGTGGTGGGGTATGAATGACTGAAAAATATGATTCTATAAGGTTTTAGGGGAGTAACATGTGAAACAGCTTAGCTTTTATCTCTGATTTATTACTTTACCACTCTTAATTCTTTTCAGTCCATAGACATCATTTTGCAAGATGTTTGAGTGTTTCATCTAAGGTGTGTGTGTGGTGTTTCATCTAAAGTGTGTGTGTGTGTGTGTGTGTGTGTGTGTGTATGTGCGTGTGTGTATGTACAAGTGTGTATGTGTGTATACGTATGTGTGTGTATGTGCATGTGTGTATGTGCATGTGTATATGTGTATGTGTGTATGTGTGTGTGTGTGTGTATGTGTGTGTTTCATTACATTTCCACCAACATAATCATAAGGCATAAAGATTTCAGTTCTATGTGCATTTGCTATGGCACCTGCTGAGAGTGAAGAAGGTAAATAGTTTTGAACTTAGACCCCACTCTCTCAGGGAGCACTAAACAGGAAGACTGGAGCAGAGTCCAAGGAACACACAGTTCCTCCTATCACTGTGTATATAAAGTCTGAGGGGCGGAGCTTTTAAGTGCCAGTTACAAGTGCGAACAGTACCCTGGGAAGCATTGTGAGCATCAGGTGAAGATTCAGTGGCAGCACCTCTCCTTTCAGGTGTAAATGGGATTAGAGTAAAGGATCTCTCAAGCTCTACCAGATCACACGCCTTCTGCTACTGCCACGTATAAAGGCATAAACGCATGCACATTTAAATAAGATGTGGGAACATCTCAGCAAGGAACAGTTTCACTGGGGTATCCAAATAGAAGGGCGGAGAGTCTCATTATAGCCATCATTGCACACAACATGCTGACAGCTCTCTTATCTACAAATTCACGATCCCTGTCTGAAAGTCTTGGAAATGCCTATGTTCCTAAATTCATGAATTTTTCAGACTGAACATGTTAAGAAAAAAAATCAGGTCAAGAAAACATCTTCTACAGCGAGCTACAAAGAAAACCTGGGATTTCAAATTGTGACTAATCCATGGAGAAGGGTGTCCACCTTAGATCCAGCCAACCACTGGCTTCAGAGGCCAGCAAGGTGTGCATACCTCCACTGGCTTCTCGTCCCCATTTACACTGTATTAGTTACAGTGCTGCCGCTGTGACAAAACAATGTAAAGCGAGTCACACTGTATGACGACTTGCTTCAACCCAAGGCTGGACTTAGGTTTGGGGAAGAGTACCCTACCCTGTCTGTAAATACGCTGAAGGAAAGTAAACAGGGCCCATGTGTGACAACACCCGATGGCACACAGATGTGAACGTCTCCCTTCAGCGAGGCGATCCTTCCTAAACACCCCACCACTTGCCCAAAGCACAAAGAGCTGAAGACAAAGCCGTTTCAACACAAGCCCATGAGGGACATTTCAGGTTCAAGCCATAGCGTTTCACCCATGGCCCTCAAAGCTCAAGGCTGACTCGTAATGAAAATTCCAGGAAGTCCATCTCTAAGATGTCCTAAAATTTGATCAGCTCCAAACGTTTTCAAGAATTCACATCCATTGTCTCCTTTGAGAATCACAACCTGCTCTTGGCAGCTAGCCCTGATAAAAATTAAAAGTAAGTTACATCTGCCTAGATGTGGTAGTTAGTATAGTGCACCCCTTCTGAAGAGAGGCGAAGAACACCTAGGAGGGAGAGACACCCCCCAAAAAAAACTAAATTCCAGCAAACTAAGTTTGAGTCCTGCATCTAGGCTATACCAGGTTATGAAATAAGTTCTCAGGGTCCTTTAAACTCTGCACCTGTGGCCTTGCCACCTGAGTCCATGGGACATCTGACCTGAGCTGGCTGTTTTGGGCAGGTGTTCCTCATACTTGTCATTTCCGACATCCTGGGATCTTTACCACAGTTTAGACATCATCCTCACTACCCTATGCATTTCACTCTCTGCAGCCACTTACAGAAAGTCCAGCCTTAGCATGTGTTGCTTGTCCCCCACACCAGCTCCAGATTTATTTTCAATTTGGGTAGCAGTCCTCCATTCCACCATGACTTCTAAATGTTCTGGAATGAGTCCTGAGGAACAGCTTCCTGAGTAGCCCCATATAAGCAGGGATCCCAGAGGAACTAACTTTCTAAAAGAAAGTTTTCCAGGGCTTTCATCTCTTGGAAGCTGTAACAATCAGGATCTAGCTTACCACAGAGATGCCCTCACGACTGTCTCCTAGCAGAGAAACGTATGTGGTTTCTTTTATTGATATTGATCTCTTCTGAAACCAATGCCTTCTTAGCCTCTACTTGGTACAGTTTTTTTTTCCTGACCAAATTCCAGTTTCCGAGTCTTTTGGTTGTGCTTTTAATTTCCACTTCTCACTGAGAAGCAGGTTAAAAGCCGGAAGACTGGATGCCTTTGACATTTCTTCTCACAGATGAATGAGCCAACCCACTTTAAACATAGTCTGCCAAAGTCTCAGGGCATGGACAAAAATACAAACATATTCTTCGTAATAATTTAATACGTCTGGCCTCCATCCAGGTTCAGACTTGGACGTCGTCATTCTCATCTGAAATCTCATCAAAATGATTTTCAATACCAACACTGCTGCTGCTATTTTAGTCTTCTGAACTGTCATCAAAGTTGGTTATTAACTCATCTCAGTATTCCAGGGTTTCTCCGACCACAAAGGACAGAGTCCTTAAGACATGGGGATATGAGTAGGAATGGCCCCATAGACTCACGGATTTGAATGCTTGGCTCAGAGGGGGTGGCATGATTAGGAAGTGTGGCCTAGTTGGAAGAGGTATGTCACTGTGAAAGCAGGCTTTCAGGAATTTAAAGACAAATGCCACTGTAGAGCTTCACTACAGCCTAATGGCTGCATAAAATAGACACAGAGATCAATGGAATGCAATAGAGACCCCCAAATACACTCCTAAACTCACATCCAACTGGAGAAAGTGCAGGCTGCACACGTGGTGCAGGGAAAGTGGACACCAGCGTAGAGAACACTGAAACTCAACCCCATCCTAACACAAAATCAGCCAAAGACCCAAACGTAAGATCTGCAGCCACTCACATACTGCCTGAAGACAAGGGAAGGTCATGATCGCAGCCTAGGAAATGAGTGTTAGAAAAATTGAGTCTTAACCCTCTACAAATTCTGCGGCAACTGACTTTGCCTGTATCCATGTGGATGTGTGGGAAAAATGAGAAGAGCAGTCACAGCCATCTTCTAAGACAGTGATTCTCAACCTTCCTCATGCTGCGACCCTTTAACACAGTTCCTCATGTCATGGTGACACGCCCCCTCCCAACTAAAAATTGTTTCCATTGCTACTTCATAACTGTAATTTTGCTACTGCTATGAATTGTACAGTAAGTATCTGGTATGCAGGATATCTGACATGTGACCCCTGTGGAAAGGTCCTGTGACCCACACAGGGGTCGTGATCCACAGGTTGAGAACCGCTGACCTAAGAATGTTTCCTGTTAGGAATGAAAGTTCAATTTTAAAAGAAGTCTCTTGCCTTTTAAATAGATACTTTTTTTCAAGCTGTATACAAACATTTCCCCCAAAATTTACTTTTTCACATATCACTTAAGAGATTGATGACGTTCCATACCATATTTTCGAGGAAACATCCTTTTTTAAAGGCATTCTTATGTCCCTGGGAAAGAACAAACAACAAAAACAGATCACGTGATCTCTTTCGAGAAGGCATACCCTCTTTGTCATGGTGGTGGATGATGGCATCCTGAATCATGTCAGCCAGGCCGAAGCGGACCTTCTGCTGCTTCCCAGGCTTGCTTCTCTTCAGGAGCCCTTCCTGCTTCTGGAACACTTTCTCTCGCTCATAGTAGGCTTTGATTTGTTCACAGCGCATGCGCTTCACCAGACGCTGCCGCTGGCCCAGGGGGAGGGACTCCAGCAAGCACTGGTCAATTTCCATCTCATGCGATCGAAAAACATTACATAGCTGGTAGCAACCTAAAATAAGGAAGAGAGGAAAGTCACTATATATATTCTTTCTTCATATCAGCGTTATATACATACCAACACAATAATGCCCATGGCCATGAGAGTCTATATCGTTCATTACATTGCTTGAAACTACAAAGCCCACTGCTTTCCTGACTCTGCCATGCCCACTGCGTTCCTGAATCTCCAGCACCCACTGCATTCCTGATTCTATAATACCCACTGAATTCCTGATTCTGCAGTGCAAACTGTATTCCTGATCCTATGGCTACTACATTCCTGGTTCTATAGATCTTATTGTATTCTTGATTCTATAGTGCCTATTGTATTCCCAAATCTGCATTGCCCACTGCATTCCTGATTTTATAATTCCTCGTGCATTTTTGGTTGTATACTGTATTCTGAATCTGCAATGCTTAATGCATCCCTAATTCTAAAATATTCACTGCATTCCTGATTTGACAGTGTCCACTGTTCTCCTGATTGTATAATGCTTGCAGCAACCCCAAATCTTCAATGCCCACAGCATTCCTGAATCAATAATTCTCACTGCATTCCTGATTCTATAATACCGGATACAATACAATTCCTGATTCTCCTGCATTTCAATCTGTAAATGCCCACTGCAGAGCAGGAATAGCCTACCTACCCTATCTCCTCTGTGCGTGTGCAAATGCAGCATGACCCACTTTACAGAACAGGGGAAAGAGTGAAGCAACGCCCACAATTTCACAGCAATAAAACCAATAATAGAATATGAACCTTTCCTCAACACAGTTATGAACTCAGCCCATCCCTTCACCATGTCTATAAATCTACAAAAACGGCCTCAAATTGAGTTCAACCATTAAACTCAATTATGACTGAATACTACCAAATAAACAGTTGAATTTTGGGATAAAATCTTACATGCAGTTCCTATCTCTGCTCCTCCTTTCCTTGGCAACCCTTCCCATCCCTGCAACTCTTTCTAAGCATCCTAATAAAACTGGTCTTCCACTGCATGGCATTTTAGCTGACACAATGGAATGGAACTTGTAACATATGCAGTCAACTTTCCATGGTGTTAATCGTTGTTCCCACTAACTTCCCACTGACCTTTTTTCCATGTGACAGGGGGCACTTGTTTCTAAGAGACCTAAGTATGGTTAAGTATAATACAGAGTTGGCACAGAAATTTATTTTTATCATCTCAAAATTATGCATAACAACTGTGGCTCTCATCATCAGTGTCTTATTGATATGGTGACTAACTAATTGAATTCTTCATTCTGGTATTTAGAACATCCACTTTACTTTTCCACTATGTCCTATGAAGTTACCCAAAACACCAGGGGACAAAACTGCACAAACACATTTACCTCGTGGCTAAAATTTACGATTGAGAGAAAGTTGTCATTATGAATTATCAAATGTGGCTCATATATTCAGTTAAGTGTCTAGTTGTTCTTAAATAAACAAAATCCATTCTGATTGTTTGCATTCATTGACTTTGAATGGGAGTGGATATATTTGTGCCATGGTGGAGAGTATGTGGAGGCCAGACAGCAGTTCGCTGGAGTTGATTCTCTCCCTTATTCCATCATGTGGGTTCTGGGAATCCATCCTGGGCTATCAGGCTTGGCAACTCCTGAGCCATCTCTCTGGACTGAAATTGTTTGTTGTTGTTGTTATTGTTTTGTTTTTTAAGCCTAATGCTTTCAGATGAGATTTAGCCTAGACTAGCCAGGAACTGTATTATATATACCAAACTGGCCTCAAATCTAATGATCCTATAGTGTTGAAGTTACTGGCCTGTGTGACCACACCCGAATATATGCTTTTTTCTTAATGTATGCATGCCCAAAGTCCAAAACAAGCTAATAACTCTCTATATGTGTACAAACACGTGGTTAATTTTAGGCTTAATGTGAAGGAAAGTCATGCAGATCTCTAATTCATCAAAAGACTCTTCCGTGGTGCGTTAAAAGATCAAGCTGAAACCCTGTCTCGAAAAATCAAAAGCAAAAAACAAAATCAAGCTGTGGAGGGGCCGTGTGTGACACCCTGCGTTCATGGTTGCTTTACAGACCTTGTCCTTGCACATACACAGTGTGCCAAGTCACCCATCCTTGCTTTTAAGTCAAAAACACAGAGCTGGGAGAAGCTATGGCTTTTTTAGGATCTGAGGCATGTTTGCCTACTGTAGTCAAAAGAGCTTCCTATAGACTCACAGACAAATAGGAAAACTCTGTGTGCCATATGCAATTGTCTACTTCCAGCAAGGGGAAGCGGCATGTATAAGCGGCATGATAGAATTATCAGCTAGCCTCTTCCTCCAATAACCTCAACAGGAAGAGACAATGGCAGTTTTCGCAGCATGACAAACTGCTGCGTGGAAGGCTGGTTAGTATGAGCCCTGACTGAAGCTGCAGAGGGTCTGGGAGTCCTCATTAACCAGGAAATGTTTCAACAGATCATTCAGGAAACTGGACCAAGTTTGACTTACTGACTTTGATCTCTTGACATTTTGACTTCTATGAGGGTCCTGACTTGTCATTAGATAGATACCCAGGAGACTGTCAGGCCACAGGGAAACCTACAGAAGCAAGCAGGATCCCAGAGGGCCATGGGTTGACGAGCATGGTGTTGACAGAGGGGATAATCTAATAAACAGAGTGGTCTTCCGGTTCTTAGCTCTGAGGAAGGGTCTCTTGGTGAAAGTGTCAATTAACTTCCAAGGACTCTGCAATGATGACCGTGACAGGTGGAGTAACACTTTACAGACTTCCAAAAGGGTCAGCAGCTGTGACTGTCAACAATTTCTCTAAGTCCTTACAGCCAAGGTTGCTAAGTTCCAGATTCACGTGTACACACAGGGTATCACACAGGGTAATGGAATCCCTTGTGACATTTCTTTGCCTATGTCTCAGCATATCTTGTTCTAATTTAGGATTTAGCGTATTTTATTGTCAAATAGCGCTCTATGCTTTGACTTTTTAATGAGTCTGTAGCTTGATTATAGTCTAAAAAAGTGTCTGATGTGCTGTGATGTTTTGTAACTACAGGTGAACCCACAGTAACCCGTGTCAGAGTCTGACAGCTAACACTGACCGTTAAAAGAAACACAAGGTTTATGCAGTCACTGAATATCTGAAAACTCTATAAGCAGGATACTAAACATGGTCCTAAGTATGGCCTGGGGGGGGTGCTAAAGATGGGGTGGGGCAAAAATGAGATGGGCTACCCCATCATTGCAGAACTCTGTAGATGCGCATCCTGAGTGCAGACAGGAATTTCTGACTGTATCATGACAAAGTCATCTAGGTTCACTTGGCCAGTGACAGGGCCAGGACTAATGGGGACTAGCCTCTTCTTTGTTGGCTTGCTAGCCTGTGGGGAACCCCAAACAGATTGACACAGCAGACAATATAAAGGTGAATGCACATAACAAGTATGCCTGCAGAAAGACAGAGCATATGTTTTTTTGTTTTAATTTTTTTTTTTTTTTTGAGACAGGGTTTCTCTGTATAGCCCTGGCTGTTCTGGAACTCACTTTGTAGACCAGGCTGGCCTTGAACTCAGAAATCTGCCTGCCTCTGCCTCCCGAGTGCTGGGATTAAAGGCGTGCACCACCACAATGTTTTTTTGTTTTTTTTTTTTTTTTACTATGGCAGATATGGCAGAGGATGACCAGATCAGCAGAAAATCAGTTTTTCTTCTTGGAAACAAACACAGGCCACTCCAGAGTTGCAGGACTGGGCTGTGATGTTCTCATGTTCTCACTTTTGATGCTGTTGCTGTTGCTTCTTTCAGACTGCCACTACTAAGAACGGTGCCCATGGAGGCCACTTGTCACCAATGGCCATACTCACAGCCCTTTGTTATTGCCTAAAAGGGAACCTCACACCAGTGAGTGCTTACCCTGACTTGACTGAGCGAGAAGTCCACGGTGGCTGGCCATCAGTGGTTTGGGGACTCTCAGTGTCTCAACAGTGATCAGCTAAGGTGATATTGGGCTTTATTTATTTTCCATAGTGCTAGCCTGTGCCATGTGAGCACTAATATTTCTGAATGAAAACCTTCACCACTCCTGTCTAAACAGTGGTGCGCTGGTGAGGTGGAAATGGGATCTTTGATTCGTGCTGCTTGTTTTATTTTTTATCATAGGGTAGATTTCCCCATATAGTCAACTACACATACCACTGTGACGTAAAAGAAAACATCATAGAAAAAAAAAAAAAAAACAATTTTATGACCATCCATTGACCACTCCAGCCATTTGGTAAATCAGCTGGTTGGTTTTATTGACTTGCTGTAGTACATGGTGACATTTTAGGTGACATTTGTTGTTCATCAAGACCCTCTGGGTGGTTTAACATATCAAGGTCTTGCTGTACTCTAAGCAAAGGTAGGCTGTGTTTTCCCCAGACTTATACCTTTGAGTACTTTGGACTGAGCCACACCCTGATGTCAAGGGCAGCATAGGAGAATGGCTTGCCTGTGTCTCCTGTGACTGACAGCTTTTCTGAGTTTTTGAACTAGATTTTAGAGCAATTTTTTCATGAATGGGCTTGGCATAGCTGAGAAAGAAAAAACTCTGACAATAGGGTCAATGTATTCTTAGCACAATTGGGAATATAAGGTTTTTAACTCAGTTTCCCAACCCAAAAGACAATCTTGGAAATGAAATTTAAAAATACTACAATATTCCACATGAAATGAAAGAAATGTGCTTTATAATTTGTAAGCAAGAAAATGTATTAATGTAAAATTAGGAGGGTGGATTGCATGTCAGGACACCAGCTTGTGTCTGTGTATAGAGGAGGCTTCAGCCCAGGACAGAAGCTGATGTGGCCCCACACAGATCACACTGTTGACTGGGCTCACACCTGTATCCTTTGACCTGCATGGTCTAGAGAGTGAAATACCTCCTGTGTGTTTTTATCCACCGTCACTGAGAGGCACACAGACTATCTGCCTGGCTCAGTGAGAAATGGCCAATTTGCTTTACATCAGGGGAATACGGGATGGCTCTGACCTTTGCTAGGTTCATATAGTTTTCTCTTTCCTGTTCATCTGCCATCATTCCCTTATGTGTCTTCTCGGATAGACAGTCCTATGATATATAGTATTTCTGAGTGTTCCTCTCAGATTTTGCTTGCAAGGGACATAATCAATACATATAAGACATATTACAAGATAGAAACCCACACATATGCACACACACACACACACACACACTTCATAATACCCTATATCTATTAGTGTTAATAATTTAAATTAAGAGATTTATTTTTTTTAAGATTCATTTTCAGACAGAATCTCTTCCTATAGCCAAAGTTGATCTGAAACTATGTATTTCAGGCTGTGTGTGTATATGTGTGTGTATATGCACAAAGTAAACATATTTGTACAGATGCAAATTTTATGCAGATCGAACATACTAACGTTATAGGTCTTAAAATGAGAGAAAATAAGTAAAGCAAAGAAATAATGACCCACACGGTAAATAATTAATGTGGATCTTTGTTTGGGTCACATGTGACCTGACTTAAATGTGGATCACAGGTCTGAATATAAAGTCTAAGCCTACTTGAAGGAAACAAGGACTTCCTGACATTAGATGTAATGTCCGCAACACTGGGAAGACCAGCAGAAATGGA
The DNA here is from genome assembly GCF_900095145.1 of Mus pahari. Classification (NCBI taxonomy): domain Eukaryota; kingdom Metazoa; phylum Chordata; class Mammalia; order Rodentia; family Muridae; genus Mus; species Mus pahari. The sequence goes on along the minus strand of NC_034608.1, from coordinate 28,741,596 downwards.
TAATGAGAGTGCACAGTCTGTAAACCACTGAGCATCTAAGACACAATAAACTGAATAAAAAGACAATCTGCACAGTAAGAGAAAGTATCTCAAACCATAACCAACCAAGAGGCTGACACAGAATACATGAGGAACTGTTACAGGCCAAACCCAATGACCTGAATGAAATGAGAAAACAACTGGACAAATGTGCCTGTTCAGAAATGTCAACATATGATCCCCAGCATGTAGAACACCCACCCACCCACCCACCCACACACACACACACAAAGAGAGAGAGAGAGACAGACAGACAGACAGACAGACAGACACACACACACACACACAGACACACAGAGACACACACAGAGAGACAGACAGACAGACAGACAGACAGACAGACAGACAGACACACACACACACACACACACACACACACACACACACACAGCATGACTGCAAGATAGAACCGTAATGGAGATAGGACTGAATCTCTGCTATGATGGCTGCTGCCCGTGGCACAGAGGACAGGAGGTGTTGGTGTGGGTGTGAAGCAGGTGACGCACTCTTGGCACAATGCACATGCTACATGGAACATTGTGGAAGATGCTCAGAAAGACCAGAAGTGGGGCATCCTGAACTAACAGCCTGTGTCTGGGTATCGCAAACACTGATGATCTTGAGGATGTTGCACATCCAAGCCTGGATGTCCACAGATGGTAAACTAAATGAAGATGTACATGCAATGGCATCTTAGTCAGCCTAGAAGGAAATTCCTCCATGGGACACAGCATAGCTGACCCTGGAGAACATCCTGTGCTGTAAATAAGTCAGCCAGGAAAAGATCAGGACAGTAGGCTGCTCCTTCAGCTGATCGGTCAAGCTCCAGAAAGCAGAGGTGAGCTTGTGTTCAACAGAACGGCCACTGGTGAGGGGAAATACCATGAAAATCCACTCTAAACAGTGGAAGTGTACAGAAGACCCCTGAACCATGCACACAGGGGGTGCGGAGGATAAGTTCTATTATATTTCAACATTTTAAAATGTTGAAAAGATGCAAAACATAAGGAGATGTAACACAGGAACTTTAAAGTAAATCCATGGCTTATTTCATGAGAATGTAATAACAATCTTAGTGTTTACCATACTTCATATAAAATGTTTTTTTTTTTTTTGTAAATTCTGAAAGCCAAGAAGATGGCTGTCAGGACAAGAGTGAGCAAGCTTACACACAGGTGCCAAGCACGCACACTTGCACACGCACACACCTGCACACACACACACACACACACACACACACACGTACATGCTCACACACTCACATGCTTTGATCACTGTGCACTCAGCAACTCCTCCCTCAGATACTTATTCTTAGCATTCATTGTTACAAGACCCAGAGGCTTTTTGTGTCTTTTTTGTCTGCCTAGAAAATGGCAATAAAACAAAAAGGAAACACAATGAGGATTTTCAAAGTGAAGGGCATAATTGCTTCTCCATCCTCCCGCAGCTGCAAGTCTACAATAGAGCAGTAACTTCTTCAGAGACTGAGAGCTTAGCATCTTTGCAATGAAGGGATATTTCCTTCCTCACAGAACAAAACATAGAAAGCAACCACATTTCAGCAAGATGTACACCCTAAAGTCTGAAGAGGTGTGAAGATGGAGGTTCACAGCATCTTTTCTGGAAGTTGGGAGTCATGAAACATTTAAACAATATTTAAGAGTTTCAATTAAACTTAAGAAAAGCAAGGACATTTTGCCACTACTGGCTTTCAGATTTCTTTCCATTTTTAAATTTATGTGCCTAGAGGACATCTCTTGGGCTCCTGTCCAATTGGTTCCACCTATTCTAGTGAGAAAATCTGATAAAGGTTTCCTCTTTACCGAAAAAACAGAAAAGAAATAAACACACATAGATTCACTATTGGATCTATATTTCTGCACCTGATTTTCTATTGATATTTCTTCAATGATCAGTTACTTGGTCATAGCATACAGCCTGATGGTACAGATTGAAATAGTTTTACTCTCCAGCCCTAGTATCTGGGTAGCCGAAGCCTGAATCTTGTCCCCAGATGCCCATTCCAGTTCCTCTTCCAAGTGAACCAAACCTGCTTGGTATGTCTGTGCCTTGGGTAGCCTATAATGACTTCCTGTGCTGAAGATCTTCACAAAGGCTTACCTCACACAAAAGGGAAAGTTGGCCTGTCCGAATCTACCCAGCTATACCCATCCCATGGATCTGCAGCCCCATATCATTTCAGACCCACTCTCAACTGTGTGCTTGTTAGGAATGTCACTCAAGTGGCTTTCCTCTCTGTGCTTATTACAGACCACACAAGATAGAGCTGAAGGCAAAGTGCATGTGAAGAGCCAGCAGAGGCTCTCTCTTTTCCAATTTTCTCTCAGAACAGCCACTTCTGGAGAAGTCTAGCCCCATAAAATGAGAGCCTCCTACTGATAGCTGCTCAGGACAAGTCATGATGTGGCTCACAGACCTGTTTTTTTTCCCCTGAGGCTCTTGACATTCTAAATTCCAGGAGTACATAGCTATCTCTCAAGATTGGAAAATAGGAACTGTCACTGTTCATTTCAGAAAAAAGTGGGGCTTTGTCATTGAGATGGCAACTAACAAACATGGACTCCTAACTTCCTCCTGTTGTAGCTACTGGGGGCTTCTTTGAGTTCATATGCAGTGAAGAAAAATGTAGACTTCTGTCTCGGACATACTCATTTGAGTCCTAAACCAAATTACTCTGAGCTCACATTCCACCTGAAGGTGATGTATCCTTCATCAGTATCCTCAATTCAGTTGGAAGGAACCCAGCTCCTACTCCTACCAGACAAGGTATTTACTAAACAAACTGCTCAGCATCCAGGTAGTCCTAGCACAGGAGTCTCAGATTCAGCACCCATTACCTTTCAGAGCAAGAAGTTTGGTCCAAGCTCTAAAGGAATGTCCCAAGGTGAATAAGGCATGCTTCAGATACTGCACCAAAGATTATGGGTTTCTAGTCATTCCTTGTCAAGGCTCTTCATTATAACTGAAAACTGCATTCCAGTTTCACAGTTGTAAGTGAAAAATGTGCATTTAGACACATTTCTGAATCTTAAAATAAATCATTTAAGATGCTACTTTAATATAAAGTGTTTGGTTCCCCTAAAGGAACTGGGAAGACATTGAAAAAAATCACAGTTAATTTTAATTCACAGTGTTTATTCAGTCCTTTTCTAGGATTGATATATTAGGATAAAATAGGATTATAATTTGTACTCTTCGGGTTGGAGAGAGACTTTGAAGTTGAAATGATTCCCATTGCTATTCACATTGATTTGTAAGAACTTTCAGATGAAAGAAAGTCTTCAAGTTCAACTCACAAACCAACGGCAGAACAAAGGACAGAGAGTGCAGACCATCATCTTTGTGCCCAACAGGAGGGCACGGGTTATCTTGGAACTTGCTTATTGCAGTTTGCCTAGTCTCCCAGCATTACATCCTACCGGGTAGGCTTGTATAAAACACCAATTTACTTTAACACTAATACAGAAAAATAGTGTGGAAGAGAAGTTGGTCAAGATTTACAAATTACCACATATAGCCAATCCTGCCTACCAGGTCATTGTGAACTTGTGTCCATTCTCACAGGCACACTCGACCATATCTTACAACTGTCTCCTATTACCAACATGGAGCAAATCATGTGCCTCTTAACTAGAACGGCCTAATGTCTTTCCTGACAGCCTACCTCCACCACTCTGGTTCTAGTGGGGTTAGCAGGAAGTTTGCCAGTGCAACTACCCATCAGGACTGAAAACTGATGTTGACTGAGTCCATCATAATGGCTCACCACTGAAAAGAGTCAATGACTGATCCTTTTGGGGTGTGGTCCTAGCTTGGAAAGTTCAGGATCCTTCTTTGAGGTATAATTCATAAAAATAATATGTGGAAGACTTATTTTATAGGCATATCTTGCCTTAAGATCATCCCACTTGGACACAGGTATTTGATACCAAAGCCCACAACTTCAAAGATATGGGGAGAGGCAGATGGAGAAAGAAAAACAGTTGTTTTAGTTACATTCTCAGATACCAACATCTACAGGGACTAAAGACAAAATAAATCCAGCTTTAGACTTTCTAGGTATCAGGGATGTTTTATAGTAAAGGAGAACCAGTAATTCCATTCTGTATTTAAGTCACTACAAATAACTTTCTGTCAATGGCCAGCAAGTGACTCATGTAGAAGACAAGTCAGTATTATTCTGGGACACACCCTTCTGTGACATCTGGTCATGTTCAAACTTTTAAGAAAAAATATTTTTTATTTGTTCTGTCTACATGTATGTGTGTATGTGTGTGTATGTGTATGTGTATGTGTATGTGTATGTGTATGTGTATAGTATGTGTTCAGTGCTCACAGAAGCCAGAAGAAATCAGATCCCCTGGAATGGGAGTTACAGACAGTTGTAAGTTGCCCTGTGGGTACTGAGACTCAAAACTAGATCCTCCGGGAAAGTAGCCCAGTAAAGACTTAAGTGCTGAACTTTGCTTATGGCTGCCTCTTAAAATATATTTGAATGAGTGAATAAGTTAGCACATGAGTGAGTAAACATATGGATGATTTATGGTCAGCCTTCAGACATGCTGCCTTGTTGCAACTGTGAATGAGAAATAAGGGTATTCCATGACTTTACAGAGTCTGTGGCCAACAGGGCTGATCCACCTCTCCAACTCCCTCTCTATCTTTTTAAAATTATATTTTCTTTCCTTATCTTTTGTGTGATGGTCAGAGGATGACCCGTGGCAGTTGGATCTCTCCTTCTACCACGTCAGTTCAAACTCATGTTTAATCTTGGCATCCTTCATCCACTGAGCCATCTTACCAGTTGCTCTGTTTTCTCTTTGCTATGGACATATATCTCACAGGAGCACTAAATATTTAAATAATGCATGGTATATTCATTACATATAGGTCAGCTTTAAATGAAACTCCCAGGTTTCAGATAGCTTCCTGTTTCCTGATCAATATGTATTATACTTAGGACAGAATATAAAATACTCCTAATCAATCAACTGCAATTAAACCAAGCAATGTCTGAATACCTTCTGGGTTCGAGGATGTAATCTAGTGCATAGAAAGTCAAATTGCAGCCTGGCGTGGTGGCACACGCCTTTAATCCCAGCACTCGGGAGGCAGAGGCAGGTGGATTTCTGAGTTCGAGGCCAGCCTGGTCTACTGAGTGAGTTCCAGGACAGCCAGGGCTACACAGAGAAACCCTGTCTCGAAAAAAACAACAACAACAACAAAAACAAAAAAAAAAACAAAAAAAAAGTCAAATTGCCTGTTTCCAAAGGTACGGTCACACAAAGGTACGGTCACAGGTCTGGAACTCATATGCAGATGACAAGTGGAGAGAAAAAGAAGCCAGTGGACCCTGGGAACTATGGAGTCAGCATCAAGAGAAGAGTATCCCCGCCTGACCCTCTTAGGTCTTTCACATTCACTGACCTGAATCATTGCATTTAACAGTCTTTCTTCTGAATGCATCTGAAAACCTGATGTGAAGCAATGGTGGTTGTTGGTAACTATGTGTTGATGAATAGGTGATGCTATATTTTCCTTTTTCATCTTATATGCATGTAATATGTATGTGTGAATGTATGTACATATGCATGTATGTGTGAATGTATGTACGTACATATGTATGTATGTATGTTTGTATGTGAGGGTGAGTATGAGCATGCATCTGTCAAGGAAGCCATATGGATGTCAGAAGACAACTTTGGCCAGTCCTAACCCAATCTCCTTTTTCTCAAAGGAAGGAACTATAAAAGTTGAAACATCAATATGTCACTTAATAGTTTTGGTTTTAATAAAAGGGACAACTGGTTGACTATATATATATATATATATATATATATATATATATATATATATATATAGTATCTTCTTGCTACTTCTCATCTCCTGTAGGAGCACTAAGATTACAGGTACATACATCCCACTCCATCTGGATTTAGGAGCACTTTTCATACAGAGCCATCTCTCAACTCTTAAAAGAATGCATCAGTCAATATTCTACTTCCCCCAGCCCCATTGGCCACAGACTCTGCAGAGGTATGGACCATCCCTATTTGCATCCACAGTTGCAGCAACAGAACTTGTCTGGTGGATGATCATAAGTCGTCCATACATGTACTCATTCATACACTAACTTACTCATTCATTCAAATGTTTTAAGAGGCCACAACAAGCAAAGTTCAGCATTTAATCAAGTCTCCACTTTGCCAACCTGTTGCTTATGAACTGAAAAAAAAAAGTGTCCCTGAAATGTACACAGATTGAGACAAGGTAAGCGAGACACCAGAATAAAAAGGAACTGGAAACTGTCCTGGGCTTGGTCCTGGAGTCTCTGTAAGGGACAGTACAAGTTACTGAAAGTAATTTGGGAGAGCCTGCTGTCTCCACGAGACACACCAGCTGCATCTGTACCCTGAACTTCCACCAGCAGGGGATGCCAGGCTATGTTCTGCTAAGCATAGCTTATTACACCAGCTTCTCAGGGACAATTACCCATGAGATGCTTTATGGGTAGCTGGTGAGGTGACTATCTACTGATTAAAACCTGTTCTGGATGCTCCAAGAGTAAAGTCAGTGAGACAACGTGCAGCTCTGCCTACATTCAGTTCCCTGGTGCTCTGTGGAGCTAGCTTCAGTAGAGCTCTCTAAAACTCAGCTTAATAGGTGGTGGTGGGAATAAAGAATCATGAACTGGAAGTTTGAGAGAAAATTCTGTCTTGAAACAGCTTCACGTCCTTCAATAAAAAGGCTTAGAAACATTTTTGCATCCTTGAATGAGGCACCACCAGGCATGTCTGTCATTAATTTTGCATTTGTTGCTAGCCCTTTCAATCCATAGCTTCCTCTTCTGCCTTTCTCACTGCAATGAAGAAGAATGGCCAATTGATTTTACAAACCACTCATTAATTTGTATCTACCTCTTCTGTCATTCCTCATTTCTAGATAATAAATAATTCAAGTCTCTTAATCGCCCTTATTTAGAGGACCCTTAAGATTCTTCCCTTTAATTATTCTTCTCAAAACCCTACTCTCAGCAAAAGAGACCTTTAAAAATGAACTAGACAAACAGGAAGGCAGCTTATACGCACCGGTGATCCTGCAACTTTATCACAATATTTCCTATGCATTTTATTATCTTCACATAAAGGATAGAGAATCCTAGTTAGATTTCTTAGCCATAACCATCTCCGGAGATAGCAAAGATCACTTGACCTTTCCGACATGACCTCTGGATAGCATGCTGGATACACAAGATAGTTTAAACTGCTTTGGCTGGGGAATTGTTTAAGTGTAACTTACGGTTACACAAAGCCTTGATTCCTTCAGAAGCAATGAGAGACTCTGGCTGGAACTTCAGTATTCACCAATGGCTGTTCTCACATAATTGTGGCACTAGGAACACGAGTGAGGTCATGGGTTCTCCTCTGGCCGTCACTCAGTTACAGCAGTGAGTGAGAAATAATGGTAAGGACCACTGAACCCCATCATTCTTGCAGTGCCAGTGGTACTGCCTCACCTTTTCTTCCTGCTCAGGTATGTTTGCTATCACGGAATCCACTCAGGCAGCTTCTTGTTCTCTGCTGCTGTTCCCTTCTGATTGTTTTTCAAGCATAGTCTCCCTACACAGATCTTTGGTTTCTTCTTCTTCCTCTTCATCTTCCTCTTTCTCCTTCTCCTCCTCCTCCTCCTCCTCCTCCTCCTCCTCCTCCNCTTCTTCTTCTTCTTCTTCTTCTTCTTCTTCTTCTCTCTCTCTCTCTCTCTCTCTCTCTCTCTCTCTCTCTCTCTCTCTTCTTCCTCTTCTTCCTCTTTCTCTTCCTCCTCTTCCTTGTGTTCACTTTCTTCTTCATATTAGTATAATTGTTGTCATTATTATTTTATTGTATGGAGTGTGTGTGTGTGCCACTGCACTCATACAGAAGTCAGAGAAGAGTTTTGGGGAACGCCCTCCCCTTCCACTATGGGTTCCTATGATGGAACTCTGGTTGACAGGGTTACGTAGCAAGTACTTTCCCATGCCTAGCCATCTCCTTTGTGTAATTTCCATTCTTTTTGTTGGAATAGTTTAGAAATTCCCATTGTAACATAAAGTCCTTACTCAGCTGGGTGATTCCCAACCTTTCTTGACTGAGATGTTACAAAATGAGGGAGCCCAAACTCACTGGTGTTCTTGGTTCTCCACCTCCAGTGCAGAATTCTTTTGGCTCCTCCAGTTCTCAAATACTCTCAGAGGACATCCCATACCTTGGATATTGGTCAACAGACAGTCTTCTGGAGTGAATGGGAACCTGCCTGTTGCACAGTCTATAGAGATAATGAGATGTGCAGAAGGTACTAATAGACAGAAAACTCACAATTACCCCAGACCTCCAGCTCAGCACAGGAACATGTACACAGGGAGCTGAGAGAAATGTTCATGAACTCTACCTACATCTTTTACCCTGTCCCTAGACCTGGAAAATCCAAACACTAGGGAGCCAGAAAGAAACATCTCCAGTTTTTGTCCTCTAACAATATTGTTAGCATTTTTATACAGTATCTTTTTAATCTTTTAATTTTATTCCCTATGGCTCTTATTCAATTTTGGTTTTGTACTTCTTGTAATCAGTAATGTTTATCCCTTGTTTTTTCTCTTCTTAAGTTATTTTGTTATTTATTCTTTTTCTTTTATTGAATCTTACTTCCTTTTTCTTTTTCATGTTTCTATGGTCCTATCGCATTTTACTTCTATATTGTTTCCCATTTATCAATTTGAGTTTCATAGTGTTTTCTACACTATTTCTACTGCTCTATTTCCTGTGGGACTAGTTGGGTAGTAGTTGTCATTAATCGCTATTACTGTATTTGAGGTTGTTACTATTGGAGCAATTTACATTCACCCCTCTGCATCATTATAGGGAGTAATTTCCCCAAATAAGGCAGATCACTAGCAATATCACTGTACAGAGCTAGAAAAAGATATCAATTCCAGAAAATGCTCACAGCACAGGATATAATAGTGTGATAGACCACAAAAGTGTCTCAACCAAGAGTCCATAGCTATTCAATAGAGGAATTTAAAGGTATTGAAATAATTAACATCTCCAGTAAGAATCCAAAAGCCCAGTTCTTACTATAAATGATCTAATGGATACTCAAGTAAGAATGTTAATGAAATAAACAAGTCATTCAAGACTTGGGAGAGGACCATAATAATGCAGAAGAGACATTCAGCAAGTAGACATTCTAACCAATGAAACAAATGGAAATTCTTTAAATGAGCCAATAGATTAAGTGGAAAACTCAACAAAAGCATTGCCAATGAAGTAGAACAAGTAGGAAAAAACTCAGGTATCAGAGGCATAATTAAGCTATGGTTACTTTTAGACAGTAATAAAGAAAGCATAATGTGACATTTATGACTCATGGCTCAAAGGCCAACTCTATGAATCTGCGATGTAGAAGAAGGAACCAAGATATAACATAAAAACATAGAAACCATATTCAATGAATTATAGAGAAATTCTCCTACATCTGGGAAAGACACAAACATCTCAGGATAGGAGGAATTATGAACCAACAGACATGACCAGACAATGACCTCTTCGTGTTATATCATAGTCAGAAAGCTAAAGTAAGGAGGAAGAAATAATAGTGAATATTTCAAGATAAAATGTAAAAGTTTCTTATAAAGCCAACTCCATCAGAAGAGGAGCAGATGTCTAAGCAAAATGCTAAAGGATAGGAGACCAGGGGCTGATATTCAGGCACTGAAACTTTTTTTTTTTTTTTTTTTTGCTATACAAAATGACTAAATTATCCTTTAAATTGTAGAATAAATATGGAGATTTGCCATGATAAACACAAACTAAAGACTCTATGATCCTGACACAGAGGTGATATAAAGGACATATTTTTAAACATAGACAATGAAAAAAAAAGATATACACAAGTGAACTTGGGAAAGATTAAAACTCAAAAAACAAGTATTAAATAAACAGAAAAAAATAAGATAGCTGTGAATCAGACATTACTGAGCAGCTAAGCTAGCATACCTCTAAGACAAAGAAATTAGTGTAGACCTTCAAAACTAAGTCAATATTAATTACTTCTATGCTGCCATGATAAAATACCATGGCCAAGGCAACTTATAGAGAAAGAAGGCTTTATTTGGGGTTACAGTTCTAATGGATAGAAGTCCACCACCACCAGGGCAGGCAGGCATGTGGATGGAGCAATAATCTCAGAGTTTACATATTAAGACTGCAAGCAGGAAGCAAAGAATGACCGGGAATGCTGATGTATGTCTTTTGGCTTCAAATGCCACCTCTAGTAACACATTTTCTTCAACAAAACAGCACACAGAATTATCAACTGGGTCTAAATATTCAAATGCCAGTGACTATGTGTGTCTCTGTGTGTATGTATTGTCACATTTAAGTCGTCACAAAACTTCACATATAAACATATCTCATTTAAACCACTGCAAATCCCTCAAATGTAAACACTCTCACCTCTCCAATTGAAAGAGGCAGGCTGGTTGAATGGATTCAAAACCAACCAGTCTATCAAACAAACAAAATCTCAAAGTCTAACTTTTTGCTGCTACAAGAAACTCACTGTCCTGATACAGACCCATCAAGACTGAAAATGAAGAGGTGGAAGATGGAGCCAGAGAGGATGCGGCAGTCATTACACTCACATGGGACAAAGCACACACCACACTGAAATTAATCAGAAGGATGAAGATGATGCTCACACATTAATGACATGAAGCACAGGTCATGGAATTACAACAATGGTAGACATGTGTATCAGTGACTTTGATGCACTCACTTTCATAAGACAAATACTACTAAACATAGTGGACAGACAGGTTTAGGTGCAGTAGTACTGTGTGGCTTTAGTCCCCAGTGCTCATCAGTACATGGATAACCCAGAAAGGAAAAAATAAATCGAACCCCTGTTAACCTCTTCAGAGTTTATTCATCTATTCACGGATCAGATGGTTTGAACACACACCTACAGGATGCTCTGTCCAGCTGCTGAACCCCCACCCCCACCCACACACACACACCTCTACAGGACACTCTGTCCAGCTGGTGAACCTACATTTCTCAACAGTCTATGAAATTTTCTTAAAAATCATGTTGTAGACCATAAAGCAATACTTAAATATGCAAAAAGAATGATTTAATGTCTGGTATCCAATAAACTAATAATGCAAAAAGTTATGTCAGCAACAGAAAACCTTTAGGAAATTCCCAAACATGTAGAGATTGAACATATGATACTAAATGCTTTGAGCATCATTTAAATGATAAGTGACAATTTTTAAATACATCTCTTAAAGGTGAGAACAAAAAGATGTAAAAGACTCATCACTCGACCACAAGGCAACAAATTAACCCAAACCCATGAGAGTAAACATAGAGTTACAGTTTGGTCATCATCACGGATAGTCAAAAAGAGAAGAGTCCGAGGCTGGAGAGATGGCTCAATGTTGAGAGCACTGGTTGCTCTTCCAGAGGATGCAGCTCTAATCCCACCACCCACATGGTTTCTCACAACTGCCGGTAACTCCCTCTGAGGGTACTAGCTCTATACAGACAGATCAGGCGCACACTGGCTTTGGTCCTAGGGAGCAAATTCACTATTACAGAAGAGAAGTCTTCAAAAAGAATTCCACACGCAAACACCCATGTAGGCTTAACTTAGGTGGCTGTTCCCACTGTGCCGACTGAAGGTTAACGAGGGAATCCAGGAAGCCACCATGTGCCTGCTAGTAGGAGGTGCCAAGGCTGTGGTGGCAATGCCCACCTGCATGCTGGAGATGTGCAACCTCAGCATCAATCAGTCTGTCCTCACTGATCACCCCAACACTCCACCACCATTTGCAAGACAGGCAGGGAAATCACACTCAATATTAGTCCCTGGTCCCTGATGAGAAAACAGAGTAATGGGGACAGAGAGCCTTAGGGCTTCAGTTGCTGACTCTAGGTATGGTTTGGGGACTGGGATAGGGGCCAGTGATGATAACCAGGCCAGGGTTCTATGAGGCAAGAACAGGAGCATCTCTGCCCAGAGGCTGCCGGACAGTGAGCCAAGTGTTCTGGGGGGGGGGGGAAGTATAGGGCAGACACTTGGTAGAGGTCATGTGTGAGAACCGGGGCTGGGCATAGGAACCAACCTTGTTCTATGTGAACACTTTTACCTCCCATGGGGCTGCTGTGATGACTCAGTAGCCTGGAGAACTTTCACCTTTGTCCCATCATAGATGGGGCCACCTTGAGTCCTGGTGCTTAGGAAGGGGCTGACCAGGAGAAAGCCACAGGGAGCCAGCTCGGCCCCAGATGTGAGAAGGGAGAAGCACGTAGGGCATGCTTCTGCTCCCTTCAGTTAAGGAGACAGCAGGAGTCTAGGTAGCTACTCATGTTAGAGTGAAACTGGGCTCTGTATTCCCCAAATCCGCTTCTCCTTCCTGCTTACAGCAGAATCCAGTCATGTGACTAAGCACAATGAACATCCTCCTGACCCCGAAGCCTGAGGCACAGCCCAAGGTGGATCTGTCTGAAGCGCCCTTCCGACCACGGGCACCTTCACGATCAGCATTTCTCATAGAGGTCATCTGAAACGTCCCTGCTGACTCTTATCACGACAACAAAAATTTTGTTGTAGTTTTTAGACATGGAAGCTGTATTGGGTGTGCAAAACGAGATCCGTTTTCATGTCAAAGAGAACACAGAGGGAGAGAAATATTTGAAATATTTACCTCCCTGAATATCTGCTCACACTGCCTGGCAGGTTGTTTCTTTTTCTGATGGTAAAAGCATAACACTGCTGACACTGTTTTGTTTTTCTCTTATGACTTATTTTATTTTTAAATTTTGTGGTTGTATGCATGTCTATGTGTGGGTGTGTGCAAGTGAGTGCGGGTGCCTGCAGAGGCCAGAAGAGGATGTCAGATCCCCTGGAGGTGGAGGCATAGGCAGGTGTAAACCTCTCAATGTAGGGGCTAGGGACAATATGGGATCTCCGTAAGAGTGATAAACACTTTTAACTACTAGGATCTCTCGCATTCACTAAATGAAGCATTAAAAAAGAAAGAGTAATTCCTAAAAATAGCAGTCAACCTACCTTTAGATTGAGGAGAGACACTTCAGATGGCATGATTTATCATTAAACTGAATACTCACTCCCTTGGGTGACTGAGGGGTCTCCTTGAGCAAGAATGACTGGCCATCCAACCCTCTGCCCAATGGCTTCCTAAGTCTCACGGGGCTCATGTGAGATATTGAGGTAAGGCAGCCAAAACTTCTTGCTTCTGCCCAGGAATCTGCTCACTTCTTGCACCACAGCTTAGCGTTGAAGGTGAACACAGTTGGGACAGAATGCACAGGACGCCTTAGAGGAGGGTGAGGGGTATGTTAGTGTGTAGGTATCAAGTGTAACACCTACACTGTGAACTGTGGTCATATCAATAAAACCTCCTCACCACTCTCTGTAGTCTAGTCATTTCAAAGCCTCTAAAACCCACGATTCTATGACGGGAGACATCCCTTGGTGGCTTCAGCCACTGGGAAACCCATCTTGTAAAGTCCCCAGCAGAGGCTGAGACTGGAGGGCAGTCCCAGTTTATCGTTAATAGCTCGGGAAATGGGTGAATCACATGTAAGCACTTCCTAATTACTTCGGTGAATTCTTTGGGAACGCTTTCCCCAAGCATTTGAAACATTTTCATTAACGGCCATTATTAATTCATTAAATTTATTAACTCTGCTTTCATCTCTTCCGGTGTCCAGTGGTAAGACTTGCCTGAAGCATTCCATTCCGTGTATCCACTGCCTCTATCAAGGGTCTGAGGTGCTAGTCAATCATACACTTAACAGAGGTGAGAGGAGGCAGGAGAACATAGCCTCACGTAATGTCTGGCCACCACCAGGTCTTCAGAATGCCAACCCACTGAGCTCCTGCCCACCCTCCATGGCTACATCCCCCGGAGGAGGTTTCCTACATCCCCCGGAGGAGGTGTGCTACACCCCACGGAGGAGGTGTGATCATCTTCTGAACTGAGCCAGGGCTCTCTGAGATGATGCAGAGGGTTTGGGGAATTCCCTCTGCGAAAGCCAGACAGGAACATGACAGCACCCTACCGGTGCAGTACAACGTGAGTGGCTATCTGAAACCCAGCCAGGTTGTTGCACGATGTGTGTTACCGGGTCAGTCACATGGAGACTTAGGGGGTTAAGCCGAAGAAGACTCCACGTTTCGAACATACTGCAATCTCACAAGGTTCATCAGTTAAAGGGTTAATTTCCCAATACCCAGGCTGATCAGTGTGATCTCTCTTGACTCTGGAAGCCAGGACTCTGAACTAGGCATTTTTGTTTTAAGAATCACGGACTATCCCTCTCTTGTCTATTATCCAACAAAAAATAAGACCAAGACAACTATTTTCTTCTCAAACACGTTTTTTCCCAGTCTCCTTTAGGACAAAACTCAAGAGTCATTTAAACCACATCCCTTCGACAAGGTGCTTAGTTAACATTGGCGTGTCCTTGCTAGCAAACCCACAATCTTACCAGAAATCTGTCCCCCCCAGCGACACCACCCATCCCTTTAAGATCATGATATTAACGTGCAGAAGTTTCCAAAAGTGCTATCGGAGAAGAGAATTCTATCCAACAAGCCAGTTTTGCTGTCAATATGTCCTCTCAGTCCTGGTGGCTATCAAAGAAGGTTTAGGTGCAAGTAGTGTCTAGCTGGGAGCCCCCTGCTGCAATCCCAATATTAAGGAACGCCGTGGGAAGAGCTGCTGGCTGCTGGCTGGTCTGCACCATCTGAGCACTGGTGCAGAGCGTGGGTGCAGAGTCTCTCTGCAAGGTGAACAGCACAAGGGCAAAAGTTCCCAGCCAAGGGCAACCGAGAAAGACTGGGAAGGAAAGCCCGGAATGATACCACAGCAGCGAAACTCTAGAGTGAGTGAGTGAGATCTATCATGAAATCACTCCAGCGTCAGCCAAGGAAGTTGTACAAACATCCCCCAAATACCTCAATAGTGTAGAAATCCTTAAACAACTTTTGTGTATTTATTTCTTTTCTTTCTCTGTTTCTGGTATCCCGTGTATCTTAAAAAAAAAAAAAAAAGCCCACAGCATTTTAAAGATTTTTCACACTACAGCATTTAGATTTAAAGAGAATTATTTTAGAATCTGACATGAAATGGATCACGCCTGTCAACTGCCCTTCACAGTCACCAATGCGTTTTAACTGTCTGAATGCCACACACCACAGAGCACCTGCCTTAATTCTGGCATATGTTCAAGGTAACACTTCAAGAGACAAACACACACACAGGTCAGAGAGCCTACTTACAGTACTTGATAAAATGATACTGAGACATCGTCCCTTCTCAGGCTCGGATCCTGCCGTGGGTCCCAGCATTCTCTTCAGCTATGACTGTTGTCTCCAGGAAATGCATAATTTAGGGTCCCCGCTCAGGTAACGGTGTACCTCAGAATGCATTACTGAACAGAGGCGCCCCTTCATGATCTTGCAAAGAGCATCAGCTCATTTTCATTCAGCCGCTGGAGTTCAGAGCAGCCCCCAGGGTGGGTCTGAGCCACTGCTGCTGCACGTGCTATCCGGGCGCCCTTGATTGACACATTCCAGCGCCACAGTCCTGGGAAGGGTCGCTCTAATTGGCGCTCACGTGCGTGCGGCTACAGCCTGCCACTAGCGTGGAGGTGTGCTGCAGTGCGGCTCTCCCTCCCGGTCTTGCCTGCTAATGGCTTCTCAATAGCTTTCAAAATGCAGAAGACTACACTGATGAGTGGGCAGGAGGGAGATGCTGCACAAGGCATCCAGGATCTCGTCGGTGCTCCCGGAGCACTGCCCCATAGGACTGAATTCTTAGCTAGTGGCCAAGCTCGTTATTTTTAGTTGCCACCAGTTGCTGTTCAGGAATACTAAACGGACAGCAGGAGCTGAAAATAGCCCCCTCTTAGGATGAGGATGCTTTGATCTGCCTCTAGCCAGGAAGCGTTCTCACAAGGGATCCTTTTGGTTATCTATGCAGAATGCAAAATTTAAATTACCCACAGAAATGTGTTGATTTGCACAGCTCTAAAATTTAGGATTTTGCTACCTCTGCAAATTGCAATGAATTAAACTGCACAACCTAAGCCAGAGAATAAAGTTTGCCTGGGTTGCAATCAGAAGGAAACACATGGTCTCCCAGACTCTATTTCAATGGAGATAAATATCATATTTTAATAGCTAGTTAGCCAGAAAGAGTCATATGTAAGTCACTTACAAATGAGAATGAGTAAGTGGTTACTTTTTAAGTTAATGCATTTTTATTTTTAACAATGTTTTTTTATTTATTCTTTTAGAATTTCATGCAGCATATTTTGATCGTATTTTTCTCCTTCCTCCAACTCCCCACCTGTTCAACTTTATGCCCTTTCTTTAAAAAAAAAAAGAAATAGAGTCCAGTTTGTGTTGGTTAACTACCTTTAATATGGGGTCTGCCCTGGAGTATGGTTGACATACTCAGTGTCACGCCCTTAAAGAATACTGACTTTCCCTCCCCCAGTTTAATTTGAGTTACCATATAATATTTGGGACAATACTCCGACTGGTATCGTATGCCACCAAAGATAAGCCCAGCATCATTGGTCATTGGTCAACAGTTTCCCTTAGATCAATGCCATTACAGGGTATCGTCAATGTTATGGGTGGCCCTCCACAACCTGAGGGTAAGAGCCTATTGCTGAAGACAGCACCTACTTATGTCATAGCACATGTTGAGATCGACCTGGTACGCATCTGGAAGCTTCACCCCGACTGACTAGCACCCTGATTGGAAGGTGCTGTCAGAGGAAAGAGGTCATGGATCACTCTCCCCTAGCTAGGGACTCTGCAACCTACAGTAAAGACTTGACGGCAAGGTAGTGTATCTTTATGATAATCTTCTTTGAAAGTGTAGTCAAAATCTGTTTCAGATTTGAAAGCATTGAGTATGTAAAAAATGGACCAGGTAGTACAGGGTCACACCATTCTGTAGTGGAGCATAAATCCTGGGTCCCCTAATAAATAGAACTTAGTGAATCTGGAGTCTTTATTAAGTAAGATTACAAAAGCCAAATCTGTACAGTGAGGGTCATGGATGCACTTCAAAGCACAGGCTCACAACCACACTCTGTCACATTTCCCATCAAAGTTCAGATTCAGATCCTACCACTTTCCAGAGTTCCATTTTAGACAGAATCGTACCTCCCATTTATGGATAGTAAGTGAGGTACCTAATCCCTGCTATATGGTTTAGAAATAAGATGTAAGACCATTGGTTAGATTTTTGGAAATGCATACTAGAATTAACAAGAAGGAAGATGTTTTACTATGCATCAAGTGACCCTGTCCACACTTTAACTGTCATAAGGATCTGGAAGGAAATTTTCTCTTAAAAAACAGTTTCTTCATTATCCATCCATTCTATAATTATAGCACTCTTATCACCCATGACCTGTAACAGGTTAGGTGATTTTCAGGAATAAAAATATGTCTTTAAAAGGCCGTAAATGCAGTATTTATAGTTAAGGGTAACTTAGCTTATTTTAAAACATTCTTTGGGTTATTTTCAATGTCCCAGTAAGTCAGTAGACAACTGTGCATACCTCTTATTGACCGTCAAGTGCAAGGCTCCTACCTCTTAAGTCAGTGCAAGTCTCCATCTCTTTAGGGGGGCATTCTGCCACTCAAATAGCCCACCTCCCGTTTTAACACAGTGACAGGTAGACAATGGACTGCGTCCCTCCCTGTACATGAATTTCTAGTGTCTGTATTTGCGAGCTTCTGAATGCACACAATCAGCCTGCATCTTCTGACAACCTAGTTCTACGGTACATGGTTCACTCCTTAAAATGAATAGGATAAGTCCAAGAAGATGTTACTGAAAGTGTGATGATTGACTAGTTCCTGGTGATCTAGTTTAAATAACTTAAACCCAGAAATCTGACCAGAGCATGTCCCTGCCCTCCAGGTGATCATTGGTGGAATGCAGATTCACACAACTCTAGTGCACCACAGTGCATGGAAAAGAGCAGAACGGGGGATAAGGGCCTGGAAACTGTGTGGAGGAGAAACCCAGCCACTCTGAGGAAACAGAGATGAACTCACACAGTGTGAAGATGCTTCACCCAGTGATGAATACACACAGTGTGAAGGTGCTTCACACAGAGATGAACACACACAGTGTGAAGATACTTCACACAGAGATGAATACACATAGTGTGAAGATCCTTCACAGAGAGATGAACACACACAGTGTGAAGATCCTTCACACAGAGATGAATACACACTGTGTGAAGAAGCTTCACTCTCCTTCACCTGTATGAGCTGTGTGTATAAGAACTGTACCATACAGGACCTGAACACAAACCATACATGACATGTACATGAACTGAGCATGACCTGTGTTTGAGCTGTGTGTACATTTCACTTTCACACGCCCTGGGGGGGGGGAGTTGTCTTACATTTGACTTTTAAACTTTGTGCTCATTTTATAAACCTATGAGAACATGTACAGCCAAAAGGAGATATATTTTTATTTTCCTATCATTAACAAACAAGCACTCGTTCCTTATTCAAGTGTGAATATGGTGGGAACATAGATTGGACCCCATTAACTTTCATAAAATGGAACAAAGGATGATTTAAATTTTATTACATTTCTTGAAATGCATCTTTCCTATGAAACCCAGCTCTGGTAGGGATTGCACAGCCCACATCATAGCTCTTTGAATCACATCTTTTAGGGACAATATCAGATTTGATGGTAGCGGTAAGGCAGAGCTGAGACCGGAATGGATACATTTCCTAGAAACTCATTTACGACGTGGAATTGGTCATTAAGCACAGCATTAAATACATGCCTTTGGAAGGAGGAGTTGTTTTCCATTGCCAGGAAACTTTACAACTAATAAAACAGTTATTTTATTATTCTGCAGCATTTTTACGACACCCTATTGTTGTTGTGAAGATATCAAGAATATTTGAAAAAGCACTATTCATTTGTTATGCATCAAACATGCTTGCTGTTCACACTATTTCTTATACAAACACATTCTGGTTGTTTTTCTTTTCTTTTAAATGTACTCATTATTGCACACCAGACAATTTTCAAGTAAGCTAGATTATTCCCCAACTTAAACAAAAGCCTGACAAGCGCTCAACAATATAAACTTGCTCAGGAGCAGTACTTACTCTGTCCCAGATCAGACACGCCATTACAGTTCCATGTATAATCCAGACACGCCATTACAGTTCCACATACAATCCAGACACGCCATTACAGTTCTACGTACAATCCAGACACGCCATTACAGTTCCACATACAATCCAGACACGCCATTACAGTTCTATGTACAACCCAGACACGCCATTTCAGTTCTACATACAATCCAAGGTCCACGCCCACAAGATGGGAGCCAGTTTTCCAGCCTTTTGATAGACAGTTTCTAATCTAACAGTTCATGGATTTTCACATAATATTCAACGATGGAATTAAAGACAGAAGCCCTTAATAATCACCACCATTAAAAAGTGTGTGCTTAGTCAGTGTGATGGTCAACTTCATTATTATCTTGGCATGGTGTAGATAAACCTAGGAGACACAGCTGCAAATGTCTATAAAAGCATTTCCAGAGAGTAGTTTAACTGAGGAGGGAAGACCCACTTTGAGTGGCAATGTCACCAACATGTGGAATGAAAGGAAAAAGGAGGCAAACTGAAGACCAGTGTTCCATTCTCTGCTGCTCGATATCTACAAAACTGTCTCAGGCCTCTGCTGACACAGCTAATCAATGTTGCCACCAGGCCCTTCCCACCATGATGGATTACAGCATCTCATCCCCAAGCTAAGAAATCCCTTCCTCTCTTAAGTTTCTTTTGTCTAAGGAACAGGAAAAATCTCTAATTCAGCAGGCTATACCACTATCGCCACCACATATGCACACAACTGGCATATTGTGAACCCAAACTCTGGGACAGGTACATCTTGTCTCAACTCCAGAAACAGACTGTGGCTTCACACATCGATAAAGAAACTTAGGGACATGCAACAAGCCTGTTGAACACCACCATTACCGAGATATCTGGGAAATGCATGTTCAACCAGCATCAAAGGCTCCTGGTTGGATGAGGTCCTGAGCTTGTCTGTAATCATGACTTTAGTCAAGGCTCGTGGTTGCTCCTGAAGAAGCAACACAGGTTATATGTGTGCTTTGGTGAGGACATGGGAGCCCCAGATACTTGCTATATGTTCTTTTTGCTCATTCTGGACATCTGATCATCCACACGCCTCTCCAGTCTTTTTCCTCGAATGGAAATGAAATGTTTTGCATCTTCTCTAGTATCTAGGCAAAACACTTGTAAGGCCTTTTCTTCCCCCCACTTAAATGTCAAAACAAACTTGGAAATCACCGTAGCATGTGTGTTAGCACGAACCAAGAGGAACGCCCCACCTTCCCTCTCACTAAAGTTTGAATTGACCCCACATTTGCTGCAGTGAGTTAGAGAGGAGTGGCACTAGTATTGGTGCCTGTGTGTGCACGCATACGCTTGTGTACCATGTGGCCAAGCAAAGCGCCACTGGATGTTCTCTGCCTCTTCACTCATTCTGAAAAACAAAACAAAAGAAAACAAAACAAAACAAAAAATAATACAGCCAAAGCCCCCCAAAACCACAGTAGTCTATTTACTGAAAATAATACAAATTTTCCTAAAAGAAGATAAAATAGATTTTGAAGTAGTTGCATATAGAAATGTGTTCATGTTTCTCAACCAATAGATATTTAACTATAGAATATACATGTCTGTTTATTTATAAACACACACATATAATATACAAATATATACACATGTTTACACACACACACACACACACACACACACACTCACTGTGGGAACTTGGCTAGCCTCAACTGTTCCTATCTTTGTTTCCAGGTTCTGGAATCAAAGATGCATGCCACTGTACCTGGCTAGTGATGCCTTTTTTATTAGTTTTAATTTTAATAACCATGCGCTTGCCTACATACACACAAATTTACTTATTCAATTTCTACAAATCCTTCCGATTTATATTAAGCCCATTTAACCTACACATGCACTTAGCTTAAGTGCATCTCAGGATTCCAGCAATCCTGTATTTATTTATTTTTCCCTTGGACCAATCAATTCAGTGTTCAGTACAGTGCTTTGCATGTTTCTTGGTATCACATGGAAGCCTTTTTCTTGCTAGAGATTATTTGAAGCTAAAACCTTGAGTTGTCCTTATTTCCAGGAAAGTGTAAACTATCACTGAACAACCAGGTCACAGGGAAAGAGCTACAAAGAACCTGATGGGGCCAACCTTCTCTAGGGTATGCTACTGGGGGCCTTGGGGTGTTTTATTAAAGGACGATGATGGGACACTTGGTCCCATGGGATTTGTAGCTGTCAAGAGCAAAGGAGAAGAGAGGTGAGGAAGAAAGTTCCTCTTTATTGTGGGAATGGCCATGAAGCAAGCAGACCTAGCTTACCTGACTGGGCAGAAAGTCTCCTTCAACTTACTCACAGGGAGATTGAGGGTGAGTTTAACTTCTAAATGAGTTCCCCAGCAGCAGATTCCCCCATGGGCTACCCTGGATGAAGTGTGAGCTCTAAGGGGTCCCCAAAATGTAACAACATTTTTAAGGACCTGAAGGAAAAAGAAATGTAGCAGGGATCATCTGAATTTGCAAATGATGTTTAACTGTTTTCTCAAAGTGCAAAGCTTTTCAGATTAGCCCTTAGTACTTACTGGTGGGGTCATAGTCCTTAGAATTTAGTGGTGGGATTAGTACTTAGTGTGACTTAATGCTCCATATGTGCCATGGTTCTTTCTGTCTATGTTGTGGGGTTGGTAGGTCAGGGAGCTTTGATTGATCATATGGAAAACCAGCCTTGGAAGACAAGATGGTGTTTTACCTTGAGACGTGAAGCACTGTCTTCCAAAGCTGATTAGACCTGAGAATATCTGTCTCCCTCTGCCTCCTCTCCCCGCCTCTCCCTCTCTCCTCCCACCTCAGTGGGTAGACTGATGTGCCAGATGCCTCCAAAGTCTTGCAGTCTTCTGATGCCATGGATCTTCCGAGGCTCAATCGCAGCACCCACACAGGGCAGCATCTGGGTCTCAAGGCACTGCTCTGGAAGGGGTAGACTGTACTAAAGCAAGGCAGGGATGCTGTTTTCCAACTCCTGACCCATGACCTGGGCTTTGTGTTTTCCCTGTCTCCCTCTACTCAGTCCGACTTTCTCCTCCCTCTGCTCCCCTACCCACTCCTCCGCACCTCTTTCCCTCCCTACTTAAAGCTTGAGATGTTTTCACAAGTTTAGAGATAAACCATAGTCATGTGTTAATTCTGCCTGCACCAGGTAAGCCTCACTGTATGCCATAAATGAGGAGCAATTCCAATGTGCCGGCATTTTTACAACCACATCTTAAGTATCCACTCAGCTAATCCTCATAATAGAGTGATACGGAAACCACCATTGCTCTTTCGTTTGTAATGAAGGAGGAAGTGAAGCTCGAAGACCAAGCAACAGGTGTGATTATTCAGGCATGGAAGAGCAAGACCAGATCGCCATGAAGTTCCCATCACAGGGGCCACGCTGTCCTAGGAGGATTCCCGCATCCCCTCAGTGGCTAACACCGTTTTTAAAGTGACTTTTGGATATTACATGCCTCCTGTGCTATAACGGCTGACATCCACTTCTGTCTGCAAGGTTCATTATTGCCTTCTTTTCTTGTTTACCCCCCCCTTGCCTGACCATGCCTGTTGAACCCCAATCCTTCCTATTATACACAAGTACAGAGAGACAAGACAAAAACATGGATACAGAAAAGATGCAGGAAAGAAGATGGCCATAGACAGTAGGACAATCAGGTTTCGAGGGTGGAAGGAAGACAGACATCTGTCTCCTTCCTGTTCCTTTCTTCTGCTTATCATTTGCTGATCCTGGTTTTATATCCTAAATTACAAACATGCATACACACATGCATACACACATGCATACATACATGTATACACACATGCATATATACATGCATATACACATGCATACATACATACATGCACACATGTATACACATATGTATACATGTGCATACATACATGTATACACATGCTTACATATACACAATGAATGTATGCATCATGTGGGCTTCTTCTGAAATGCCAGTGAAGTGCCGATATTGTGATGTTTACTCTGCCACCTTCGAGTGTCCATCAGAGTGGACAGTGAAGCTGACCCAGCCTACCTTGAACATCGCAACATGGAGAGCCAGGCCGTCATGAATATAGAGAGAAAGGAAGTGTTAATAGAAGACTTACAAATGGGCTCCGCACAGTACTGACCACCTTTAAACTCGGCCTGGAAGGCAGAAGAAGAAGGGTGTCTGTTTTAGGTCACTCTTGTCTACACACAGATTTCCGGGCTAGCCAGAGCTTTCACACTGAGATCCCATCTCAAGCAACAGCAACAAGAAGACTTATAGACAGGAAGTAAGACTCAGTAAGGAAACAACAGCAAAGTTTATGTATGGGACTCTAATGTGTGCAGAAAGATGGGGTTTGACCTCTACCTAATAGTTCAACAGTAATAATTTTTTCAGAATATTGCTATGACCATTAACAATTACGTCTAAGCTGTTTGTATTAGATTCACTTCTCCCACACCTCCATGGAGGCCACAGATACGTATCTTCAAACCCCACTTGCAGGTGTTAATTAAGTGTTTCAAAGGAGAATAACTGTAATGGCTGTGAAGAAAATCTCCCCTGACTTAAAACTCTTACAGGGACCTGAGGGGAGATATTCTGAGAGTGTTACATTTATGACCTTGTTCACCCGCGTGAAGTTCAAGATTTATGCTAGTAGAAAAAAAATATAGATTATTGGCATTTTTAAAAAGTCATCATGAGGGAAGCTCCAAGAACAAAGAAAAGGTCTTGCCTTTTGATCTTGGGCGTGAGAACTAGAGTATATAAGATTGAGATTTGTTGAGCTGTGCTGCCACATTCCTGCAGTGTATATAGTGCTGTTTTGGTATGCTTTGTGTGTGTGTGTGTGTGTGTGTGTGTGTGTGTGTGTGTGTGTGTGTGTGCAAGCATCTACACCAAATGTTGTCAAGGGTCCTCTTCCTCAGCTGATCATCATCTTATTCTGGGAGGCAGGGTCTCCCACTGAACATGGTGGTCATGAGTTGACCTAGACTTCCAGGCCCAGAAACTCTAGAGATGCTCCTGTCTTACCCAGCACTGGGATTATAGGTATGTGCCACAGCTATGGCTTTTATAATACAGTCTCTTGAGATGGGACTCCATATACCTGTGCTTGGATGGCACGTTCCTGACCAAGCAACATGAATTAATTTTTGTATTATAAAATGTGATATCCTCATATAGTAGCACCGATGGAGAAAAATTCTCAAAGATGTGAGAGATAGGTAGCTTGAGGGAATTCGTTTCTCACACATTCTCTTATGCACTCACGGAGGCACATACATGGAGACAGAAATTTTCAGGAATGATAAATTGGCTACTATAATTCATATGGCCAATGGAAGAGTTGAATTGATGCACACATCTCTGTGACGCAGGCACAGCAGAGGAGGGAGAAAGCACTACTGTTGGCAGTGGTATCCTAGCAAGGGTACTACACATCCACAGGGATTCTTGAACATCTTCATGGCCCACAAGAAACAGCTAAACTGGAGTTTTGGAGAAGCCAGGGTTTGACCATGAATGGCACTATCTGTGTAGTCTAGGACTTTACTACTAGACCAGCTTTCCGGGGGCATACCTACAAAGTATGCAAGGGGTCCACAGACTGTCAACGGGCCCCCTGTCTGAAATATGAGGACATTTCTTGTAGCAGATGGGTATTGCCTATCAGTATGATGGTGGAGATCATGGATGATCATCTTGAGGTGAGGTAACCAGCAAGGAAGCAACATGAAAGCTCTCATTTTAGTTCAAGCTGAAGATGAATGATGTAGGCTTGAAACCATCCCGGTGCTGAAGATGCGGTGAACTGAATGGATTCTCACCAAATGATGGCTTTGAGATTCCCATGATAGGGGGGGGAATGAGATGTGTTGTGAGAACAGAAAAGAGAAAGTACGTATCTTGGTTAGTTGTCACCTTGTGGTCGGCGCTTCTGAAAAGAGAAACCTCAGTTGAGAAAATGCTCCCACCACTTTGGCCTGCAGGCAAGCCTGTTGGGCATTCTCTTTATTCTTGATTGATGGGAGAAGCCCCAGCCTGCTGTGCGTAGGGCTAGCCCTGGGAAGGTGGCCCTGAATTGAGTAAGAATGCAGGCCTAGTGAACCATGAGGGTTAGCCAGTTAACAGCACTACTCTGTGGCCTCTCTAGATCCTGACTCCAGGATCCTATTTTGAGTTTCTTCCCTGACTTCCCTCAATGATGAAGCAGACCTGAGAGTTGTAAGATAGAGTAAACCCTTTCTTCCCCAACCTGCTTTGTTCATGGTGTTTTGCCGCAGTAGGAACCATCACTGTGATAGTCTGGTGACTGAGTTTTGAAGAGGTTCAGATGGGATGAGGTCATCCACTAGCTCACAGTGTAAGAGGAGGAAGCTGGGAAAGACACCAAATTGTTCTTTAGGTATGGTGAGTCTAGACAGCATGCAGGATAGATGCATGATAGAATAAAGCGTGAGTAACAGGGGCTTAGAAAACCTTGTCCCGGGGTCTCCGAAGGATCTCCATCTGCCACTGTGATGGATGCACACAGTACTCTGCTGCATCTCTGTAGTGTTGGAGAAACTGCTGGAGATCCTGGAAATGTTTTCTTGATTTCCTTTTATGTTCTTTTAAGAACGTGTCCCACGAGACAGAGTGCTATGCACAGAATTACAACCACAGCACAGCAAAACTCAGAGCCACCTCCCTCAACGGCTTTAGACTCAAGGAAAATGCTTAAGCATTAACAACAAGAAAACGACAGGAACTGCAATAGGAAAGCTATGCTCAAAGGCTAACACATGAACAACTCTTTCCATGCCTAGGGTCTGGAGGGGCCTTGCTGAAAACATCATCTCGCCTAAATCTAGAGGATGTGTAAAAGGAAAAGGAGAATTAGCAACAGAGAATGCCTGAGTCCCTGTGGTCCATGGACACACATCAATGGTGCACCAGTCTCTGAGGTAGGCCTAGCACAATGAGGTCTTATAGG
This sequence comes from Mus pahari, assembly GCF_900095145.1. Taxonomy (NCBI): domain Eukaryota; kingdom Metazoa; phylum Chordata; class Mammalia; order Rodentia; family Muridae; genus Mus; species Mus pahari. Next base: position 28,715,281 of record NC_034608.1, on the reverse strand, counting down.
TCTTCCATAATTGTGATCCTGAGAATCTATGCTCTAGGTAACCAAAAAGTGGATAAGGTTCATTCAAACTGCTGTGAGAGACAAATGGAAGGAAGAGAGTTGCTGGGCAAGGGAGTAGAGAGGGAAGAGTTGAGCTTGCATAGGGAGGGTTGATGTTGCTTCTCACAGACAGACAAGCATTGCAAGGGTGAGTTCTTTGAGTTTCCACTGCTCTTAAGGGGGAAGTCAGCATAGTTGATGGATGTTTTGAATCAACAGTTCACAGATGCTACAGCTATGAATGCTGTGACAGGTACTTAAGCTGTGGGTAGGGAGTGTGTCAGCAAAAATCAATAACTCAATCCCAAGGTGGAGATCACACAGGCATACCAACCCGACACATGGCAAAGACCAAGGTAGAGAGGGAGGAAGGGGCTTTTACACTTCTCAATGAACTTCATCTTTTCACAGGATGCTACTGTGTATCATTTTAGTTTTGGGAATTTGTTCTCCACCAATCTTTGTACACAGACAAGTCATCATTAACCCTTCACATCCTAGCACAAGGTTTCCTACTCAGCAAATGGCTTAGGTCAAGTTTTCTTAACAGGTCCACTCTACACAGCACTCTTCCTTGCTTCCCATCTTGTTCTTTAGCACATGCTGTTTGGACGTAATGAACATGATGACCAGACCCGAACACCTCCCTTCTGTCTGCTGCTTCTCTTGCTTGAGTTCTTGATGAATCTGGAAAACTTCCTCAAGGGAATAAGAAATTCTTAAACTATCATGAAGCTGAGTCTGCTTTGAGTTTTGAGTAGGAAGTAATGACATTAGGTCCTGGACAGATAACCTCACAGGGTAAAGAGAGTGAGAACCTGATCCTCCCAGGACTCATCACCGATGGATAAGAGAGGCTAACAACACAACACAGACAGTGCCCTCCTGTTTCCTCGGTGACCAAGCACGCAGCAGAGAGCTTTACTGGAAATGTCTAGGACAGACTTGGTCACACTGTGTTCAGCACACACATGCTGTTCCAAGTGATGACAAACTAGTTTTGTTACTTAGACATAAAACTCAGGGAATGAACAACCTTCATTTTCAATACTAATCACATACACAACCTTCAGTTGAAGTTATAACTCAACTTATGTGGCTCCTGAAGGACCACTGCGTGCAAAACTGCTTCTAAAGCTGACTTGGATGCGATGATTAAAATATGTGCTTTGCTGGTCATACTAGGGCACACCTAAACTACAGAGCTTGGGAGGTAGAGGCAGGCAGGTCATTCTGAGTTCAAGGCCAGCCCGGTCTACATCATCAGTTGCAGGCCAGCTAGTGCTATAGAATAAAATTGACTCAAGTATTTTTTGTTAAGTGCATGGATTGCATCTTCAGGGAACTGTCTTGGAGGAAGGTGGGCAGCCATTCACACCAGCAGCTAAAGAGCAAGCACACTCACAACCAAGGAACAAGAAGACAGAGCAGTTACATTTTACAACTCAGAGGATGTCTTGGAACTGAGCAAGGAAGACCAAAATGGAGCATTTTTCCTTGCAAAGCAAGACAGCCAGGACTAAAGCTCGTGTGCTCCCCCACTGGAATGGACTGGACGAGGCTGTGTACAATCAGCAGCTGGGACACTACTGCTGCTGCATTCTTCCATCTGCTTCAGTATCTTTGGATTCCCAAGCTCTGGCTCATGATGGACAGGAGTCTTTCCCTGTATGGCTGCTTGCATTTTGACTTTTCCAGACCAAATTTTCTGTGTTTCATCCACTTTGCGACTGGAATCAATGCCATTTCTCTTTAAGGTGATATGAGAGTTTATGGGTGTGCTATATTTTGCTATTTCTTTTAATGTGTGAGCATTGGTGCTGCTTCCATGCTTTTGGCTTCTAACTCTGATCTGCTTGGCTATCGTGAATATACTGAAGGCTGCTGTGAATGTTGCTGTGCATGCTTCTGAACGGGAATATGCGACCTTGATCCTCCGGAGACGACATTTTGGGTCCTACAATAACTTTACATTTAACATGTTGCAGAGCTGATAAACTCCTTCCAAAGCGGGTGTACCATTTTACTACAATCCCATCAGCACTGGGGTTCAAATTCTTTTGGTTTATGACACAGTTAGATGGGTCAGTGTTCATTTGTGTCTCTCCTGATGGTGTCAGATATTCTTTGCCAAATCCCAGATTGCAGAGATGTGCTCCCCTGTACAGGAAGACCCAGGTGGCTCTAGCACTTTAGTTCCATGATCTGTCCCAGGCAGCCTGTCTGGCGTGAGGCCTTCATTCCTGTGTGCACGGTCTCCTGCTTTCCCAGGACTCATTGTTTCAAAGACTCTTCTTCCCCCGTTGAACAGTTTTGGAGCCTCTCGAGAACTGCTGACTGACCATAACTGATGGGTTATTTCTGGACCGTCTCTTATTCTCCATTAATTTGTATCTAGTCTAAAGCTGGTGCCACACTGTCTTGACTTACTGTGGCTTTGTAGCAGTTTTGGAATTGTGACATCTTGTTCCTTTGTTTTTCTTTTCTTTTTATAGTTGCCTTGCCTAGCGTGGACAGTTTATACTTAGATATTTATTTAAGCTCAGCTCATCAATTTCTACAGAACAAACAAACAAACAAACAAACTACCAGCTGCATCCTTAAGAGAGATTGCACTTGTTCTGTGGATCAGACCCGGGACCACTGCCCTCTATGAACAGGCAGCCATTCAATCCATGAATAAGGAGTGCTTGGGTTGTTTAGGATTTCCTTAACTTCTTCAACAGTACTTTCTTGCTTTACAGGTACAAAATTTGTGTTTCTTTGATTGAAAGTTTTTATAAGTAATTTACTATATTGGATGCTATTTGTAAATGCAGTATTTCCTTAAATTGACATGTGATTGTTTAATGCTGGTTACAGAAATGTGTCTTCCGTCATTGGTCATATACCCAGTAAGGTTAGATACTCATTTTTAGTTCCTGTGTGTGTGTGTATGTATGTGTGTGTATGTGTGTGTATGTGTGTATATGTGTGTGTGTAGGTGCCTGTCTGTCTGTCTGTATGTATGTATGTCTGTATATGTGTGTGTGTAATTGTCCGTATGTGTGTATGCATGTGTGTGAGATCATGCTGAGAACAGACTTTTTCCTTTTCTTACTTCCTAACCTGAATCCCCTTTGTTTCCTTCTAAAGTGTTCTTCTTGCTAGTAGCTCAGGAATCTGTGAGCAGCCCTGGTGAGAGTAGTCCTGTCAAATTCTGGTCTTAGAAGTGAAGACTCACCAGGTAAAAATGTCATTTTTAAAGAATGTCTTTTTAAAAGTATAAATGGGTTAGGTCTTACCATGTTTTAACTATTCTTCGAGGGTGACAGTAAGCCTTTTGTGTCTTTTTACATTAACCCAGTCTACTGAATTAATTGATTTTTATAAGTTGAGCCAATAGTACAGTCTGGGTAAATCTGGTGAATAAACCCTTTCAAATCCCTCTATGTCTGATTTACTAGCACGTTGTTCCATACCTGTCTTCTCATTGACTTCTGTCAGCATCCTAGAATGCTGTCCTTGTGTTTGGGATGCCGTGACAGGGCACTCCGAGGGCTTGGTGCCCTCCTCTCCAACTAGGATGCTCCGGTTTGGAGGGGGATTTTTTGTTTTTATTTCTTTATTTTTCCCAACCGACAGAAACAAAACTCAGGGCATAGAAGCCAGTTGGATGTCAAGAATGGAAAACAGGGAAAAAGTCAAGATGAGTTTTGGAATGTGTCAAGCATATTGAGAAATGAGGACATATTGAGACAAAGTCTCTCATTTGCATACATCCAATGCTTGCTCAAGGAGGATATCACATCCAGAAAGATTATGTAGATTTCCACAGACACACAAATGTGCCCTACTATCTTTGGTAAGGGCTAAAAACAATTATTTTAATAAATCTGATTAAACTTTGAGAATGTTGATTCAGACATTTGTGTTGCTTCTGTTTGAGTATGCAGGTACTCATTGCAAATCTACCTGTCCAGGCCACGGGCATCATTTTACACCTGCAGCCGTTGCCGGGTGGCTTCACAACCTTCCCAGGCTGTGTGCTGTTTTTCTGTTTCACAGCCACTATGTAAGAATAACCCCCTGTCCCCATCGTGCCATTTTCTGCAAGCTGTGCTCTGGTGCAGCTCACAGACGATGTTCACACAAGCACTAGCCCTTCCCAGTTCCTTCCTCACTTAGCAGGTCAAGCTCAGAAACAAACGAGCAGGAGCAGTTTTCAGGTGCCAACCTTCACCTTTGTTGATGTCCAGCCTCCAGAGATGAGTGACATTATATATGGAGAGCGGGGTGACACATTAGCGCCTAACCTGCTCTCCCCTCCTCACACATAATACTCAGAAGTCCTTCCTTTGAGTATCCTCCTTTTGGGGACCATCTGAGCACACACCACTTTATCTCCTCCTAGCCTGGTAAAGACCAGTGCAGTATTTGACCCATACTCAGTGTAGTTAATAAAATGACCTTCAGTTAGCATTTTCTAAAAGGAAGTATCTCTGTGGAGACCACAGAGCCTATCTACACAGAACTACACAGGAGCTTTCTATTCCAGGAGAATGCGATCTTTGTCTACAGGGGTCACCTTCAACGACATGTGCTCTAAGCAGACAACACTTCTAGACACTGCCGGCATGTCCTGTGCCTTCCTTTATGTCATGAGGATCCCTCCTGTCTCCAGAATTCATTTCCTCACTGGGCATGCTCACCACGGGGTTGTGAGAACCAGCGGTCACAGCAAGTGTGCAAAGGGTCAGGGAGAATTGGCTGAATGGGCAGCCAGGACAGCATCAGTCCCATGCCCTATGGTGGGAGCATCCAGCAGATCAATGTGTCTGCGAGAACACACTTAGGATAATGTACAGAGAAGGAAAGGAAAGATCTATTTGTGGGCATGTTATCTTCCTCAGTGCAGCCCACCTGCACATGAGTCTAGAAGTTAAGAAGTTGGCAGAGTTATTTCGTTCATGTTCTTGGCCATTTTTAGCAATAGATGTGCCTCATGCCACAGTTTGGAGCTGTGGTTTTAATCCCAGCGCTTCTGTTTGCAGACTGGAAGATGGTGAGTCACTTACTTACCTGTTTTCTCTGAGTATCAGCAAACCCAAAACCACACTCCCCATTGTGTGGGAAGGAAGCTGAAGGCTGGGAAAGTATGCGGTTTTATGGAGGATGGAGTAGCAGTTGGGACGTTTGTACTCACCACATGGCAGACGTGATATATCTTTTCTGCAGATCCTAATTACTAACTGTATTCCTGGACAAGCCCCAACATTATTTATTCTGGCTTTATGTTCTTTAAATGGCCTTCGGGAAACCAAAACCTCCTTACACGTGAGTCTCTGTGGACGGTAGTATTCAGATTATAAAGGGCTCTTGGTGAGGCAGATGGCAAAACGTAAAGTTGTTCTGACTTTAAATTGAACCAACTCCAACACTGGCTACATGTCAGGTTTTGATAGTTCTAAATTCATTTCTGTCTCATTTCCTTCAGAGTGGCTTCCCTTTAAAACTTTGCTAAATGATTAATTTGATTCACCGAGTGGGCGATGTCCTAAATCCTTTTATTTGCCTCCTCCCTATGATGGAACAAGGCTGGAACAATAGACAAAGCACTGCCCGCCTTAGGCTGTGGAGGCTGCGTGCAGGAAGGGCCTCCGTTTCACACCGCCATGGGCACCTTGGAGTAGAGTACTCAATCTCGACATGACACTTCTTCCAGATAGAGACAATTTTTTCCAAAGTGATATATGTAATATGTAATGAATATCTTAAATTTTTAAAGTTCATATTAGAATCCATCACTTAACTTATTACGGCTTTTGTGTATGTGTGGCCAACCTCACTGACTCCTGTCCTCTCTTCCATTAAAGTGACTCAACTGAGTTTTTTATGGATGTGTCTGGAAGTTAACTTCCTGACCTCCCTCTGTCTGGAGAAGAAAGAGTGCTGTCTTAAAGGCAAGGTGGCTGTGGGGACAAGAAAACCCCAGTCTTGACGGTTTTCTAGCATCCTTTAATTCACCCCTATTGGTTCTGTTTGCTTGCTTCTACTCCGCCTCAAGGTCACCTCTTCCTTGTCAGGACAGCTCTGGGCCTTTTGCCTATCAGAGCCTCTGCCAGTTTCAACAATGCGAGGAAGACCAGAGCCGAGCAAATAGAAAACCCGGATTTACTGTGTATTGCAAAGCAGTGTGGGTGAGATTCAGGCACTGACAGCTTCCATGCACAGCCCCAGGCAGCACCTCCCTGCACGTGGCAGCCATGAGCTTCTACTGGTCTTCATTGTCTTTTTCAACAGAACAGCAAAAGCTGGTGGCAGGGTGTAGGGGTGGCTTACAAGGACTAACAGAAATCACCGTACCCCACCTAATATACAAAACCCCAGTGAGTCTGCAGTGTAGCCCGAGCACAGAATTTGAGTGTAGTGTAATTATTAGAAGGGCACCCAAGACAGGAAATGGCACGTGGTGGCTAATGCTGATTATCAACCTGACAGGACCTACAGTCAGTGGAAATAAACCTCTGTGAGGGAGTTTCTAGACTGGGTTAAGTGGTCGTGGGTGATCCCATCCCCAGGGGTTGAATAAAAAGGGAAACGCCACCTGAGTGGCTGCCCTTCATCTGTCTGTGTCCATGACTGGATACAACCTGTCCAGCTATCTCACACTCCCGATGCCACACCTTCCCAACCGCGGTGGACAGAACCCTAGGACCATAACCCCAAACAGCTTTTCCTTGATTTTTGTCACAGCAATGAGAAAAATATCTGTTGCACGGCTACAGCCGATGGACTTTAATGAACCAACCCAGAGTTGATCTAATATCACACAGTTAACAAAGGTGGGAAACTTTCATTCACACCCAGGTCTAGACTAGGAAGTCCTTCCTGAATGGTCTTTCTCTTCTTTAGTCCTCACCAAATCCCTCTGAATTAGACTTTTATCTGCAAAGAGCCAACACCCAGGGCCTGTCCTGGAGGGCCAGAGTGCATGCATCACCTACAGGAACTTCCACCGTGTCACAGTGACCGAGTCACCCACATAATTTCCGACTTCTCCCTAGCGGTCATGACCCTATGTTCATTTAAAGCACATAGGGGTCTAACTGTACAAGCCGCTTCTTTCTGGTCTATTCTGCTTAAGGATGGAGCGCCGTTTCCTGAGACTTTACCACCATGGCGCCCTTCTTGGCAGGCATCTAGCAGCAGGCCTACACTTTCTCATGGAGGGTGGGGGTCTCTGGGGCCTGTTAGAGTCAGAAAAAGATTTGTACCAAGTTTAGCTTAGATTCCCTACAAATAGGGAAAAAAGCAAACAGAGTGAATACATACAGGCTGCATATGCGGTATCATGTGACATCTCACTTTTTTACATTTTAAGGGGGGTGGGGGGTAGTGGTATTCCCATCCTACAAAAACAGCCTAATTTTGGCTTGGGCTGTGCTCACTTTAAGTCCTCTGATCTCCCCCTAGTGTTCTCGGCTTAGTACTGCACTTCCCCACTTCAAATGAGGCTCCTGAAAAGGGCTTCATCCAGAAGGAGCCCTGATCCACTGAGCTAGTGGTGGTTCTCGACCTTCATAAGCTGTGACCTTTAATACAGTTCTTCATGGTGTGGTGGTCCAACCATAAAAGTATTTTCATTGCTACTTTATAAGTGTAATTTTGCTATTGCTATGAATCATGATGTAAATATCTGTGTTTTCTCATGGTCTCAGGCAACCCCGGTGAAAGGGTCATTGGATCTCCAAAGAGTTGAGACCCACAGCCTACACATCCACAGTGTGCACTGAGCACACACTGCCTTGAGCACCATGACAGGCTACCTGCTAGGAACAAAACAGGTGTGGGGGGTTTCCTTTGGAGACTCCTGTCCCCAATGACAGCACAGGGACCACATGTCCGCCAGGGGTGACAGGTTCCTCTGCTCCCCTGAAGTCTAGACCTCTCACTGAGCCCAGAGTCCTCACTCAGGTCAGTGCTCATCCTGCTGTTTTTGTGGAGAATCCCAGGACTGACCAGAAGGGCAGGAAGAAGGCAGCCAGGGGTGGACACAAAGAGAAGGAGAAATGTCCTTCCTAGTCACCGTTTCATGGCCGGGGTGGGAGAGGTGCTTAGCCTGCTTTGTGAGGAGTAAGGGGACAAGGAAAACAGATGGCCGTGGGTGACGGGGATCATGGACTGGGTCCTTTCAATGCTCTCTGCTGAAAGAAAAGAATTATACCCTCACTAGTATAGAGCACGAGAATGCAGTCTTGAAACATTGCTTGTTTACGGAGTGGGCAGATGGAACCAGAGACATTTCAGTGCCATTCAGGAGCCTATAGAGAAGCTGGGGACATTGTGAAGACTCCCATGAGAATAAGGCGTGGGGCGACAACAAGGAGGAAAGGGAAAGGAGTGGCTTAACTTTAGGTGGGAGGGACCACCCCATTAGAGGTGGGAGGGACCACCCCATTAGAGGTGGGAGGGACTACCCCATTAGAGGTGGAAGGGAGCACCTCATTAGAGGTGGGAGGGATCACCCCATTAGAGGTGGGAGGGACCACCCCATTAGAGGTGGAAGGGAGCACTTCATTAGAGGTGGGAGGGAGCACCCCATTAGAGGTGGAAGGGAGCACTTCATTAGAGGTGGGAGGGAGCACCTCATTAGAGGTGGGAGGGAGCACCTCATTAGAGGTGGGAGGGAGCACCCCAGATGGTCTGGGGAGGATGTGTAGGATGGATGTGTGGGTGAGGGTGCACATCCTGGAACCACCTCACTAGCTGTGTGGGAGTAATGAGGAGGAGGTTAGAAGTCAACTCAAGTAGGCGGTGTTAGTGCTCACTAACAGGCATTCGAGTCCTTCGGTAAACACAGGGTTGTGTATGAACGCTGCTGCAGAAGGAACAAGAACCCTCTGTCTATATCAGGAGCAAGAACACTCTAAGCCAACCCCAGAATCTAAAAATCAGAGTTCCCAGGAATCTGAAAAACTGAAAGTGGTAATTACCCATCACCAGAGCCACCCTCAGTTCAGCAGGGAAGAGATCTCTCCACTGGCTGACACTCAGGCTGTTTACAAGACAGTCCTCAGCCCTTCTGAGATTCTGGGAGGGAAAGCATTCACAGAACCATTTCTGGGGAGAGGCAGATGAAGAAGACAAGGCCAAGAGACACAGAACAGTCAGTAGTTAAAACCCCATAGAACAGGAAGGCATTGGCGAGCAGGCGCGCACGCCCTTGTGTTACTGACTGTCTCTGAAGACTTTGAAACCGTGGAGTTCAGTCTCCACAAAGTTTCAGAGACACAATGCAGGTGTATTATGTTCTTTTCTTTGCTGGGGGAGATTTTGTTGTTGTTATCAAGCAGGCTGTTCTTAGATAGACCAAGGTAAACCACTAGGACAATTCCTTTGAAAATGGAGTCATAGTCTTGACATTCGTAGATAAATTTAGCTCCCAAGAGTAATTCTTATAAAGAATTCCATATTAAGGCTATGCTCCAGTCTTAAAAAGATAAAGTAGATATCTGTGATAAACTAGTAAAAGACACAGAACCTTTGCTTGAAATAAAAACTCATTACTATAACCAGACATGGATGTTTTGACTGTAACAAAGTCTATAGGCAGCTCTTGGAAAAGAGAAACCCTTGCATTTCCAAAATGGTGTCACCCTCATAGGGTGTCAACCAATCTGATACCCATCCATATGGGCATGAAACAAATCAGCTATACAATTGGTAAACAACCAATCCATGCAACTTAGATGTCAACCTATCCACCCATTCACCTGGATGTCAACCAATCAATCCATCTACCTGGTTGTCATTCAATCCAACCATCTACCTGGATGTCAACTAACCTCTTCCTCTATCTAGATGTCAACCAATCCATCTCTTCCCCCATTGTTTGGGACATTTTTGCCATAATTTGTCTTCCAGATATCCCACTTCTTTCCCAAAAGGGAGCCGAAAAGTCATTTTTTGGTATAGAGTCTTTTGTTCATCAAAACCTCCTTACAAGGAGATACACAGAATAGATACTAAGGAATGTACTGGGTATCTGTCATACTGAACTGAAATCAGTTCTGATTAACAAAAGAAAAGTAGTTTTCTATCATCCTTGGCTTAGCAACTAGAATGTCCCTCAAGTACACACGGCAACAGGCATTTAGAAGTTTCTTTTGCTAGAAATCTTTGACTCCCTGCTTTGGCCTTCAGGTAATCAAAAGTAGGGTAGAAGCCAGACATCTCCGTCCTTATTTGTGACCGTCTGTCTCCTTTATTTTACTTGAAGGCACAGAGATCAGACATTGACCTAAATCTTTACTTTTTTGTGGATTCCAAAAAAAAAGAAAAAAAGTTAAAACTTCACAAGACAGAACGCTCTCCCAGATGTTATGAAGGCTGCACCCGGGAGCAGAAGAAATTATTCACTGATGAGAACTTTGACCCTCAAGCAACCATGGCTTCTGAGGACCACCTTACAGAAACAAAGCGGAGGCAGTGTCCAAGGAGACCACATCGGGACCAGCTGCTGAGTGATACAGTGCTCTGTCATCCTGCCCGTCCTCTGTTCAAAGCTGAAGCTCATGCCAGGATCTCCAAGATGGACTTGGGATACTGGCCAGGTAGCTGAACCTGAAGAGGTAGCCGGAGCTCAGACACTTGCCCAAACAGGGCAGAACTGCACACCGACTGGCTTTGTTCCTTTTCTTTGTCATGATGACAGTTATCGAACTGAAAAGTAGAGATAAACATGATTCACTGACAAATGAATCACCCAGATGAACTCAGAAAAAATAAATAAATTAATTAACAAAGCCACCTGAAGAAGGCTAATCCCACCATTTACAAGCAAAGAATAGGCAACCTCCATTTAAATTATAGCACAGTGACCAAGCCAAACATGAACGTTAGCATCTGGTAATTCAAATATATGATAATGAGAGGATTCAACAGAAAGAACTTGTTAGAGCAAGAAAGCAGTTCTCACCTCGAAGGGAGTAAGAGATGGCTTATTCTGGAGTCAAATATGAGCGACTGTGCCTGAGAAAAGACTCGGGTTTTCCTCCAAGTGCCACTCTCCACTTTGGAGATAGTAACCGGAAATTTTTAGGCACATAACCAAGAATGACATTAACCAACGCATTGACTGAATAAGTGGTGTGGGCTGAGAGACAGCAACGCACAGAAACGTTGAGGACAAGTTTCCTACAGGCCTCAGATGTTGCCCAGTGACATTCTTGACTTTTGGATTGGTAAGAGTGAGAGGTGTGCTAAGCACATATTTTAAGGTTTCACCGGTCCCAGGAATGCTAGGCCAGATATAGTTATGTTCAGCTAGTTGTTGGCTTTCACAGGGAATAAAAATAATCCAAGATACTTTAATTCTTGTTTATAACATTTTAACTCACTATATTCCCCAAGTTTAGCCATTTAATGTTACAGAATCTTCTTTTTTTTTTTTTTTTTTTTTTTTAATGTATATCACAAGTATTTTGCCTGCATGTGTGTTTATGTTCCACATGTGTGCTCTGGCAAGAAAAGGGTGTTGGATTCCATGGGAACTACAGTTAGAGATGGTTGTGAGCTACTGTGTGGGTGCTGGGAATCAAGCCCAGGTCCTCTGCAAGAGCAGCTAGTCTTATGGCTAAGCCTTCTCTCAAGCCCCATGGACTTGTAGAATGTTTAAGACAGGTACAGTTTTTCTATCTCTTTTATGTTTCCTCTGGGAACTCTAGTTCACCAAGCTGTCATTGGACATTTAATGGCTGACCAGCACATTCTGGATGAAGCCCATTAATTTTTGCCACTATTGATTTAATTTAGAAGAGAGTGTGGCAACTTTCAGAGCACACTGTCAAGGAATCCAGCACAGGGGTGGAGCCCCTTTAGGAGAAGCAATTTAAGAACTCATAGGTTGTTTACAGCATTTAGGCTGATGTAAACAGGACCAGGATCTTCCTGAGGAGCAACACTAGCAGGTGCGCCCCAACCCGCACCCTTCACAGTCATAGCACATCTAATTCTTGGCTGCACCGTAAGCAAGGTGGATGTCTCAGTCGCTCTAGTCACTTGTAGGATGTGTCTTTGTGAAACAAAGCAGTGGTCCTTAGAATATGTTTCTCAGTTGTCACTCTTCTTTGGTTGTCCCTCCCTTCATTTCTGGCCAACATCTAGGCACCCAAGGGCTTCTTCACTTGCTAAGGGAAGTGTGGGAAGTTCAATGTGATATGGAATTACTTTCGAGTTCTCTCTTTAGCAAAGTTCTCCTTGTGTAGGATATGTCCTTTCCAGCTCTTCTGATCAGAGCCATATGTGGCCTTCACTCTGCTTATAAAATGAGGGGATGAGGAGGGAGGAGATGGATATGAATGAGGGGGTGGGGACAAAGGTGGAGATGTGATCATGTAGAGGGAGGGGTTTGGGTCTGTCTTTTCTTATATCAACTAGAGCTCCTTTATAAGGCTTGACCCTTATGACCTGCTTCTGAGCTCACCTCCAAGCCCTGTTTGGTGAGGATTAAGTTTCATGATGAACATGGAGGAAAACATGCAGCCCATAGCAGACAGAGCATTCAAGGTGACAAGTTCAAGATCTCCTTTTTCTACTTGAGAGGCCTGAGAAAGCCTGGCTCTTTCTCCTCTTAGTTCACTGCCTGGAATCACCCTCCTACCAAGAAGCAGACACACAGCAGTGCCAGCAGCAAGCTTCCTAAGCCTTCTTACTGTGGGGCAGAGTGCCAAGGACAACACTGAGGGGTTAGGACTGGGACACAATCCTGAAAAACAGGAGGGTGTGGTCGAGTCTGCAGGCCCAAGGATGGTACCCAAATTCCTTTAATCACAAGCTCTATATTCAACGCAGAAGCACTAAGGGCAATCTAGAAACTCAATACCATATCGAAAACAAATACAACTAATTGCTAATAGGAATTTTGACCACATGAATTTAAAGTTTCCTTCAAAGGGAAGGAAAAATTCTTTTTTTCCTGTTTCCTGTGCAGGTAATATGTTTACACAAGACAAAAGGTGTCCTGCACCACTGAAGGGAAAAGTCATGTGTACTGTGAGAGAGCCTGGTACAAGCTCAGGTCATTTATTTGGGGCAGTCAGTGTCTACCACAAATAATAGGATGTTGTGTAGCCTGAGTTTTAGGTAGGTTCCCTCCTTTTTACCATCTCATAACGCACTCTCAAATCCATCAAATACTGGTTGAAAACCTTTGAATTTAATGCATTCCTCTACGGGCCACATCTCTCCAAAGGAACACCTCGGGCTGAGGAGAAGCACACAGACATAATAATCTCTGACCGGCCTCCTGGGAAAGCTGTCCTTCTGCATGGTTATTATATGGGTCAAATCACCCGCACGCTGTGTTCAAAGTCAGATGAGAGCCACATCAAGTACTAAGGCCCTGGTGTCACATCGGGTTTGTTTTTTTTTGTTTTTTTTTCCTGATAAAGCCAGAAAAAAAAATCCTCTAGGTGAACAATGTTTTTAAAAAATTATATACTATTTAATAAGACCTATTGGAAGATATAAATCTGAGATAGCTGCCTTATTTATGCAAATACATAAGTAGATACATGATAAATGTTCCATACAGCATTGATTTCAGTAGGAGGAAGCTGTCATGGGCTACATTTCCTGAGCCTCCATCAGCAACTTTCGATTGAAAAGAAGGTTCAACTGTTGGTACAAGGTTGCTAAAGTTCAGCCATTGGTACAATGTTGCTAAGGTTCAAAGCATTTTCACTTCAAAGTCCTAGAATGTGTAAGGGAGTCAAAGAGTCCTGTCTGGACATGGAATCCCCTCTTCTCCTCACCATTCACATCCATGGTCTTGTCAGTTTGGCTGGCCTCCTAGGAAACTATTTTTAAACATAGTAAATTTTATAGTAGCACATATTTTTTTCTAAAGAAGGCCTACAGAATATGAACAAAGGCAAACTCTCCTGAGTGTAGAAGAGCCCACAGAAGCGGTATGAATAGTTGTGTTAACAAAAGGAAGGTACCGGCTGCTCTCAAGGTGCTGGCACTGGTCCATGTTCCTCGTGTGCAGAGTAGATGCTATAGCTCTGTGAAATAGGCATTTGGCACCATCATCCACATCTCTTACAAGGCAGCAATAACTCACAGAAGCTTAGCAAACCAAGCAATGTCAAAGACTGATCAATCTGAGAATCACCATGCAAACTCAGTCCGTTTGACAAAGCACAGACTCAGGTGTTTTCTGTTCATTAGTTCGAATGCCCCACAATCTCTGGGCAGCACACAGTCAAAACTGCATGGGAATCAAACAGCCCAGAACTTGTAACCTTGTGGGGGCTATGGGTTAGGGTAAATGTGAGTCAACAATGACCCTGACTTGTTCGGTTCAACAATTTTGTTTGCTTCAATAAGTCCGGGGACTGTCATGTGCAGAGGCATTCAATAGAAAGCCAACAGCTGCCACAGGGAGAAAGAGAGAATCTCCCTAACCTTTACTGAGTCTGCTCTGGGACAATTGGCTCTTATGAATGCATCTTGTCTCTTTTCTTTCCTTACTTAAACAAGTATGTGAAGGACCTAGGCAAGGACCTTGTTTTGTCTCCAAATACAAGACTGAGAGAGCGCAGCTTTACGAGACAAGCAGGGAATTTCACTGGCTGCTAGAAGGAGTGATTTAGAGACAGAAAGAAAAGCAAACATTTTGGAGCTTAGAGAATTCACAGCAACCTCCAGGAAGCATGTGATTGTTTTTTCTTTTTATGCCATTGAGTAGGATTTGAGCTAATTCCATTCCCTCTCACAGTCTAGGCACGTTTACTAAATACCAACCCTGTGCCTGCTGCTGTTCTCTACATGGTCCGAGCCCATCTTAAACATTACAAGACCGTGGCCTGAGACTGGTACTTGAATGAGAGCACCTCTTCTCCCACACAGCTATGGACTAGAAATACCTACACAGAAGGCAAAAGAATCCAGCCAGTTTGCTTCAGTCTTTCAGTTGTTCAGGCACAGGCTTCCTGTGCTGGTCTGAAAGCAGAACACCATGCGACAAGCAGTTTCACTTTATGTTTCATGAGCTAATGTTATAGAGTAAGGTGGGTGAGCCCCTTTGAGCTACATAAGAAATCCACATACATCATTAGCACTGCCTACCTTCCCGGATGTAGTAAGTCTAGCCACAGATGAAGGTCACCTTCAAAGCCAACGAGAAGGCAACGAAAAGCCTCAAACTACCAAGAGAATGAAGGGGTCTTAAAATACATTTTCCTCCTGTGGAGAGAAAATTCAATTTTGGTTTGCTTTATCAATTTGAAATTGAGTTTTTAAGATAATGGAAACATGAAATATTTTCAGACCAGGGACTGCAAATAAGAATTTCCCCGATCTCGTGTTAATCATTAAAGGGGAGACGTATCAGCATAAGAGATATATTTATTCCTTATCAGCATGCAGTAAAACAACAAGAATAAAAACATTCTGGCTCAGAGGATCCTTAACGTTTTCTAAAAGCTCTGGGGATTTGGGCATTATCACAATGCAGCTTTGCATTTGCCCACACAGCAGCTCCAATGTTTGTTTTACACAGAGTCACACCTTAACACCTTACCATTAATAATTACTTTGCTGGCATGGCCATCTGTGACCCCCTTTTTTTGAGGTAGGGTTTCTCTGTGTAACCCTGGCTGTCCTGAAACTCACTCTGTAGACCAGGCTGGCCTCCAACTCAAAATTCTGCCTGCCTCTGCCTCCCAAATGCTTGTGACCCACAGTGCCTAGCGCATGGCTACTGCTAAGTGTCTGCAGAATAAAAGACAGTGAGTTTTATCAGCAGCAAGGGCATCACCAACATTTCGCCTCAGCTTTTGTGAGGGGTCAGCCGTAATCCCCAGAGCTTTTAGAGAATATTCAGAGTATTAGGGGAACCTCTCAACAACACAAGGTATCTTCAGAGCTGGAGCAGTGGCCCCTGGACAAGGCGGTGTGGCCTGGTCCCACTGAGAGCCTACAACAAGGCTGAGGAAGTGTTATCACCTTCCCTGATGTTCTACAGCCAAAGCATTCAGGAAGCTTCCAGAATAGAAATTCCATAGATTGTTTTTTCCATTCTAAAACCATCCATCCCCCAGGTACGAAACAGTACGTGGGCAAAATGAAACACTATATGATACTACCCATCTTTCCCAGAACTCCGAGGAACTCCCATTTGCACAGATCAAAACCACTTCCTGTCAGCAACTCTACGGGCTTCAAAGTAACCACGAAGAATGCACGGTGGACAGATGCTGGAACCCAGAGGGGTGTGAGAGCAAAAGCATAATCCTAGGAGAGATCCCAGCATCTTTCGTGCCTGGGAGACATACTTTCTGTGGTGGACTAAACACATAAGTGTTTCCCTTCTACTCTTGGAGTTACCAAGGCAACTGATGGAGAAAAGTGAAAACCATGTGTGTACTCAACAGAGCAGATGACAGAGGTGGTGGAAGGCTTGGAGGGGGACCGACACCTTTACACATACTGAAGTATCGAAGACAATGTCGGAGGCGGTACTGCAAGATTGGAGTCTCATTTAGGGCTCTGGAAGCAAATGCCAGGAATTCTTATGTACAGGGACGCCTTACTGCGTTTTTCTTGGGCTCAAAGCAATCAACAGAGAAGGCAGCAGCTCTCCACGGTGAGCCTACAGTGGTGCTCAGACCAAGTTAACCTGGGGTTTGGATGGTTTTGATGATAACACCTCTTAAGCAGGTAACAATTTTCTAAGTCATGAGCTTGTTGTGAGGTCAAAAGGGATGCGTTCCCAGTTGGGGGTTGTCATTTCTTAGGGTCAAAGGTGAAAGCACTGGGAGCTCTGGACCCCATAGCAGCCATCACCTGTGGTGAGAACGGGACACAGGAAGAGACATGGGACCCTTTGAAAGAAGACGTGCAGCCTGATGCTACACCGTTTCTACTCCACGGGCGTTTAACATGATGTGCAGTGTGTTCTTGGGTTTTAAAAGTGGTGTTTTTGCACTACAGGCTTCCACGTCAGATCACAGCAAAGAATTGCCAAAGCGTGTACAGCTGAGAAAAATCTCCTTTCTCTGTCAGAACTTTACATTTCCACACCGAGGAAGATTTTTTTTTTTTTTTCAGAACTTGGAATGTTTCTTGGTTTTTAATCAGAGATGAGAATCTAAAGAGGAAGGCTGTAGCACACCGAGCTGAGTGGATCAGAGAAGGAAACAATCCAACAAAGGAAAGCCAAGTGCAAGTGAAAGTTACAGGGAGGGGATGAAAACCCCCTTGCAAGGATAGCCGGTTTAACACCTTGTTCCCAGCGGGGGTGGGAGTGGGGATGAGCCAGCACTGGCCTGCTCACCACAGTGCAGACAGAGGCTCCTACCTGGAGGAAAACGAACCCCAAAGTTCCTCTGCTGTCCAGAAGGCTCTGGTCCTGGCCCATGACCCTTCTGCCACCCCTCCCCCATGCAGCCCGGTGGCTGGTTCTTGCAAGTCAATGTCTGACTTAAGAGAAAGTCATTCCAAAGGCAGCAGGGCTCCAGCCAAGTCAATGGCAGCCCATGCTCTGTCCCACAGCAGTTGGCCACTGTTCCTTTGTGACTTTGGGCAGTTCTTTAATTAACAAGAAGCAACGCCTCGGTCTGAGCAAGGTTAAAAGAAAGAGCCTGGATCCCTGAGTGACTGACTCAAGTGTGGCTTTTTATGTCTAGAAATAGTCTGTGTAGCCAGAATAATGAACACCAAAATTACAGTATTAAAGGTTTACTGGTAAAGGATAGCAAGGGACAGACAGGGGTACAGGAACGGACTGGTGTGCAGGGGCAAACTCATGAGCAGGGACAGACTGGTGCACAGGAACAGACTGATTGATATTCAGGGACAGACTTATGTGCAGGGACAGATTTGTGTGCAGGGACAGACCCACATACATGGACAGACTTGTGTGCAGGGACAGATTTGTGTGAAGGGACAGACACATGTACAGGAACAGACTGGTTTTCAGAAGAGAAACGGAGCTGGAATGTACACTAGCTTTATTTGCCAGAGGGACCAGTCTGCCTAGGAATTTATGTCAAAACCACAGTAGAAGATGAAGGAGACTATCACACAGAGGGGAAGGTCAAGAGTTGGAAAGTCCCCTGGTACTCCAGGCTGAGTTAGCCTTCTGATGGCGCACTGCTTCCCCCTTCCAAACTCACACCAGCATTTCAGCCACTGAGGAACTCACTCTTACATAATATGCAAAAGTGTTTTCCAAGAAACATTTTCAAATCAACAGAAAGCTCTAAGCCAAAAACTGTCAGACAAATGTCTGTCTAATCATGTAGGGTGAGGGGATATGAATCCATTCAATTCCCTTAAACGAGTCAAACAAGCCCGATCTCCCGTGGAAACCAGAGAAAAACTAGCAATCCCAGGATGGTTTGTGTACTTCCAATCCATGACTTATCACTGAAATAAATAAAAATCTGTGCATAAAAAAAAAAAAATGGCCAACTACTTTTATAGTACAGAGAGTAGAAACAGTTGGGATTTTGACATTTATATTCTAGAACACATCTGACAGCCCAAATAGCCATGAAAATGTAGATTGAATTTGTAGAAGAGAGTTCAAAGACACCTTCCAGCAAGAGCAGAGTACAACTGAGCAGAAAGAAGCAAAAATATCTTCCTCTGACTCAATTTCTTTGATTCATAACAGCATGAAAAATTAGATCCTTCCTATCCCAGACAGATGTTCCAGGGAAGCCTGATGCCTCTTAAGCAGCCATACCACGATGCACAGGGAAGGCTATGGTACTGAACCCACCCCTTCCTCTAGAACACTCCACAGGGACTTGACTAAGCTCAAAAGATTGTATCCAGGGAACACAGAAGTGTCAGGGTCCAGAGCTTCAAGGTCTCTGGAAAGTCAAGTGTCCGTCAGGGGAATTCCAGTGTTGATCATCTAGAGCCAAACCGCTGACTCACAGATCCCGAAGAAGAATTTGTTAAGAGATGGCAGGATGAGCAGGGCGGTGGTGGCGCACGCCTTTAATCCCAGCACTTGGGAGGCAGAGGAAGGCAGATTTCTGAGTTCGAGGCCAGCCTGGTCTACAAAGTGAGTTCCAGAATAGCCAGGGCTATACAGAGAAACCCTGTCTCAAAAAACCAAAGAGAGAGAGAGAGAGAGAGAGAGAGAGAGAGAGAGAG
>NC_034608.1:28596612-28696034 GCF_900095145.1 Mus pahari | reverse complement strand
AGAGAGAGAGAGAGAGAGAGAGAGAGAGAGAGAGAGAGAGAGAGATGGCAGGATGCTAACGTCCTGAGAGGAGACTTAGTGGTCACAGGTGAGCAGAAAGCACCACTTGAGTGTGTGACAATGTGTTACCTAGACCCAAGGACCTTAGAAGGTGAGCATGTCTGAGCTGTCCCTGCTCCAGAGAGAACAATGTTCACTGCAGGCACGCTCAGGCACCCGAATAGGAGTACATCACAGAATATAAGCCTATTTCAGATCTCACAGAATATAGGCCTATTTCAGAGAATTCTTGAGTAAGTCAAGGAAGCAGGCTTGCTGGAGATTGAGGGTTGTCGGGACATGAAGTTATTTCTCCTCTTGGGTACCTTGACAAAGCTTATGTCTAACGAAGGCCAGGGCGAGGCTAAGGCTGCGTCTGGCTAATCACGTGACAGTAGTCAGTACGTTGGCTTATGTAGCTGGCTTAGCTATGACACTCATCAGGTGTATATTGCGTCCATCTCTGACATCACAGATAGGTCTCTGCCACTCTCCAGAGTGGCCTTGAGTGTGGCAGCAGTGCCAGCAATTATTTATGTTCAGCAGGAGAATCTGTGAGCTAGCTGTGTCTTCCAGGGAGATTCTAGGTGCCCAGGGTCATCAGCTCTTGGTGAGAATGTCAGAGACGCATTGTCATGGGCAGGAGGCCCCATGAGCTGATCGAGAGAGCCGACTTCCATCTAACTCTGTGTGATCAGGTGAAAGAGCTGGTGTGGTGAGCCCTGCCTTGAAGATGTTGACTAGTGGGCTCATAGAGAGGGGTCTCACTGATTGAGAGTGTACACACCTGGTTTTACAGTAACTTCCCAGAGTCCTAAGTCAAAATTCACCACTATGTAAATATTACCATTGCTCATCACCTTTAAGATGCACAAGAGAACTGTTTATCCTAGAGCCTCAGACCATAATGACTGGGTGGTTCCATATTGCTGTGAGTGGCATTCCATCTGTGATGAGACCCAGGATATCCCAGTGTTAGCGTGGCAGCACAGCAGAGCTGAGCTTATAGCTCTGCCTGGTGGCTTGTGCCAGGACCCTCCCACTTTGTTCTGTCAAGCTGACCAACCCCTGCCTGCCTGCCTTCTCCTATGATCTGACACAAGCACAGTCACACTAACATATAAACACATGTTTCAAGCTGTCCTTTGAGTGTGTCTGTCTATTGTCCTTTGAGTGTGAACCATTCTGTGTGCACCGTCATACTCCATGGCTGCTAACAACTTCCTTCCTGGTGAGGACTGATAAACCACTGCGTCCTTGTTGTATCTGTCCATGTGTCGTTTGTGCTTACAGATCTGCATTTCTACACTTTTAAGAGAGTATTTCTGAAGTGGAACTTTAAGGGGTCTTTGGAAAGTCAGTTGTGTTTGATGGTGTTTTGCTTGGGCAAACAGGTAAAGGAACGTTTCGTTGAAGTGGACACAGGTGAAAGGCTATGGCAGACTCTCGAAGGAACTTAGTGCTGAAGCAGACACTAAAGCAAGCAAGTGAAAGGACACGTGATGAGGGATTCTTTGCTAATTGCACACATGTATTGGCCAACCTTACATTATGTCGTTGAGCTCTATTTGTTGGGATTCCTGTGCCAAAAAACTTCAGTTTCTTGCCACTTCCATAGACTCAGGCTGATTGGCAGAGTAATATCAACTGAGGCAATAAATGTGCTGGGGGGTGTGTGTGTAAAAATAGGACTCAACAGACAGTGACAGGGTCGGGGCTGAGCTAAGTCTGCTTATAGAGCTAACTATACAATGCTTAGCTTGTTGGCTTCACGTCTTCGGTGATCTTCAATTTGCTGAGAGAGGCACAACTGAGAACTTCTCCTGGCATTCCTCGTGGTCCCTCCTTCTGGCTCATGACAAGGCTGAGGCCTGGCTGTCCCTGATAGGTCATTCCACCACTGCTGATTTGTGTTTGCTATCCCAGCTCTACCAAAATGGATTGCTGATGTATCAGTAAAGTGTTGGCGAGTGGACCAAGCAGCAGCTACTAACCTGTGAACTGAACCATTGATTTCCAGACAACACAGATGGAATTTGCTAGAGAGAACCCTTCTAAACAGGTTCGCTGCCCCTGTAGCCTTTCTTTTCCACTACCTCTGGTGGGTCATAAGGGAGGTTAAAAATGTTTAAGAACCATCATTAAAAATAGGGTTCAAGAATTAAAGTTACATATTTCCTGCCCAGAGAACATTTAGTTCACTATGTGAGTGTCCAGTTCCTATTTACTACTAGTCAAAGATGTCACACTCTGTCCTGTTCAAGAGAGTACAAGACGTAGTCATCAAACCGACTTGACTTAAGCATGGCACTCTGGGGGGAATGTCTTATTCTGAGGTCATTTTAATTATAATTGTCTTCTGGAAAACAGAATATTTCATAAATTATAAAAATTAACAATCACAGGAGAGATTTATCCGCCACAACAAGAACTCAGCATACTTCATTAGACAGCAGATTCTGCCATCAAGGACTGTGGAGAAGATTCTCACAGTGGCACCAAAGCTTCGAAAGTAGAGGGGCTCTGAGTGGCAAACCACACAGTGACACGTCTGTACACATGCACATATGCACACACGAAAAACAAGTACTCGTGCACACATGCACGCATGCACGCATGTACACTCTCACAAACAGGCACATGTACAGACAGGTCTACCCAACATGTTCCCTTGGCAGTAGAAACACACACAAACAGGCACATTTACAGACAGGTCTACACAACATATTCTCTTGAGAGTAGCTCAACCTCCTTTACATTTTAGCCAGATCTATCTATGTGTGGAGTACAGATATTGGCAGATCTACCTCTTTCCCTCAGACTAGAAAAGCCACTCTGTGCACACTTGCAGAAGGAGGCATGCCAAGGGACAAGCTCTCTTTTCTGTCTTCTCTCAGCCACGTCACACTCAGAGGCAGGACCTTTTCCAAATTTTTCAGAAAAAGAATCAAGGGCCAAATAAAAGCCCATTTAACTTCCTTTTATTTGAAACTTCAAAGTAGGTCATTTACACAGTGAAAGGGGCAAGGAAGCAAAAAGAACAAGAGTTGACAAAAAACGAAGGCTCAACAAAAGTCAACCTAAATCTGAGTTCTTCTCCTTTCTCTAGAGCACATTGCCCACTATTGTCAAAAAAAAAGTCATAAAATTGGATTTTGTTGTTTGTTTCCTTCCCATCATTGTGAAAGGCCATTGACTGGAAACCAAAAATGAAAAAGAAAAATAACCCAGTGCCCAAAGGGCGACAGGGATGTAACCACTCACAGGCCGGAGAAGGAGACAGCTCTAGTCTGAAAAGCCAAGGACTCAATAGCATCTGCTGAAGTCAGCATTCTGCTCTGTTTTCAGAGTGAGGCTGGATGCTGCTCCTTTGTGTTTAGGATGCAGTTCCGTTCTTAACAATCAACCCCACTTTCTGACAGACAGAGTCATTTTAAACTCAGTTTTCAGACTGCAGAACCTTCACCCACACCTCTTGGTGCCTGGCTGTTCCCTGTGACACAACTTCCCGACATGCAACTCACTCACAAACCCAGAAATGATGGTGCCACAGGAGGGTTCACCCTGTCCCCAATGGTCTTGACCAACTGCAGAGAGACTCAGGGTGACTGTGCGAGGG
The DNA here is from genome assembly GCF_900095145.1 of Mus pahari. Taxonomy (NCBI): domain Eukaryota; kingdom Metazoa; phylum Chordata; class Mammalia; order Rodentia; family Muridae; genus Mus; species Mus pahari. The sequence continues at coordinate 28,692,376 of NC_034608.1, read as the reverse complement.
CTGTCAAAACCACAAAAACTAAAATGTTCAGCTGCCCATGGTCCATGGAGACTGACTTACATCCATGGACAGTGTGAGCTGAAACCCCTTTATCTTCAGCAACTCCACTGATGCTCACCGTACATCACTGGTCCCTGGGCCATCATAACCCAGCAGCATAAAACAGAAGCTGATTCCAGAAGGGAGTTCTCTCGTGGCACCAGATATTCTGTTTGTGCCTAAGGCTCTGGGAGGACTCTGTCCTCACTTCTACCATGGTTTCTGGTAGAGGACAGCAATCCTTGGCATTGCTGGGTTTACCGAGTATCCCTGTCTCTTTCTCCATCTCCCTGTGGATTCCCTTGCTACCTCTCTCTTCTGTCTGAACGTCATCACATGTTTCTCTTCCGTGTGTATATCTGGTGCCTCATTTTCTTCTTCATCTAAGGACACTGGTGGTCGGGTGCGATTTGGGCTCCCCCTAATTCACTATGATCTTTGATATTTGACTGAATCTGCAAAGACCTTATTTCTAAATATGAAAACATTCACAAGGAACATCGACTAGAGGCTCAACATATTCTGAGAAGAGGATAGAAAATCAATCCAAATGTTCATGCCCAAGCCGTGGTTCATGGAGGCCATCATCTCCACTCACTAGGCTCAGGAGGGGAACATAAAAATGCCACCATTACTAAGTTACACAGCCTATTAAACATAATTCTAGGGATATAACTCTCTATGTGCTATTCCTTAATAATTCTTAAGTCATTCTACTGTACAGCAGCATCCATAAAACACTACAAAAGACATGAATGTCAGGGTTTCCATCAAAGTGACTAATATTATTAAGTGGGATGTTTGTTTTCTTAGTTTAGTAGGCAACAGAAAGTGTACTGGCCATACAATTTATGCTGAAATACTTTCTTTTTTTCCTTAGAAAACAGAGGGTTTAAAAATGACCTTCAAGCACTCAAAATAATCTCATTGATATGATTGCAAATATTTAATACTTTAAAATTAATATCTTATGAAGTATGAAACATTTAGGTTTGGGGTGTGTGTGTATGTGTGTGTGTGTGTGTTGCACATTAGAACTCCAGGCAAAGGCAGAAAGCACAAATCAAATGCACTGAGGCTGGAGAGGCTGATGTGAATAAATCCATGACATCAGGGTACTTGTTTGGAAGCTTGGCTGTGGCTGTGTATTTCTCCCTTTTGCTTTGAAGTGAGGAGAATATTAAACTGTTTTTGAACTTTTCTTCCAGATTAACCCAAATTTTCTAGAGTCATGGCTCCAGAAACACTTGAGAACGGCTTCTGGTCTTTTCAAATACATACATGTCATGATTTAAATGAAACATACCTGGACTGGGTGACACATAGAGACAGAAAGACAGACAGAGTCAGAGACAGAAGTATAAAAAGTATAAAAGCAAAAGCTAGGAAGATTTTAAATACACATCACCTGACTCTACATAAATCCCATGAAGGGGTATCAAAAGTAATATCAGGAATCAATTTTGGGGGGTTTTCTTTGTGATTTCTTAGTGACTATTGCAATGATTTCTTAGTGATTATTGGCTAACCAAAATTTACTATTTCACACTATTTACTACAGGATGATATAATGTATGATACAAAAGACACACCAGTTTAACATAATCCAAAAAAATAAGATAACAGAAAATTTATGAAGACACAATGGGCTTGCTCATAGAAAGCCACGATATAAAATATAAATAAAATCCTAACGTGCAATTACACTGAAACATTCCTCAGATCAACAATAATAAATCAGAACCAGTTCAGGAGGAGGAAGTGTGACTACATCAGGAGGTGTGGCTACATCACGAGGAGGAGATGTGGACAAAGCAAGAGGAGGTGTGGCTACAGCAGGTCCTGTATGCTATGTATAGAACTAGAACAAATTTGATATCCAAATCGAATCTTCAAGGAAGAAGCGACATGGGCCACACTGAGGAAGATCCATTGTAGTACTGGGGCCACCTTCTAAGCAGGGTGCTGGTTGGGCTGCCTGCTTCTACAAGTCCACTTCTTTTTCATGATTCACATTTTCATCATTTGATAACTATTCCCAGAGGGATTCTTCACTCTTGATGCTACATCTGTGACCATTGGAATTGCATGTATTGGTTACTCTCAGTGACAAACATCTGAGAACAGCTTAGGAAAGGGAAGGTTTATGGTTGTCCCAGAGTTGGTGGTCACATGGTGGGGAACGTCAAAATGGCAGGGTTGTGAGGCAAGCTGGTCACACTGCATTCATCTTTAACAGATAGAAGGAGATAGATGTTGCTGCTTAGCAAACATGAATGCTGCTTAAATAACCTAATCTAGAAACTCCCTTACTGGTGGACCCAGAGGTTTGCTTCCTGGGAGATTTGATATCCTGCCAAGTTGACCATTAGTATCACACACAGACAGAATGCAACTTTGGGAGAGATTCATTGAGTAAGATCAATCTACCACTGAAGCACAGACTCTTAGGAGCACCCTGTGCCAAATAGATGCTTGACTCGATGCTCATCCCGGTAGTTTGGTGTATGCACACCCCAGCCTTGGTTATAACCAAAACTAACTTTTAAAAAAACGTTTTCTGATGGGAATCGATTGTTTCCACCACTGAAGAAGGTATGTCAGAAGGAAAAAAAATACAGTGAAGCCTCTGTTGAACGCAGTAAGAATTAGCTCATGATCTGCCAGGTTCAGAGTGTGGGGCACAAAGTAGAAGGTTCTACTAGGCCAAGGGTAAGAGGGAGAAAGGCAGGGGATGGGAGAGTGTGAAGAAGTGGAAGGCATGTGAAAATCAACACTAGTATTTAAGTATTAAGTTGGGTCTGAACAAGTTGTTGTTGCTATAGTAGATGGATCTTAGTAACATTGTGTAAAAGAATACTAGCCACATTGGTCACAACTCTCAGATTGTTATTCTCTAAAAATAACTATCTCATTTTCTTTTTTTAAGAAAGGTAATTTGATAAATTTGTGTTTTCCCTACCATTTCTCATATCTACTGCCTCCTCTACCACTATTTATAGCTCCTTTATAGTCTGGGTTAAAATAATCAAATGCATTATAAAATCAACATGAAATATTTATTTCTTTGAGTGGTTTTGTGTTTGTACCTTGATTTTCTTATCAATTTTTTATAGTAAATATAGAGGGATAATTTCCTCCAGGGCGTTGAAAGTTTATGTAAAATTTTGCAAATTCATCTGCATAGCAAGACTTCAACAAATACTTGTTTGTGAATTACAATAAGCTTGTGCATTAAAAAGGCTAAAATGATGCCCCACCATTTCAAGTATTTGTGTGTCTTATTTTTATAGGCTACTCTATGCTGTGAAGGTTTGTTGGGATGCTTGACCTCTGTGTACCCCAATTCACTACTGAAGAGCTTCACTACACCATGTGTCTTAGGTCACTCTCTCCATCTCTTACCCTGACCCTAGAAATGCTGGTGGTAGAAACAAAAGCATGGGAAACACTACTCTCTGTTGGATTATTATACTTCTGTAGCATTTTATTGCAATAGTTCAATGACAGCGTGTGTTAATATAGATTTATGAGCATTAAAAACTCAAACCATGATACCCAGGTCATGCCTAGAGTTTCACATTTCACAGCAGCCCCTCCCCTTCCTCTGTGGTCCTACAGTCTTTCTTGCTCCTCCCATGAGATGTTTCCTGAACATTGAATGGATTTAGTGGGCTATTTACAAAGAGAAGGGAGAACATGAAGTTGAAAGGTGGTTATTTATTGTCTGGGAACATGTAGAGGGAACTAGAGAGTGGATATGAACTATAATTATTGTACATGTGTATTAAGCTCACAGGAATAAATTCCAAAGGCAAGTAAAGCACTCAGTTTCTATAAGACAATACATTCTTTGGTTGACTTATTCAGCCACAAAACATGGACAAAGAACTGTGCTCAGGTTTAGGGGGACAAAGTACAATTTCAAGCCTTGACCGTATGTCCAAAGTCAGAGCCGTACTGGTCAGAGCACTGGCTGAGTGAATTCAGTATAAGACATTGATACCAAATGTCCATAGTTTGAAAGGCAAGAAGAAAACCACAGGGGTTAGTGGGTTTACAGCTACAGCAACTGCGGCCTCTCTAGTCTGAAGGAAACCAGGCAGCGGGGTTAGAGTAGCGAAGCTGGTTCTTTCGAGTTCAGAGAAACTCCAAACAAGAATAATTCATTAGAGCCTATTGAATTATTATTGCTACCGGAGAGAACTGCTAAGGCCAACATTGCTATTTGACATAAATCATATGATTAAAAAACATTATACGCATTCCAGGCCATGCCTATGCATGAGTCTTTGAAAGAATGCCCCAGCAAAATAGAAGTGTCTATATTATAGGACAAATCTAATTCCTTCCATGCTTAAATATATACACTACAGAACAGTTAGAAACTGATTGAAACTCAGTGCCACATGCATGTATTTCTGAATAATTGTTTATAAAAATGTTCTTTATGCCATGTGGAGGCCTCAAAGTACAGTTCTACATGAAGAATACGTACATGGGAATGTGGGTGAGCAGGTTATTTTCTCCTCTTATTTTCTAAGCATAGCAAAGGTATAAGGCTATATCATAAACCCCTGCTGAATAGTCACAAATCATAAATGGGAAGTTTTAATAACTTAAAAATTCTTTTCTGCACGTGTTTATAACTTTTCAATATTTAAATGACAGAATTCATATGATCAAGATGCAAATACACTACAATTATTCCAATCCCCAGAGTCTGTAATTATGAGCATGTCCCAGCACCAGGGGGACAGACTCTGGACTATACAGCTTCCCTGAAGTTCAGATGTGTCTAGCTGACACAGTGGTCCCCAGATTCTAAAGCATAGAGTGAGAAATGACAATGCACCGGCATGCTCAGAGCTCCCTGCAGCATCACTCTTATGGGGGTCGTGGAAATGCGAATGAAAGGTTGGGAGCCCCAAGGAATCATTGACAGTCTTGAAAAGGAGACAGTTCACAGACATCCAGAGCTAGGCACACAGAACCACATAGCACTGTGGGCCACAGGCCTCAACCATAGCCAGCCTCACCTAAGCCATTGGATTTCTTGGCACTTTTCTTTGTTTAATAATCTCAAGGGGGATGGGAGTTGGACATGTCACTGTGTACACCCATCAAAAGGCTTTTCGTTACACACTTCTTACATTTCAACTGGAAGTTTAGATAACGTTTTAAATGTTTTAATTATTGACTTAAAGTCGGGGAAAAGAGTTTCCCCAATCCCTCTAAGTCATTTGAGGAAAACGCACAAACTCCTGGGAGCTGGGGCAGGGACAACAGAAAAGCAGCTGTAGAATTCGTAGAATGTGGCACACTGGTTAGCGTCACGATGGGCATGCCTCAGGGAAGCAGAGCTCTGAGGACTAGCTGTCCTAAGGATGTCACACTGTTGTAGGGGTCCACTCTGCGTGTTGCCCTCGAGGTCACCTCATTCCTCATAGTCTATGACTTGTATGGAAATTCCAAGGGTGCTTCAGGTCCTCACTGGTGTCATTAGCACATACAATATTAGTGACTGACCTTTGCCAAGCACGGCTGCTGGAGCGAGTTAATGATTCATTCACCACCCACAGAAAGAACTTAGAGATGTAGATTGTTAGCAATAACCAACACCCCGAGAAAGAATTTGGAGGTGTAGATGGTTAGTAAAGTCAGGTTAAGATGGTTTTTGCTAATGGCTTTGCTGTAGAAAATCTTAGAGAACAAATTTAGAGTTCAGAAAGGCACTCATTTGATTATTGAGCAAGGGATTTATTGAGGTCCTGGAACAAGAACAATGGCAGCCCACCCAGCATTAGCTGATGTGCCTTCTTGCTAAAGCTGAATTAGTGAACAGGGTAATGATTGATTTCTTGTGCCCATTCTTGTCCTCAGCTTCCTGATATGATTTAAATCAAAACTATTCATGAGCAGATGTGCACCTTGAGGACTTAAAGTAGAAATGACTGATTGTTTTTATATAAAAGCTTAGATTTGTGATTCTTTTAAGATTTTATAAGGTTTCTTTTAAGATAAATAATAAAATAATGATCCTTTCTTTGTAACCACGAATTGCCACCTGCCAGTGAAAGAATCAGGCTGAGAAAACTACCTTGCTTGCTTACACTTTATTAATCTCTAACAAGTTGCTTAGTTACAAATGTATTGTTGGAAATAATTTTTTTTACCTGTACTATATAAAATGCTTATTCAGGTGAGGATATTGGGAAACATGTTCTCCTATATACACTCGTTGTACTCGATCACTTAATAAAAAAATAGAATATAAACACATTATGATCTTTGTACTGCTTGAAGAACTTTGCTAGGATATATAGTCTGCAGAAGAAAAAATAAAGTTGGTTGTCGTTTACACAAGCTTGCTCCATCCACCAATGGGTGAGTGTGTATGCATGCATGTATGCATGTATGTATGTGTGTGTGGAGTTGTTGGAGCTTGCTCATTGGAGCCTTGCTTCAACCACCAAGTGTTTGTGCATGTGTGTATGATTCTTCCCTCCCTTCTTGCTGGCCACAGAGAGCTTCTCATTGTCCCCCCTCCCTGGGGAGTATTTCTCCAGCCCCAGTGTATCAAGTTTTGTACCTTCAGAGAAAAGTCTGCTGGCTGATCTATTGCCGGCTGATCAATTGCTGACTCTAAAGCCTGCCTCAGTTTACTCTGGATGTCAAGTCTGGTCTCCAACAACAAACTGTGGCCACCTTCAGCACTTACTCTATGCCAGGTAAATAAGCAAGCCAGGTATTTATCTCAACGCTCAGCTCGGCATTAGCAACTGCTTCTTAATTTACATAATATCAAAGTACATCAGCTACTTCTGTAGAATTTAATTGTGTTGGAAAACAGTTTTTCATCTAAAATTCAGTAGCACAAACCCCACATTTCTGTAGTGACACAATAGTATGGAAAGCAACCACGTGGAAAACTTATTTCTTGTATTGAGCTCTTTAAACTCCTCATATAGAGTCAAAACACAGATTATTAAGCTCTATGTTGTAGGGACACAAGTAATACATCTTAGCTTTTTTTAACACATGAGAAACATGGTATTTAATTGCTGTATCAAGTCTGTAGAATACGCAAGAGAAGGTTTCTTGTGCACAGTTACTAAAGTAAAAACAAAAACAGATGCAAACATGCACATACGCAAAACAAAAACAAAAAACTACCACCATCAACAACAAAAAACGAGTGCGTGGTCTCAGCCATCCTCTGGCACTGTATGGTAAAGAGCTACAATACAACAGTTGTACCTACCAGGGACCAAGCGTTCAAACATATGAGCCTATGTAGGCCACCCTCATTCAAACCACTACAGACACAGAAGGGAGTCCTAGATGGAGAGAAGCAGGATGGAGCATATGTAATAACTAGACAAGAACTTGCCTCTAGGCAAGAGCCTTGAGACCCCAAGCCTCCACTAACCCTTAGTTCATCCTCACAACACCATAGGAGTCCTATCATGATCCATACCTGTGGACAGGACAGCAGGATTACAGCTAAGCAGAGACAAGACTATCTGCCACAAGCAACCAGCTGTGAACGGGCCCCTGACCTGAAACATGACCCTGTCTCTCATAGAATGAGGGGTTACCTCTATGTATAGTACACAGGCATCTCCATGCTAGCAAGGTACCCCATCACAGAACTGAAAATGCGGCTAAAGCCTCGAGAAAAAAGACATCTCAGGAAAAATCATGTGACTGCATTTCGGAAAGACCGACTCAAATGACAGGCCTGGGAAAGCTCATCAACAATTCACTATAAAGCTGATATACACCTGTAAAATCAGAAATACAAGCTGCAGCCACTTTGACAATAAAACCATAACACTTGGTTTATGTTTTAATTTGATTCTTGTAACGTTATAATTAAAATCTCTTATGACAGAATAAGGTTAAATCTGATCGGCTAGAAAGGTGATGAGTTTTCACACACAGCTTCCCATATTTTATATCTCATACGCAACAGGAAGCTGCTTACATCAGTATTGTTTTTGGCTCTACGGCAGTTTGTCCTTATAGACATCTGGGTTCACAGCACAGCAGTGCAGGGTGAGTGATGGTCTACATCATCCTGACAAATGGAGCATCTCAGCTTTCTAGACCCCAGTACATTTCAGAGAGCCTGAGAGCTCCCGCGGCTGCCCACTTCCCAGAGACGCTGCGCACTGCATTTAAACGAGCACACTGGCTGGGGTGGTAATTCATCTTCCTAGAGTAAGCTTCACTCAGACCCAGTGGTCATGACATGACATGCCCTGCCTATCTGTCACTAGAGACATTCCATGCCCTCTTCCCTGATCACACACTTGGGTATTTTCTTTGGTATTCTGGAGTTTGGCACCTACATTGACCAAAAGTCAAGACATTGTCAACTAGGACAGAAAAAAGAATTTTGAAGAGTTCTTTGGAAGAAACTCATGGTAGGTGTGACTTTGAGGGTTTGCTGGGGAGCCATGTGGACACCGTGGTTCAATCCTCACAGTGAGGGAACATGCTAGGCTCAGGCTTGGCCCTCTCTTGAAGTCTGCAATGACTTGAAGAGCTGGAGAGCAGTGCTCTGAGGTCAGAGATGCCTCTGATATGCTACACTTTGAAAGACACTGTTGTGGTCTGAGAACCAGCTGGGGTTCAAGACAGAGACAGATTTGGGAAGTGAAAAATTTAACCTCCACCAGCTGCTGAAGGGCTGACAATGTCATGCAGATAGGATCTGAGCTAGCTATTGCTTAGGACTGCAGAAGTGACCCCTGGGACATGGGCCACTGAAAATGAGAAGGGTATAAAGGAGACAGGTCTTTGAACTGGACAGAGGGCATCCATGTGGCCATGGCCACTCTCTCTGTCAGGGGTGGATTTGAACACAGAGTATATACACAACTCACAACCCAATCAATCAGATGTGGCCCTATCCTTATCCCACCCAGCTTGTCCTTGGTTGCTGACCCCATTCTGATTTTGTCGTGATTAAAAACTCTATGTAACAAACTAAAAGAAAGAAATGCTTTGTGGAAAGGGAGAACTTTGCCTTATATTTGCAAATTATATCAGATTGTTTAATTTTAAAACAACAACAACAATATGTCTCTTCTCTTACGGCTCCCAAGTCTGTCTATTCGAGCAAGCATTGTCAGAGTCTAGCTACAGGGAGATTTTCACATGAGACCAGCCTAGGACTGTTGGGAATCTCCTGGCGCTGGTTGTGTGAAGTTGCTGTATTAAAATCTTGCTGTACATTAATTGATATCCTCTGTTGTGTTAGTGAAATTCACCAGGCTTGTCAGTACCAAGGAAACAAGTGCTCTGGGCTTCCTTAGTCATCAGTGGACAAAGTAAAGTTTACCTCAAATTAATTATGGTAATTAACCTGGCTTTGAACTCAATCCTGAAGGCTCTCAAAGCCACCCTAGTCCCCAGCTCGCCTTGAGAGATGTTGGTGGAACATCAACTTAATTTTAACCTACTTCAGCTAACAACGTGACTTTGAAAGTTTTCTGAACTCAGTGAAACCCGAGAGCTGGACAAATATCAGAGAGATGTAAGCCAGGAAGGACGTCAGAGGAATCACCTACAGGCAATGGTGGGGTCCACACAAAGCTCAAAGCCAGCATTTCTCTGTCATCAGCATCTCCACAGTCATTAGTCTGAATTCCCTTGTGAATAAAGGACTGAAGAATGGAATATGAAAAGCTGAGGGGTTGCCACATCACCCCCAAGTTATACCACAGTCCTCTATGGCTGCTCTATGCCTCTCACCCACCACAAGTGAGACAGTTTGAGTACTTGACCTCCTTGATTTTCTCTTCAAATCTACCCGACATCTACCCCTGTTCTGTCTGACTCCCCACTGCTACCTTGAAAAATGTTAATATTCAGTTAGTAATTCAGTCAGTAAAATATAAGTATGTAACTGGCAAGAACTGTTCATGCAGATCATGCCTGTTTAATTATTAAAATATGCCTACTTTTTAAATTGCCTTTAAAAATATTTTTCCATCTACTAAAGTAACTAGCATTTATTATAAAATATTTCTAAAACTAAATATTAAGAAAAGTAAAATACTGCCTAGTTCCACTCCTTATGGAAGATTCAAACCCATGGCTTTCACCCACTCCACAGCTGGACTTCATGTCAACATCTTTGCCCATGTGTGCCTCTATGACATCATGGTAAGAAGAGGCATTTGGATATGGCCACATGATTTTCTGTGACAACTACAGACAGAGAAACTAAGAGGCCCTAGGAGTTTCTGCTCATATGTGGAAGCTTCTACCTCACCCACATAAACACTGACTCATGCTGTGTCTGCTTCCTAAACCAGTGTCGACAGAATGATGATATATGGGGCTGAACCTGGCCCAGCTCATCTGTATTGTAGCTCAAAGGCCATCAAGTGACAGGCAAGGCATGAGTGGCGGTCAGACAGGAGGGCTGTGTGCCTGTCTCGTGGTACTCCAGTAAAGGCTAGGAATAGAACTGATATAAACATCCCTCTCAGAATTTAGCAGTACTGCCAAACACAACTTCAGATTAGATTTTTAAAATGTATGCCATTAAAGTGGGTAGAAGTCTTGAGAGTCAAACTTGAGGGGCTCAACTGGAATCTCAGTAGTCTTGGGAACTCTGTCATGGAGAAAATAGGAGAGGGGGTGGTGAGAGAGCAGGCGATAGAGAAGACTGTGAACAGTTGTCCATGCAGAATAACACAGTGGACACATCACTAGTGATCTACACAGCATGCTTGAGAAGGACTAGCTACGGGAGACAGTAGACACTTTACTTGTGATTAACCACAGTGGGCTTCAGAAAAACTAGTGAGTCCTGCCCTGGAAATGTCCTCACTAGAGCTCACTACAGATTGGGAAGTTGGAAACCAATGACCTTTTCACTGCTAATATCCCTGGTTCTGCGAGTGAGCACCGTAACGCTGTGAAATTTCATGTCTTTTTTTTTTCCAAATAAAATGAAAGTGGCTTATGTTTTGAACACCGGAAGGATACAGATTATCGCAGTCAGCAGCTTATGGGAGTGGACTGAAGGGGTGAACTGGAGCCCACAGGCCACAGGAAGCCTCAGTGGTGGAAGCTCAACCTAGTACCACAAAGATGAAGATGACATTGACCTGCTGTCTTAGTCAGGGTTTCTATTCCTGTACAAACATCATGACCAAGAAGCAAGTTGGGGAGGAAAGGGTTTATTCAGCTCACACTTTCCACATTGCTGTTCTTCACCAAAGGAAGTCAGGACTGGAACTCAAGCAGGTCAGGAAGCAGGAGCTGATGCAGAGGACATGGAGGGATGTTCCTTACTGGCTTGCTTCCCCTGGCTTGCTCAGCCTGCTCTCTTATAGAACCCAAGATTACCAGCCCAGGGATGGTCCCACCCACAAGGGTCTCTTCTTCCTTGATCACCAATTGAGAAAATGCCCCACAGCTGGATCTCATGGAGGCATTTCCTCAGCTGAAGCTCCTTTCTCTGTGATAACTCCAGCTTGTGTCAAGTTGACACACAACTAGGCAGTACACCCGCTGATTGTTCACTGGGCTTTCCTGTGGTCAATGCCAACGAGACTCACATGCAGACAAGCATAGACCTTGCCAGCTAGATCTGTTCTCCAGAAATGAAACCCCCCTGATCCATTTCTTGGTTTTGCTCTGAGACAATAAGGCGTGTAGGTCCAGATGATGAATACGCTGTGCACTGGCTGATGACTAGCGACAAACACTTAGCTTTAATACACATGCCCTAAGTATATAACAGTTCTTTAAACTGTATTAGTGTACAACTAACAAAAGCAAATAAAAATTAATTCCCTTCAACACTTACGCCAACCCTTTGGGTACTTTAGAAATTTCTAGAATTGTCACCAGTATCATGGCACAGACATCTGTAGCCCTTTCCAGCTTTGGCATCAGTTATCCTTGGTGTTGCTCTCCTTAGCTGTTCACAGACCTTGATATTTACTTGGTCCTGGGGCTAATAATCTGTCTGATGCACTCCCTCATCCCCTGGCTTTCATCTTCCCTGCATCCTCTCATCCTCCACTGGTGAACCAATCCTCAAATCTCTCACGTTACACAGATTCAGTTGTCCAAACTTTTTGTTAGTGTCTTCAGGATAAAACATGGAAACTACAGCACAAACTTGGCTTGTTCTAACCTTCTGTCTAAATGTCTGAAACCAAAATGATGTGCATTGAGTTTATCTCAAACATTTTAATTAAAAGCCACAAAACATCATACTATTACCTCAGACCTCCTTAGAATATCTTCCTTGAATATTTTGTCCTAAATACCAGCCTTGCCTAAGTGCCTGTAGACACAGTAGCTGCTTTAATTTAGAATGTCCTCTGCATGCAAACCTATGCTGAATGTTTGTGTATTAACCACTCCGTAAGCAGTTATCCCAGCTCTCAGGAAGAACTTACAGTTGAGAAAGAGCCTGGATCCCAGAGCAACCATTTCCTGTTAAAATCCAGGCAAATGAAAGACTCACATTCTGCTTCCTCATGTGTGAAAGGGAATGAAGGACATAAGATGTAAAAGCTCCTGATACCAAGTCTGACAAAAACCTGAATCCAGTCACCAGGACTACCTGGTGGAAGGAGAGAGCTGACTCCTGCATATTATCCTCTGAGCTCTGCAAATGCACCATAGCACAAGCACACACATCCACTCACACCCACTCACACCCACTCACACCTACTCACACCCACTCATATCCACTCACACCTACTCACATCCACTCACACCCACTCACATCCACTCACACCCACTCACATCTACTCACACCCACTCACACCTACTCACATCCACTCACACCCACTCACATCCACTCACACCCACTCATATTCACCCACATCCATTCACACCCATTCACACCCTCTAACACCCACAGAATAAACAAATACAATTTTAAAATAAACAGACAAAAATGAAATAAAATTGACATGATAGCATCAATCTAGAGGAGCTTTGAAAGAGTTAACAATGACGTTGAAGAATGTTGCATGGTCCCAAAACTTACTCAACGTTCAGAAAGTGATGAGGATTTGTCTGTCTGGATTTATTGTATTAGGGCTGTTATTATTTTTATCATAGATTTATTTTCTAAATAAAATTTCTAGATTAGATGCCTTATAATCAGGAATACAGAGTCATATTTTATGTTTCAGTGAAAATAAGCCCCATGATTTTTTTAAGCTGTCTGTGAAAATGATCTTTAAAAAAATATATAAACAGAGAGCTTGAGAATTTCATCTGCCGTGGAGTAGCTTAGGCAAGGGAAAAGTGCTCACCCCCTTTTCCCTCAAACTGCACCAGAGGAATGCTGGCTCCATGAGAGCAGGAGAGCGGGAGAGCAGGAGAGCCAGCCCCACCCCTCACTGGCTACAACACTAGGGAGAGTGTGTCCTGCATCTAGCCTTGATCACAAAGTCACAGGGGAGCCAGCCCCAAGGGCATGAGTGGGAGAGCTAGCTGCATCTCCTGGGGGGAGTGGGTCCCCACACCTCAGCTGGGCAGCACAGAAGAGCTGGCCCTGTGGGCATGGGTGTGGGTGAGCTGGCCCCAAGGACATGAAAGCAGGAGAGGTTGCCATGTTCCTTGGTGGCAGTGGCACTGAGTGAGCTAGGGGGTGGGGGAAGGTGGGGGCAGTGTTGGAGAGCTCATCCTGGTGGCATGGGTGTGGGAGAGCTGGTAGGATGACCAGCTCAGCTACCACCCAGACCCAGATCCAGGGCGATAAGTTGACCCATGCCAACATCTACCCCATCTATGAACTTCTGGAGCATATGCAGGGGTGGCCCCCCAAAACCAAAGCTACAGGATCTCCATGACACAGAGTGACAACGGGATGTCTGGGAGGAGCCCCTGCATGGCTCTAGTATTGATAGTGTAGCAGACGTCAGAGGCCTGGAACCAAACCAATGACTCACACTGCAGGGAACGTTTGCAAGTGAAGATGTGTGGACAAAAGGGTGAGCTGCGGGACACAGTGTGACACATCGAAGCTTCCACAATGTGTGTGTGTGTGTGTGTGTGTGTGTGTGTGTGTGTGTGTGTGTGAATGTCTAAAGTGAGTCACTATACCCTCATTTCTTCTATGCTTTCTTCTCACAGAATTCTGTAATACACTGAGCAGATCCTCTTATAAGGTGGGATCTTGCCCCTCAGTGTGGTAGGATCTGGAAGCAGGGGCTTTGGGAAGTGATGAGGTTATGAGGGTGGAGAGTAGGCAGATAATACAGCACCCAGTCCCAGAAGCCCCCAGGAGCCCTCTCAGACTCCTGCTGACTGTGAGCAGATGCAGAGAAGGTGGCTGCTATGTCTGTGGGACTTGACTCTGACCTAAGACCTCCAGCCTCTACAGAAGTAGATAGCAGATCCCACTGCTTAGAACCTATTCAGTCAGGGGCACTTTGTTGACCAGCCCAAGCTAGCCCGAGCTAGTCCAGACAGGTTCCCTTGTATGAAAGCTCATTCAGGATAGAAAAAAAAAAATAGGTTCAGTTAATCCAGTGACCAAACTCATGTAACTCAAAAGCCTAGATGAAGTGACATTGTGCTGAGAGTCATCTTCCTTCTCCTCTCTGTTGATTCTGTTTTGAATACACTTGATGCTTTCTACGAGGAAACAGCATCATTACCAAAGCGACTTGGATTGAAAGCAGTAGTTTTATGTGTTGGCTTGAACGGTTCACTTTATTTAGGTTCAAATGGTTTAACATTTTTAAAAAAATGTGTAACTGCTCTCGATACAAACAGATTAGTACATGATTGGGTTTAAGGTCAAGTTTAATTCATGGCATTACTTGAACGTGCGAATCTATTCAGATAAATACCAGCACATCACAGAAGTTTTAGTCATGAAACAAAAGGAGTATGTCTTACGGTGTCCTGGTTGGGTTTAGCTAAAGCATAAGTCCCGCTTCGTCGGAACCGTGAAGGGCTTTGCATGTAGCTATCAGGAAGCCACAAGTGTAGCTAGGATTTCCCTCAGAGCATTCCATTTAGTCAGCAAAGAAGAAATGCATTGTGAGCAGGGCTTCTGCCAGAGTCTGGCAAACACTACCCATGGCAGTCTATGCCAGGAGAAGAAAAGGCTATGCAAGCAAGTCATGCTTCTCTGTTCTACCGATGGGAAAGTCGACAGCCCTTGATACTGGGGGAGGGGTGTCCCCAGAGACGAGACACACACTCATCTCAACTGCCCGGTAAGTGCATTCTGTTAAAAAGAGCTACACCAGATATCAGAGGGTGGGGTTGGCAATTAGCCCAATTAGAGAGACCTTTAAATAGAACCTTACAGATCCTTAGATGGATGGATGGACCCCTAAGATAGAACCATAGATAGACCATTAGAAGCCCCCTCAGAAGTACCCCTAGATTAGCTCTTAAAAGGATGCTTAGGTAAGGCATGTTCTTCAGTGCATTCAACAATATTTTAATGTAGACAAAGCCTGTGTGGGGAAGGAAGGGATACAAACCCATCATTTTGTCAGATACCCTGCCCCCAAATAAGCAATTTCAAGAAACACATCGCATATGTTCAAGGCATGTTTAATGCCTAGACATGCTATAAGATACATGGCTCCTAAAACGGTTCTAAACACAAGGCAACGCTGTGTGCATGTATCACTTCCGTAAAGCCGAATCACAATCTCCCCAAGTTCTGAAATATTAAAATTCTTGCTTTCCCTGACTTTGCGTATTACATTGGATACTGTTCAGTGCAAAATGCAATTTACAGATGTCACATTGAAACAATGTCTGCACAGAACAACTTTCATTTATATTTCATTAAAAAGCAAGGACAACAGCAACAACAACAACAGAAACCATTGCTCTGAGCATAACAGTCTGAAATAACCACACACTTGAGCAGTTTAGCTGGAAGCATAGATACCTGGAATTTTAATCTCAAGTGCAAAACTCCGTGTTAGATACACAAATTCAGACGAAAGGAAACAAAGTGAGTGTTACCTGAAATGTGTACAGCACAGAAATCACACCCTGCAGCATAAAACCAGCACAGTGCACTTAACTTTTAAATACCACATTACTGAAATATCCAGAGCAAATATTTAATATCGTATTCGTAACGTCTAGGTCATTAAAAATGCCGTTTCCTACCGGAAATTGTATCCTCGCAAAATTGGCTTGACTGTGTTCCTGTGTACAACTGAATCAATTTCACACTTACTCACAGCCCTGTCTCTGGGAGGTGGTCCATTCATCGGTTTGATGTTACCATAGCAACCCTGCAGCATGGTCACATGCCAACTAAGCTCTACCAGTTAAGTCCCAGTATTCGACAAACCACATCATGTGAACTCACAGTACTGTGCCTGCCTAGCTCTGGGCCCTTTGACCATCACTCCTTACCTTAAACACTATGAAAGAGAAATTTAAGAGTAACTTGTAGCGTTGGAAAGAATATTTTAAGGACACACATAAAATTTCTTTAAGGCCTTACAAAGAGAAGTTTGAGCTAACTTGTGATGGATGGTTGAGTATCCAGTTAGAATGAACTTTCACATGAAAGGCTGTTGTTTTAAGTTTCAGGGCTTTGATTCCTGGTCATGGAAACCTAGTCATGACATATGTGATTTTCTTATAGAATCTCACTGGCTTTGTGGTTATCTGTTTATCTTAGCACCCTCACTATCAGTGTGGCAAAGCAGCAACAAAGAAGAGGCATAAAAATCTAAAGTTTATTCATATTGTTGTTCCTCCTATGAAGCTGTAAACCCCTTCAGCTCCTTGGGTCTTTTCTCTATCTCCTCCATTGGGGACCCTGTGCGCAGTCCAATGGATGGTTGAGAACATCCACCTCTGTATTTGTCAGACACTGGCAGAGCCTCTCAGGAGACAGTTATAGCAGGCTCCTGTCAGCAAGCTCTTGTTGGCATCCACAAAAGTGTCTGGGTTTTGTGAGTGTAAATGGGATGGATCCCCAGGTGGGACAGTACCCCCAGAGCTTCCAGGGACTAAACCACCAACCAATGAGTACACATGGAGGGACCCATGGCTCCAGCCACATATGTGGCAGAGGATGGCCTTGTCAGTCATCAATGGGAGGAGAGGCCCTTGGTCCTGTGAAGGCTTGATGCCAGTGTAGGGGAATGTTAGGACAGGGAAGCAAGAGTGAGTAGGTTGGTGGGGGGGGGGGTATTGGGGGTTTTTGGAGGGGAAACCAGGAAAGAGGATAGCATTTGAAATGTAAATAAAGAAAATATCTAACAAACAACAACCCTAAGGTTTAGCTTCTCCTGAGTCAGGATGCCAGAAATGCAAACCCTGGTGTCTACAGGAACCCTCCTCCTCCAAAGAAGTTTGGGGTAGTGTTGTCCCTTGCCTTGCCTGTGGCTGCCAGCCTCGGTGTCCTGTTGCTCAAGTGTATGTCCCTCCCATCTCTGGTTGCATCTTTACATTTTCTTCCCTCTCTGCTCCTGTCAGGACACTCAGCCAGCTGGCGGTACCCAACCCAAGAGCCTCATCATCCCTTGATGATAGATTAAGGAGCTCAATCCTTTCCAGGGAAGTCAGTTCAGATCCTCAGCATCCTATTCATAAAACAAACAAAAGGAAGGCAAGTCAGGCATGACAGCTCGGCTTCACTTACCTATGAATAAGGGCACAAACGAGAACTAAATAGCTCGCCCTTGTACCTGAACATTGACACAATGTCAGATGTGGACACATACCCAGAGATTGGGCATACCGTGCCTTCCTGTGAATTTAGGCTGCTCCCTCACAGACAGACTCATGGAGAAAATCATTAGGGAGCTACAAGGCACACACACACACACACACACACACACACACACACACACACACAAAATACCTTTCAATCAAAAGCATCAGCCAGAGAGGAGAAGGTTGAAAACGTTAAACACAGATTCCAGGGCTGTGATCTTGTACCTTCTGGGTGACCATCCCCTCTCTGTCATCCTAATGGAGCACCTATGAATGACACTGCATATGTTCTGAGCCCCTCTTATGCTTGACACAGGTAGAGTGATTGAGACTATGGTTTCTAGGTATTCTTACCAGTGTGGACAGCATCAGCTAGAGAGTCTGTCCTCCGGTGGAGAAAGCATGCATCACTGGCTTAAGATCGTTCTACTCCTGGGTGCCTCTCCTAACCATACTGCCATGAGTCCTGTTTCCTGGACTTACCTGAGGGACGGCCTTTCTACCTGCTTATTGCCTTTTCTGTCAAAGTCGACTTGTCCCCCTCTTGCTTTTTGTTATGCGTTTGCTTAAGTTAATGAGCAAAAGACTTCACCAGTTTTGATTTCCTGTATGAATCTTTCTGTCCTGAAACTTCTCTGACAGCTTGGTTCGCAGAATCTGTGGGAGCTACAATCTCATCAGGATTCTCTTCCCGGAGACAGTGTCCATGAGAAAAAAAAATCACTGCAACCCTAGTAGGCTTAGAGTTCAACTCTTGTCTGAGCTATAAACAACTTGATAAAAATCAGTCATGAGTCAGATTATAAAAGACTTTCCCTGCCGTGAGGTTCAACCCTGGTCATTAATTTAGCGGGATCTAGAATCACCTCCCCAACAAGCCTCCTGGGTGTGGCCGTGAGGGATCCTTTAGACTGGGGTAATTATGGTGGAAAGGCTCTGCTAACTGCAGCCATTCGTGGAATAAGTACAAAGGAGGAAGTAAGGTGAGCAGCACCCATCACTCCCCACCTTCCGACAGGACACAGTGTGGCCAGCAGTCTCGGGCTTCTGTGGACAAGGATCCCCTGCCCCGTTGGACTTCTGTACAAACTAGAAGCCACCGTTAGACCCTGTCTTCTTCAAGGTACTTTTGTCACATTAACAGGAGTGGGAGTGGAGTCAGTCCTGGGTTAAGTCTGCCGTGTGGAACTTAGAACTTGCCGTTAGAACTTGCTTGAAGTGAGATTAAGGAGAAATGGACTAATTCCTTTGGTGGAGGGAATTTCAATCTGATATTGAGTCTGGGGCAGGACAGGGGTTCAGTAACTAACAGAAATCAAAATGTGAAGCTAAGTGAGGAGCTTTGGGGGCAACTTTAAAATTTCAGTAAAGGATGTGACAAGATCAAGAGTTGGATTCTTTGAGTCAATAGGAAAGGCAAGATCCCATCCATCCAAGGACACAACCTGTGAAACACAAACTTAGCCCAGAGGGTAGAGATGGGGGTGAGAACACAGAAAGGGCCCCAGTTTCTGAAGAGCAACTGTCTGGGAAGTATTTCCCCAGGGTCAGGAATGAAGCTACTGAAACTATAGTTCAAGGGAGGCAGGCTTCAGTCCAAGTTGGTGGCAGATTGTGACCATATGGTACATACAGAACTGATCTTATAGGCATAAAGGATGCAAAGCTGATGGAGTCACAGAGCTTTGTACCAGAGATGCCAATGGCCAGGGGATGTGTGGCATGGTTGGAATCCATGAACAGAAGCCGGGGGCTCACTGTATGCCAGGGCCAGAAAATGTCCACTGAGGAAACTGTAAGTATGGTTGAGTCTTCCCAGGAGAGCAGCTGTCTGTGGTGCAGAACTGGAAGAGAGGGGCTGCCCAATACTTTTTGGACACAGATGATTCTCCCATGAGTCTCAGGTGACAAACATGGAGGTGTAGTATTTGGTTTTTGTCCTACTGGGCTTCAGTCTGCTTTGTTCCAATCTTTTCTTATTATTTTTCCGATTCTTCTCTTTGGGGTGAGAATGTTTATTCTATTCTATTGTGTTGGGTTTTACTTTTTTAACTTTATATGAGTTCACAGGTGAAGATTGCCTTGGGTCTCAGATAAGACATGGACTTTAGACTTTTAACACTTGGAACTGTTGAAGATTATAGGGAAATTTGAAATAGAACTGTAGTTTGTATTATAGATGGCCATGGTCCTGTGGGAACAAGGTTGGAAGCTGGGATTTATGGGTTAAATGGGACATAGTTAGTGGCAAGTTGACAAAGGTCTGCTTGTATTCAAGGTGGGCCTTGAGAGGTGATTGGATCATGAGGTTTATGACATCACAAGTAGATTAACTCACTGACAGTTCATAGATAAGTGAGGGACTGGAAGATGGTGGAGACTTTGGGAGGTGAAACATAGTTTAGCAGAAGTAGACTGTGGAGGAGGGGCATGTCTCGATGGGTGTGTATTTAATCCCTAGCCCCCCATTCTCTCTTTGCCTCTGGGATGCTTTGAGCTGTATAGATTTTTTCCTTACTGCACCTCCCCACCATCATGTTCTTCATGCCATTGGCCTAGAAGCAATGGTGTTATCATACCACAAACTAAAATATCTGAGGTCATGACCCCAAATAAGCCTTTCCTGATTCATGCCAAGTGGTTGTCACAGAGATATGGAACTAACATGGTGAGATGCCCACAAGGAAGGATGAGAGAATCTCTGAGAGAACAGGAAGGCTGCCGTGTACACGTGGAGGTGGTGTGGTGGGGCAGGCAGTGTAGTCTGCATTAGTCTGAGGGAATGAGAGGTCACTAGACAGCTGGGGGAATGGATGTACCTGAGTCTTGGAAGACTGGGCTAAAGGTGTAGACTAGGACATTACCAAGTATGACTGCAAGAGAGAAGCCAGGGAGGAGATGGAAGAGCTCAGGGTAGCTATGTGCAAAAACACAGAAGTCCTAGGAAAGGGTGTGGTTCTCTAGAAACCCAATGTGAAGAAAAATATAGAGGAGTTGAGGATGGGAACAAGGTGAAACACAGGTGTGAACTGAGGGAGGGGTTGTTATAGGAACAAGGTAAAACACAGGTGTGAACTGGGGAAGGACTTAAGGATGGGAACAAGGTTAAAGGTGTGAACTGAGGGAGGAGTATAGGATGGGAACAAGGTGAAGCACAGGTGTGAACTGAGGGAGGGGTTGTTATAGGAACAAGGTTAAAGCACAGGTATGAACTGAGGGAGGAGTTGAGGAAGAGAACAAGGTGAAACACTGGTGTGAATTGAGGGAGGAGTTGAGGATGTGAACAAGATGAAGCACAGTTGTGAACTGAGGAAGGAGTAGAGGATGGGAACAAGGTAAAGCACAGGTGTGAACTGGGGGAGGAGTGAGGATGGGAACTAGGTAAAGGACAAGTGTGAACTGAGGGACAATGTTACCTGGTGTTATGAATATGAATCCAGGAACGATATCTCCATAAAAATTCAGATGGCTCAATACCAAGGGCTTCAAAATGTAGGTGTCACAACTGAGATATCTGTCAAACACATCGTAGACTACAACCATTTCCAATCAAACACTGTGTTTGTAGATACAAAACATCTCTAAGATGGACACTCAGACAGCAAAGAAACACTGCTAGCAAAAGAAAAACAACAACAACAACAAACAACAACAACAACAACAAACCCTAACAGGACATCTTTCTCCAAATGCACTAATTCACTTCCAAGTTTAACAGAAACTCAATTTTTTTTTTTTTTAATGAAAGAACAAATTCAGTCGTGGGAGATCACTTTGGCAAGCACAATAACAAATATTAATGGTGGTTATGACCTCACAGGCATTACAAACTCACGGGCATCCACAAACCTCAACACACTGTATCTGACTCACAAGTTAAAAGTTGCAACAGAATACAAATGGCTGCTTTAACAGCCACTGCCTGACTGTCTATTTTTTATCCTGTTTGTACTCCAGCAGGTGCAATTTAAAAAAAAAAAAAAAAAGGAACTATTTTTACCCTTTCTCTGAAGAACTGTCCAGATTCAGGGCTAAGTGAAGTCGGGATCACTTAAAGGTAATTTGATGGCTTTCACCAGCGTGCATGCTCTGTTTTACCCACAAGTGGCTTTGAGTAAAAAGCTAACAGCTATAAGGTGGCTCTGGTACCAGGCAATGAAAAGATTGGGTTCTTTCTGAGGGCGCATAGCTGCCAGAGGGCCGGTGCCTTGGAAGAACAGCTAGTCCAAGAAGGAGATGGGTAAGGGACTTTGTCATCGGTGGGTAAACTGTCTCTGAGACCCACTGTCTCTTCACATGCTCACTTCTTCTAGCCAACAGGTCATAGGGTCCCAGGCTATAAAAGCAGGTGAAGGGGGGGGCTGGTGAGCTGGCCCCAGGCATATGGTGGAAATGGGAAGGAGTGGCCTGTAGTTAACTGCACAGGAGAGCATAGGAGACTTAAGCTTAAGGTGGCCAACCCCCAAGGGGCCAGAGAGTCTGTGGCACAGCTCAATCCAGGAAAGTATGATTCAAAGTTATTCTACTTTGCATTATTGCCCAAATTAGTGTCTTCAAAATCAAATTTATTGGAAATAAATCAACCTTTAGTCCCTTTCAGATACATTCTGTCATAAGGATAAGTTAGCTTTAGGATGTTTCCCAACATTCATATGTGCCCACTAAGTCCATTTTCTAAAACTTGCCCTTGTGCCTTTTTACCAGTCTCTTTTCTCCTCCTCCCATATCTCTTCCAAGCATCTCCCTCTTCTTATCACTAAGGACTGGCTGTCTCACACACACTAGAAGAGGAATGTGCCCAGCCTATGCCCTATGCTGTCACTTGCTTACACTCCAGTGTTTAGCGACTGCTGCTACATGTGGGTAGAACATAGGGAAATGGAGGCCTCAGCTCCCTCAACCCCTTCTGGGAAGTCAGGTGACTCAGTTTCTGCAGCTGCCAGGCAACAGGCAGAGGCAGTCGTGAAACAAGGCTGAGGGACCACCAAAGACAACTAACATATCCCCAAAGGCTTTCAAGATTCCATTTCTGCTACAGATTTTATTTTCTCATCACTAACAGGTACAATATATAATATATACAGTTGAATACATTTCCAATCCCTGTAGGTGGAAACTAAAAATTGTGATGTGTTCCTGAGAGATGTTAAAATAAACTTGGAACCGTTATTGCATTCTGTGATGGGAATTTGAACACCACAAATCCTCAACAGCACTAAATAGCCATTTTAACATAAGCACAGTTCAGTCGTGCTGGATGGGTTTGGGAGGAGAGAAAATAATCTCTGTTATCCCCCTGTGGGCAAAAGAAATAAACAAATTTCTCAGAATACAGTGCTTCAAAGGAGAGACAAAGACAATCAACAAACGAATGAACCACATTTTAGTGTTACAGAACACATACACTAACAAAGGTGTCAAATACTCCTATGTGTGCATGTGTACACTGCATGTAAGTATTGTGAATAGAAATACACACACACACCACCACCACCACCACCACCACCACCACCACCACCAATCCCTATATGTGTAAGAAAAAAAATTGTAGCATCTTCCCAAGAGAAAAAAGCCTAAGCAACGGAAAACAGACAGCTACAGGAATTTTGGTACCACAATCCCTATATAGCATTCAATGGACCTTTAAGATGTTCTAAAAGCATAGACTTATTCACAAATTATGACTTACATAGAAGGGTAAAATGCAGTTAACATCACATGAAATGAGATCTAACAATATGCTTTATAATATGCATATATATTATATACCATAAGTAACTACAAATGATCTCCAGTCACAAAATCACAGAGGATGAATCCATACAAACTGAGGTCGGATTTCTGAACAGCATACATTTTTCTTACATACTAGATGGTTGCAAGGCTAAGAGAGGAACCAAAGTGTCTCATTAGAACACCTCATGTCATTTTCACACTCAGAGCAATCGACTGACAGATACGTAGGTGTGGCAGCACCTATCAGGAGTCACAGACCCATGCATGCAGCGACGTTTGTCTCTCAAACGGAGCTGTGCACCCACCACCACGGCTGGGAACCCGTGTGAGGGGAATGCAAAGTCTGACCAGACTGAACCAGTTGACAGCAAATAAATTGGAAGCAATAAGTAATCACACTGCCTTATCATTTCATCTTTGCAAGAAGAAAGACAGATATTCTGGGACATCCCCAGCCAACAAAAACAGCCATTTAACACCCTGGTTTCCATTACGAGGTGTGCGTGGCAAAGGCGAGCGCTGTCATGGAGTAAGTTATTCTGATGGATTACCCTTGTTAACACTTTCTCCTAAATGGAATGAATCACTGTGGATGAGGTGTGCGGACATGTGCATGAGTGCGTGCTCTCACACACACAGGCACACACAAACACACATACACACAGGCACACACATACACATAGGCACACACAAACACACACATACACACAGGCACACACATACACACAGGCACACACACACAGGCACACACATTACACACAGGCACACACACACAGGCACACACAAACACACACATACACACAGGCACACACACACAGGCACACACAAACACACACATACACACAGGCACACACATACACACAGGTACACACAAGTACACACACACAGGCACACACAAACATATACACAGGTACAAACAGGCATATATATATATATATATATATATATATATATATATATATATATACACATACATAGGTGCTCACATACACACAAGCACATACACATACAGGCACACACATAAATAAGCACATACACATACACACACAGGCACACACACATACACACACATACAGAGGCACACACAAACACACACACTCAGGCACACATACACAGGCATAAACAGGCACATAGACACATACACACACAGGCACACACACACACATGCACACATTTACACAGCCCCAACTGAATGAGCTGAAGTTGTAAAGGTCTGATTTGGCTGTCTTAAGGATTACCAACAATGAAAGATAAATATTTGAAAATGTAGTTTCACTTTTAAATGAGATTGTAATAGTATGTGAAAATGAAGTACATTACAGCAAAAAGTATGAATGATGTCATTTGGTAACAAGGGCATTTATAGACACAGATAGACATAGTCAGACATCAACCATTAGCATTAACGTCATCACCACCATACTGTCACATCAGCACCATCTCTACCATATTCCACATCAATGCACCTACCATAATCAACACCACAATCATTACTTTCACCAGCCTTGCCATCATTACTATCACCATATTAACATTACCATCACCATCACCACCACCACCATCACCACCACCATCATCATCACCACCACCACCACCACATCATTATCACCATTACCATCATTATCACCATCCTCATCCGCACAGCATAGTTTCATCTGCAAATCACCACTGTCTTCCATCTCACCATGCCTGCCATCATCATCAAATCATCATAATCATTATTACACCACTGTCAACATAGTCATTGTTGCCACCACCACACTGTCACCTCAGCATCCTCACCACCACCAGCACCATCCTCACCACTCTCATTTCCACATCTAGGGTCATTGACTGTCCTTTATCATCATATGCAGCTACAGCAGGACAACACCCAAGTGACCTTGAAAACTGATTTTCATATTTTGAGAACAACTTATCCTCAAGACGAACCTGCAAAGCAAAGCCATCTTCTCTCACTGTGAAGAAAGCATAAGCTGAGAGGAACCAGACCATGAAGGAGAGCCCACGCCAATTGCTCATGCTGCAAGTTAACAGCTCAGCTCTTTACCTGACCTTCATCATGGCACAGCTCTTTGCTCCAAATGGCTCTGCATTGGAGAGTAAAGCTCGGTGTGGCAGAGCCAATGGAAAAGTCAGTGGAAGCTCAGAAGGCCAGGCAGAGTAGCAAAGGGCAAGGAGCCATACGCAGTAATCACCTGACACTGGGAAATCCTTCCTTTAAATCCAACCGGCCAAAGGCCTGTTCTTGCTGGCCTGAGACCTTAACTACCTGTGCCCTTCCATGGGAAGCTTTATACTGCCCATGACAAACCTCAATACACTTACTTCCCTTATGGCACCTCACCCCACATCACAGTGCTCCCTGTCCCATCTACATCACATCACAGTGTCCCCTGTCCCACCCGCATCATATTTCAATGCTCCCTGTCCCATCCACATCACAGTGTCCCCTGTTCCAACCACATCACATCACAGTGTCCCCTGTCCCACCCACATCACATCACAGTGTCCCCTGTCCAATCCACATCAGTATCCCCATCCCAAATCACATCACAGTGCTCCCTGTCTCACCCCACATCACAGTGTCCCCTGTCCCACCCACATCACATCACAGTGTCCCCTGCCCCATCCCATATCACAGTGCTCCCTGTCTCACCCACCTCACAGTGTCCCCTGTCCCACCCACATCACATCATATCACGGTGCTCAACTCTGTTTATATCACAATGCTCTCTGTCCAACCCCACCCACATCAGAGTGCTCCCTGCCCCAACCTAAATCACAGTGTTCCCTGTCCTACCCCACCTACATCATAGTGCTCCCTGTCCCACCCACATCACAGTGCTCCCTAGCCCACTCACATCACAATACTCCCTGTCCCACCCACATCACATCACAGTGTCCCTTGTCCCATGCTAGTGGCACGTTTTACATGGCTGTTTATTCAGAGACCATATAATCATCTCTGACAGGTGCATGGTACAGACGAAAGTCTCCTCTTTATTATATTAAGAAATAAGATAAGAAGGAGGCATATACACGAGGTCTATGATCTCTTCGGGGCTTCCCCTTTGAGTTGATACAAAAGTGGGAGTTCTAAGGACAGACAGAGGCCTGTTTAAGAGAAACAGAGATCATCTTAACATAATTATTTTCTACATTGGGATCCAACAGCAGCATCACATACCACAAAGGGCCTAGGAGTTATCAAAGGAGTTGTCAAAGTTATCTGGGATGTGGCTAGCAGTCTTAAAAGTAACCACCGTGGAAGAGCTTGTTTTTACAAGAGTTCTGTCTGCACCAGAAGAGTGACTATCCAGTTATAACAAGGAATCCCTTTGGGGATCCTGTGCTTACGAGTCAGCTGTTGCAGCCATTGGCAGCAGTTGCAACCTCCATCTAGAGTTCCAGGCACCCTCCCCAGGTCATGGGCAGATAAACCTAACTTTGGTTATGTCTGTGGTTTTTCCATCAAACATCAATAAAGTGTCTCAGAGCCAGGATGCTAGAAGCCGCCAATGTCTGTGTAGAAAACACTAGGAGAGGATGTAGTCCCAGCCCACGCACAGATGCACTGACTTGATGGTCCCCACTCCAACTGAGAAAATGCTGTAGACATGGCGCACGTGTCTTAAAATGGTACTAGCAGGAGTGCTGAGCCGGTGATCT
This sequence comes from Mus pahari, assembly GCF_900095145.1. Lineage (NCBI taxonomy): Eukaryota > Metazoa > Chordata > Mammalia > Rodentia > Muridae > Mus > Mus pahari. The sequence continues at coordinate 28,665,220 of NC_034608.1, read as the reverse complement.
CCAGAGAACACTGTTATTTAGACATCTTCCCAGACACTGGCAGGAATCTCCATGGAGACCCCCACTTACATATCTCCACTGAACCAATCAGTGAGACACTCACAGAAATGGCAATGAGTCCTCGTACAGTCAAGTAATTCCCCGGGAAGTATGATAAATAATTTCTTCATCCTTTTTCCTTGCTCATTTGATAATTTTATGCAAAAAGGATTTGTCTAGTTGACATTGACCAATGCTTTTAATTGATGAAAGTTAGAAAAGCATTATGCATAAAGGGAATATTGTTTTGTGTAAAACAAAACAATATTTGATTATATAAGATGTAGGTGAATTTTCTCTTGTTTTCTCCAGTGACAGAAAACAATATTTCTCCAGCACATTGTGCAAATTACTAGAATAATCTGTCTGCCACTACTATTGTGGTAAATGTCCCAATAATTATCCAATATTCATATAGCAATATTTACTTAAATGTCAATGTATTTTTACTTCTGAGAAATGTACATAAGCGTTCAAATCAAGGGCCAATCCCCCCCACCCACCAAATTTGTACATTTAACTTCTTTCAAGAAATACTTCAGAATTTCAGACATCAAAGTGATAAGAACAAAACTACCATCAATCTTCTGTTAAGAAATAATTATAGTGGAATTAAGAACATCTGAAGTTTGATTAGTATAGAACAGTTATATAGTATACCAGAATTTTTATGGTAAAATGTTTTTAAAGGGGGTAAAATAAATAAGAAATGAACAACATGATCGAAACCCTAAAGTCCAGGCTGAAAGTGTGAATTAAAGCAAGCAGCTCACCACCTAAGGACAGTTTTGTGTTGAACACTGGGATGTACCAAAAACTGACATACCAAAAATTCCATATACAATATTATGTGCATCTATTTTTATTCTGCTATTCCTAAAAAATACATCCATTAGTAGATGCTGATTATGTAAATGGTTTGGTATCGTTCTTATACAGCTTCTGTTATGGGAAACATGTGCACTTTTACTTTAGTTTCCCAATCCTTGTTCTCAATAATATTGTGATGAACAGCTAGTGATGAGGGTTCTGCAAGGCTACTGACAAATTCTGAATAAGAAACATCCAATAGAAGCCAACTCTCCTGTGAAAAATCTGGTCTCCCTGACCACATCATAGGAAATCAACCTGTTTGTTTCTGGAGATTCATCTCACTTATGGATGCCTCATTTCTCCTAGACTTCAAATTTAATGCTGAATGAATACACTCATTAAAAAAGTTTCAAATTTTTGTAATACCAGAGAATTAAAATTTACCTACATATTTAATAATAAAATTTTCTAAACATATTTATTTTAGTTTTAATGATATGTACATATAAGGGGGTGCTATGTGCACTTGAGTGCAGGTACCTAGTCCCTAAGCCAGAAGAGGGCACATAATGCTCTTGAGATTGGGTTTCAGGTCATAGTAAGCTGCCCTCAGTGGGCACTGGAAACCCAACACAGGCTTTCTACAAGATCAGCACAGAGGATCTCATCTCACCCTTTACAGAAGTGAAACTTTGACAATTTCACCTTTTAGAAGGCGTCTTCCTTGCAAGAGGATCTGTCAGCCAAATCACAGCCAGGGTGGGAATGGAAGGGGGTGAGCATTCTACTTTAAGTGCCAGTGTTACAAATGGACACTTTTTCTATTTCCTCCAGTGTCGGTGTTACAAATGGACACTGTTTCTATATCCTCCAGTGCCGGTGTTACAAATGGACAGTGTTTCCATTTCCTCCCTTCACGGAAGGGCTACTGGTTCCCCAGTCTAGAGAGCACTACTTTGACTTAACATAAAATCTGTACCAATTAGCCATTCAGATTTTATTTTGCACATTGCTTACTTCTGCCAGTTCTACTGGGTACTACAGGACTGGCTTGTTTTGCATATATGAGCATATGTGAGCATATTTGAGCATGTGTGAGCATGTATGAACATGAGGTCAAGCTTCTTCCCTCTTGCATCCTTTATCACAGTCCAGTTTGTTCACACCTAAGTGATGAATTATCTAACTTACAGTAAAAAGCAAGCTGATGTTATGTTTGATATTTTTTAGTCCCTTCTTTATGGTAGTGCTCTGAGGCCACGTGTTTCCCTAGTTACAGCACGACTAACTCTCAGTGACAAATTTGGTTGCACAATCTTGGCATACCATTACTGTCTTACAATCTCACAAATGGTTGAATACCTTTTCCAGTTCACATCACTTCTGCACACCATGAGAACTGCACCCATGTAAGGCCAAAGGAAAAGCGAGGAAGACACAAGTGTGTCTTTTTGTATATCTAGTAACAAAAGACAAAATAAAATATTGATCCACTTTTGTTGAGTGAGCTTCTTGAGGTTTGCAACCAATATCTGCTTTTGTGTGGAAAAATCAAAACCAAAAATCGATTATCGCTCACATGTAGACCGTAGCGCCATGGATCTTCAACAGCTGACTAGTTAATTAAATGTAGTAATGGGATCATAGATTAGTCCTTCCCCTATAAGTATGTATTAATAAACCTATTTTTCAGTGCAAGAAACATCTGCTCATGACTACTGCTATATTCCACAAGTACAGCATCCCACTCACTGTCTGACAGATCATAAGTTATTTGACCCAAGGGAGGGCAGATCATCAGTTTTCAGTTTCATGCCTGGTGTCCTGGATGAAGTCTGAAGTTTAATATATGGTTTAGGCCTTTTCCTCATTCATCAGGGGATGAAATGCCAGCTCTTCAAGAACTGGGGCTTGGATCAGGAAGAGCCTACTCTTTGATCACGAAGTGTGGATTATGGCTGCTTCTCAGTGTGCCCTAATGAAAGCTTCTTGGGCTTCTAAAATAATGTAATTTCCATAAAACTGATACTAGACACTAGGTGTTTGTGCGTTATAAATGTTATTAATGTTAAGAAGGGTACCTTTGACAAGTCCTGGTTAAATTCGTCTTTTTTAACTCAAGCACAGAGAATGAAACTCCGGAAAGCAATTTTTCTGATAAATGACATCTTCAGAACCATATCTTCTAAATCTGATAGTGCAGCAAGAAAATGGCAGAGTTGTGGGAAAGAGCAGCAAGACCAAGACAGGGACACAGGTGTGAGCAGTGTGCACGACAGAGAGACGCACGGTGTGGGCATGGGGCAGAGGAGAGCGCGGTATGGAGTTCAGACAGAAGCACCCAACTCAGATGAACTTACTATCCATTTGAGATCTCTTCAGGAACACATGTGTCCCCTGAGTGGACATGCTCTTACAGACACCCGAAGAGAGTTTCAAATTTGGGAGCAGTATCTCACCTAGCATGGCAGAACCCCTTTGTCTTGATAGAAGGCATGGAAGCCATTCTATCATTCCACATATTGAGTTTCAGATTCTGGCCAAGGTGCTGAGCGTGAAGGGTAGAGAAACTGTGTCCTTCAATGATAGAAGACAGTAAAGCAAGAGGACCACATCAGCAGTGCTTCACCCTAACTCCTGGCTCTCCAGGTCTCAGACCCAGGAGGCTACGTTTCATAACCCCTTACTCTCCTTTGCTCTTGACATCTAAGTCACGGCAGTGCTGAGCGATGGTAAGGAGGAAATCTGAATCGATTGCCTCTGCTTCATCACCAGGACATTCCATTTTCCATTCAATATGTCCTGCTTTTGAAGCCCCTGCCCCACCCACACAAAACACCCATGAAATTTCTCCTGCCGAGGCTACCAACAAAATTAATTGGCTGATGGAATGGTCCTGCTCACCCTCACCAAGAATCCTTGCCAATTTTAACTTCAGTTCTCCTTCCCAATGTAGCATCTTCCCTGGAGATCTCCCTGGATCCTTGGCTATGTTTTATCTTTTCATTTTCACCAACTCCAGCCTGTGTATATTATTCCTTTGGGACACATCTTGTGTTCTCTTGGTGATGCTGTGCGTTAGTCTGTCTTCCTGGGTTAGGTTCTTTCTCATACACAATAATATTTGTGGCTACAAATAATATGTGAAACTTGTGCCAGAAACCAAAACTTACTTCTAATAACACAATTTGTAGCAATTACAACTGTTGGAATTTATTTGGGGCTCCTTTCAGTCTCTTTATAAGGAAAAAAAAATGACAGTTTCAGATTTAAAATACTCTACTTAACATTTCTATAAGAGTACCTTAGGACATTTAATTATTCTCACATATATGACAGAAAAAAATGGGAAATAAAGACCCCCAAATCCAAATGAAAAGTGCTGTTAAACTTTCTCCACATTATGTCATCCTCACATGATTTATAAGAAGTCAGACTGACTCATTTGTTCTGCAGGTTTTCCATGATTAAACAATTAACTGAGTAACTGGTTCATTTTCCTTCTCTATTGAGAAGGCAGAGCTTACCCCATCACCACCCTCCCCCTACCCCACCCCATATTACAGTCTGCTACTGTGCTTGCTGATGGGCTTCAGCTCTGATTCTGACTTCAGAGCACATGGACAACAATGGAAGTCACTGCCTTTTCATCCCAAGCAGTTGGCTGTCCCCTGTAGTGCTGTCTTCAAATGTTTCCCCCACCCAGCCTCAGCAGTCAACTGCTCCTGCTGGGAAATTCTGGAGTGATAACTAGCAAACTAAATCCTGAGCTATCACAAAGGTCTTGTGAACTGAGATTACTGGCCAAGGAGGTTAAAATAAGCCTGTGGCAATGTCTATGCTCAAGCAGTCTGCATGAGACAGGGCAAGAGCCAATAAGAAGGACTTACATTTGACCTATACCTCACATTATGCTGGCATTGCTTTTAGAACACTTGCTATCTGGCAATGTCCCCACAGTTTACAAAAGTAAACACACTATAATGGAGTTCCACTACAGTGAAATTTCTGTCTGCATCTGACATTTCTATAAAGGTTTCTCTTATAAATTTGGCAGGATGAGCAAATGATTGTAAGAGTGCTAAGCAAATGATCCAGCAGAAATACTAGGGAAACCAGAAATAATGCCCACTCCCCCAATATAGGGTAGCAAGACATAACAAAGCATAATTCCACCAAAGTTCAACCGGGGGAGCCAGTGACTTTAGTGTGCTAAAGTACAGGGCATGGCTGAAAGGTTAATTATAGGAGCTTGGATGACCCCAAAGGAGCCACGCCACCTTCTCGTGCACCGGGGGTGATTTCCATGAAGCTGAGTGGCTCGTTATATAGTTAGCTCTTCAGTTACTGCCCCACACTATGTACTTTATTATCTCCCATGACCATAAAATTAGGGAGAATTACATACTGAAAAGTTAAGGGGAAGTGGCTGGAATTTCAGGTCAGGTGCAGTAATCCTACCCAGTGCTCCTTCTATGAGGGAACAGCAGCAGAAAGCCAGGATGTCTCAAGGGTCTCTTGAAAGTGCTTCTAATGAAGACAGTCACTATAATTCTTAGAGAGAAACTCTCTTCAATAGCATAATTTTAACCTCAACAACTTAAACTCCAGTAAAGCAACAAACTCTTGAGTGTTGGCTTGACATCAGCCATGTAAGAGGCATATCACATTGTCTCTTGCAGCCTCGTGACGTTACTCAGTAATTGCCGGTCTGCAGAATGGAAGTGGATGGGGGGACTTAAAAGGGTGTGTAAGAGTCTTCACTCTTCTCTCTCATCTAGAACATCTAGAATGCAAGAACAAAGCAAAACAAAGCTCTCTGTAGACCTAGAGTAACCACCATGGGTCATAGGAAGTCAGGGAGAGGCTACAGGTCCAACACGGGTGCAGGTCACCATGGAAGCCCAGCACTGTGCAATACAGTAGAGAAGAGAAAAGCTAACCTTGGCAATACCCAACCACGTGATCTGGGTGGGTTTTTTGTTTGTTTGTTTGTTTGTGGTTTTTTTTGAGACAGGGTTTCTCTGTATAGTCCTGGCTGTCCTGGAACTCACTCTGTAGGCCAGGCTGGCCTCAAACTCAGAAATCCACCTGCCTCTGCCTCCTGAGTGCTGGGATTAAAGGTGTGTGCCACGATCTGGGTGGTTTTATGCTGTGTTTCCAAGGCTACACTTAAAGACTGCACGTGAAGAGAGTTGAGCCCTGTTGCTCCTTGGTGGCTTCTCTTTCTATTCACACCATCCCCACTTGGATAAAATAATGTGGAAAACTACTGCTTGCCAGCATTCCACTCCCGGGTGGACATTTGCTGCCTGTGGTCCATGAGACCTTGAGGGTAGAGACCTGAGAACTCCTGTTGCTTATCCAAGGAGGAAGCAGAATAAGCTAGATTGATCTCTTAACACCCGTAAGAGGAGCTAAGAAATGACTGATTCCCATAGAAGGATCTGGGTCCCTTACATGTGGACATGCAGGGGACAATCCAGGTATCTGGGACTCTGAGGACAGCATGACTTGTTTTCCAGATTTACCTTTGTTTCATTACAAAGCATACTAGATGCCTAACATGTCTAAGCACAAGCAAGAAAATAATATTCTAAGGCTGGCGACTCTTCTGAGCCTAATGAGTGTCATGGGGATGTGACAGTCACCTTCTGGAAGCTGTTGAATAATCCACATGACTCTTTCTGCTTTCAATAAAAAAATAGACACAGTGAGCCAAAGGACAGAACTTACATCTGAGAATGCCCTGAAAGGATATTACTAAGATAATGTTCTGTTTGAAGCTGACTTTCTGAACTTCCTACTGATACAATGAAACAAAGTACCTTTTTGAGACACAAGAATGTCCTACAGACAAATGAGAGGATGCCTGGGCCAAAAAGCAACACTGAAGAAAGGTTTAAGATCAGCAAAGCCAGTGTTTCTGTTCCTGTGTGTGGATTATAGGAATAAGTGTTCTAACATACTCAGTGGCCAGCCTATCTGAACAAATGTAAAATCTGCTTTTACAACTGTACAAGAGTGGGGGTAGAGGGTAGCTCTGCTGAGCTCCAGGGAGGACCACCACGAGATCAAGGGCTCGTTTACCTAGTGTTGTGCTTGTTCCATTGAACTCAGGCAGATGAAGCCACTAGGGAGGGATATCTGCATTTTTCATTCACTGCAATTATTAATTCAATGAAATATGAATTAATTTAAAATGAATAAATTATAATCCCAAATAGAAATCTTTTTTTTTCGTAATTAATCACTATTCGGTAAGACGCTATTCATTAGACACATCTTATCACTGACTACGCAGCCACCAGACAAGGCAAAGCCCTGGGGTTAGAAAGTTGACATGGGACTGCATACAAAGAGCTTTGAATCTTTGTGAGAAATGGAGTTGATTATATGTCTTCCCTCATTTTTCAGAGTCAGCCATCACCTCGATGAATGTTTTATCTTTCATCTACAATTATTTACTGGATTCTGAAAGCATTTTGGTACTATTGGAACACACATGAATATTCTCTTTTTAAAAGGCAAACCAGAAACACTCTTAACACCACAGGAAACACAGACACATTCTCTTAGAAAAACAAATCAGAAGCACCTATGACACTCCTTCCAGAGAATTCTCCCTCCAGGATAAATGTGCTGGTCTAGACTACTGCCCTGCCTGCCCTTCTTTTCCTCTCATACATGACCTTGATGGGTACCATGGAGATTTCACATGTTACTGCTATATCTGGGAGCTTGATCTTTGCCTCGCTTAAGACACAAAATACATTTCATAACCTGATGCCTCTAAATGTTCTCTAGCAGAAAGTGCAATTCTGCAATTCTGTTGTTTCTAACTCTGAAAATGTTCTCCACATGGGTCCTTCATCATTTTTGCCATTTATGCTACCTGGTTGGCACACTGTGGGATGGTAGTATAGTAGATAATTATCTAGAGGTTGACTCCAATACCCCACAGCTCCCACCAATACCCTAACACAGGAAGGATTCACATAAGTGTAAGGTACAATTCTGAGCATGGCAAGATTAAATTCCTCTTTGTGGTGAGGACTGGTAAGTTTCCAATAAACTCACTGGAATGTATTGTACAAGTGGTTGTGTTGACCATGAGGCAAGTACACAGACTAAAAACAACTCTGGGGAGATTCTCTCTCCTCGAGGACATGCTACACCGCAGCATGCATGCATGGCATACCTGCCAAGCATGGCACAGCCAAATCCACCCAAGAGTGTCTCTGAAGCTTCATGACAAAGCACTGTTTGTAAATACATGCTTCACACTGAGCTGATGCCTCCAGATCCAGAATTTGACTCTATGGTCCAAACCTCACAGAAAATATCATGGACTGGTTTTCTGCGTGACCAACCCCACCTTTAGTCATCTAGGAGTCATAAGCTCAGGGATATTGTTCCTGGGCATACCCCTTGGTGATTGCCCCTCAGAAATCAGCCAAAATCCAGAGAAAAAGAGAAACATTAAAGCAAAATCCAATGAGATCCAGAGGACCTTGAGGCATGCAGAGAAAAAAATGTATTCGACTGCTTTGAGAAGTCTGGAGGAGGGTGATAAATGTTCAGATGTGTGTGGCCTATAAAAATTACTCCAAGACATAAACAATTTGAATTGATCTATAATCAGCAATGGGATTGAAGCAATGATCATCGCCTAACAAAGTTAAACAAGTCTAGATGTATTCAAGGTCAAATTCCATCAGACATTTAAATGAAATCAAAGAACAAAAGCTCTGTAAAGTAGATAAGTAATTGTACAAAGCTTATTCTGTGGCTAGAAAAATTGAATAAAGCCAACACACAAAAAGGAAATGGTAGACCAATTCCCTCTAGAATCTGGGATGCAAGATTTATGAGTAAAGTTCTCTCCAAGCAAATTCATCAGAACCCATAAGAGATTATATGCTATGATCAAGTGAGTGTCATTCCAGAGACAAAAAAAAAAGTAATCCAGGCTGTGTGAATCTAATAAATTCAAAATAGAATAAGGAAACCCAATGGCATGATCATCTGAGTCAATGCAAAAGTTATTTCACAGAGTTCAGTGTCCTTTCTTGATAAAAGCCCTTACACACTCTGAGAACATTCCTTCATAGCCTGCTTGTCTATGACTGATATAAACTCTCTGACCAAAAGCAACCTGAGGAGAAAAGTGTTTATTTTACCGGCAGGATCCAGCCCATCATCCAGGGAAACAAGGGAGACACTGAAGGTGGAAGATTGAAGCAGAAACCAAGAAGAAACATCATTTCCTGGCTGCTCCCAATGGCTTACTCAACTGCCTTTCTCACTCAGCCCAGATCTACCTGCCCAGGGCTGGCACCACATAGAGTAGGATGGGCCCTCCTAAGTCAATTAACAATTTAAAAAAAATATCCCCATAGACATGCCCAGAGGCCAATCTGGTGGATGTAATTCTTCCATTAAAGTTCCCTCATCCCAGGCATATCAAGTTGACAACAAAAATTGACTACGGCTTCCAAATTTATTGCATTTACAAACATAAATTTATGGACAAGCGACTAGGTAGTTCTCAAAAGAAGTGTCAATATTGTACAAAAACACAAAAGTGTTCAACCTCCTCTAGCCATCAGAGGGAATGCAAATCGAGACTACGCTGAGATTCCACTTCTTCCTAGACAGAATGGCTATTAGCAAGGAAGTTACCACAGTTGCCAGTGAGAGAGGGAGATGGTGGGGAAGGGGGGATGTGCACAGCCTGTGACAGCATGCACAAGGTCACCCAAACTCAGGCCAGAGAGGGAACGGGACACAAAGTCCCATGGACAGAGGAGCAAATGACAACTGACAGAATAGACCTTGGCGAGTCTACTGGGCTCGAGTTTCAGGGCCTGAGGTCAGCAACACCAGTGTAGCACGATTAATTTTGACAGATTCAAGCTTTTTTTTTTTTTAAAGGCACAAGTTGGATGGATACAAAGAGTAGATTTTCAAAGCTTTAAAGGGTGATTATGATCAAAACACATTGTATAATATTCTCAAATAACTAAAAAAATAATACTTTAAAATATGTCAAAATTAAACAAAAAGAAACATAAAGAAAACAAAAAACAAAAAAAAAAACCTCCCCAAAGTGAGATTACAAGTATGTCCTGATCCAGCTCCACCACCATTGCATATGTACCTGAAGGAGTCTTCATCAAATATAACAGGGATTTCCATATACCCCTGTTTACTGCAGAGCTGTTCATGACTGAGGCCAAAAGGTAAAGATCAGCCCAGGCAGCTGTGGTGGCTAGTCTTGGTTACCAGCTTAAGAACATCTGGAATTAACTGAAGCTCAAATTAGCCACACCTGCGAGGGATCTTGCTGAAGTCATTTGACATGGGAAGTCCCACTTCAGAGCTGGCTCTTTGAGGTTGGAAGGTCCACCTTCAATCCAGGCTTTCCTTCTGCCGGAGGCAGACGTAAAATATATGGACAAAGGAAGCTTGCTCTCTCCGTGCTTCCATTCCTTCACTGACATCAAAACCTACTTTTTCAGGATTCCTGGGTAGACTGAAGTCCAGCTGAGACTACTTGATTCTCAGACCTTCCAGTATTAGACAGCATTTTCATACTACCTGGACCACAATCTGTAAGCCATTTTAATAAATCCCCCCAATGTGGTGTGTGTGTGTGTGTGTGTATGAATATATAGATTAATTCTGTAGGTTCTGTTTCTCTAGAGGACCTAAACATCCTTAAACACATAAATGGAGTTACTGAAGCCATAAAGAAGGAGGAAATGATGTTATTTCAGAAAAATGGATAGAACTGGAAATCACCCCTGTTAACTGAAATGAACCAGACTCAAGAAGACAAATGTGTCTTATATGTACACGTGATCTCAGTCAGAAAAGTAGAAAAGAGACAATTTGGGGGAGATGCAGGAGGTGCCAGACACATTACTACATGTCTGCATGAAAATTTCATAGTGAAATCTATTATTCATATAGAATATATATGTGAATAAAATCATGGAAAGGTCAAATATCTGTTTTTTTTAATGCCTGCACCCCATTATTATGATTAAAACAAATAATATACTCAGGTCTAATTTCACCAAAAGAAAAAAATTGCCATGAACATAGCTAGGCCCTTCAGTGCCAGCGCAGCACAGCTTTAAATCAGCAGTGCCCTTTCTTGGGTGGTTGACAGTTATGTCCCCTTCCCTTTTAATGGCTTCCCCACATTCACAATGCTACAGTTCCTCGTTGCTTTATTCCTGCCATTTCTTCTGATTCCATACCTGGGTACATAGCGAGAGGCTGTGCTTCCTCGGCTCCCTGGCCTCTGCACGAGGAAGAAAGCCTGAAAAGGGTCAGGGCTGCAATAGCCCCGGGGCCATGCAGTAGGCTGTGCCCAGGTACCTGGGGTCTGAGCTCCTTTGAGGGTTGCAGGGAATGGGGAAGAGAGGTTCTGGTTCCTTGGGAGGCTTTCTGTGGGGACAGCAGGGAATCAGTGGGAAAAAGAAAAACCGGGTGAAAGAAAAGAAACATTTCTCAAGAAATGATGGCTCTTTTTCTGTACCTGAAGGAGTGGACCTTAGGACACCCACACACCCACATGACATGGAGTCCAGGGACAGCCGTTGGCTGGAGTTATCACAGACCAGGTCACCTGAACAAAGGAAAGGGGGACCAGGCGCTTCCTATTCCCTCTGAATTATAAATGTGAGCCTTGGTGGTTAATCAAATCAGCATTAATCATTAAAGACCATTATTCAAGATGAGACTTAAAAAAAAAAAAAGAATCTATGCTAACTTACTCTCCTAATCCACTTACACAATCCACAAGTGTTAGGCTCATAGGGAGACCCCAAGGATACCCTACACAAATCCCTAAACACCTCAAACAACCCTTGTGCACCCCACCCCGAGCCCATCCACCCCATCAGCTTTCACAGTGAACACTGTGACCTCTGGTGAACAAAGAGACGATTCCCTACTGTTTTAATGAGGGAGGGGGCACAAGTCCATGACTACGCAGAGATGGTGTCCCTTCCTTACTGGGATGCCCCTGTGCTTCCAAACAGGAACACTTTAGCTTACTACAAAACAGGCTTCAAAAGGAAATTCGTGAGCTATCCAAACTTGCATGCTCCTGTTGGGGGTTGGAACCTAAAGAGCCTGAGCCACCCCTCCCTTCTCCCTGCACACTCCAGTAATCTACTGACCTCAAACCAGGGATCCTGGAGACCAGAGCAAACCTGTGAGACATATTTAGGGCAGATGCCAAAAGAAGCAATTTGACAGCTGAGAATTAGGAGAGCTTGGTGAAAGGGCTCAGTATTTGGGACCCAGGGATTATTTGAAGTTGGAATGGGTCAGAACAAAAGAATTTCCTGGAGCAAGTGTTCTGAATAATCTGGTGACTACAAAAGAATGGGAGGAGCTTACAGGGGAGGGAGGACCCGCCTGGAAGGTTAACTCAGAGTGGCTGGTGCACAGGCAGAGGACAGCTCAGTGGACAAAGTACTTGCAGCACAACATTACTGTAAATCCAGGCAGACTGTGATGAAATGATTCAATGGTTAGAACTCTCGCCTCTCCCACAGTGACCCACACTCTGGTTTCTTCGTTCAGGTTGGGTGGCTAACAATCACCTACTTTAGCTCACCTGGGGAGCCTCTGGCCTCGTTTGCACACACCCATACACACATACCTCATAAAAAGAAATTTAAAATCTTTAAAAAATCAAGGAAGTGTGAGGGCCACTGAAATCCTAACACCTGGGAGATCAAGATGGGGATCCCTGGGTGACATTGACTGGCTAGACGAGATAGAATCGGTGAACTCTGGGTCCAGGGAGAGAGTTCACCTCAGTACCTAAAGTGGAGAGCAATGGATACCAACCGTGGGCATCCCTGCACAGGCTCACATACACACACAAGCACATGCATACTTGCACGTATACTCTCATGTGTGCACACACACAAGATGTGTGTGCTAAAAAGAATGATGTAAGAAGGGGAAAGAAGTGAAATGTGGTTAAAGGGAATAGAGAGAAGGCAAGGGAAGGAGAGGATGCTGCCAGCCACAGAGCATCATCAGGGACTGTGCATTTCCTAGTTAACACAGGGGCGCATACTTCAGCCCTGCCACATTTGTTTCAGGATAGCTAGACATCTCTCTTCCTCACAGTCCTAGTGTCTTGACTTTTTCTTGCCATTGTATCTGTTTGTTGGTCCAAATCCTGTCCTCAGATCTCCATAAATAGCCCCAGGTTGTGCCATCTGGTGAGTGCAGAGTCTGTTCCTGGTGTGTGTGTGTTCTCATCCCTGTTACACTGCTTTAGTTAGAATAAAACTCTGCATGATCAGAGATCTCTCTGAATGGCAAGTGCACATCCTACCCCAGTCCACTGAGTGTTGGTTTCACATAAGTGTTAAACTTTACTTCTGTGTGAGCCTGTTGTGACAGCAGACTCATGGGCAGCCTGCAGGTACCAATTTCCCAAGTGTTAAACATAATGGAATAACAGGCCAGAAAGTCAGCTGCCAGGAGGGAGTCACACCAGAGACACATGCTGCCAGGGCATCATACAGGTCGCAGCAAGCGATGCTCTGTCCTTGGCACACCTGCCAAGATAGAACGCTGGAAAGTCAAGGAGAAAGCTAAGAATATCTTCTAAAGAAGGCAGGCATGTTAGTACTGCTGTGGTGCCTACACCCCTGACAGGCAAGAGCTCGCTTTCACAGAAACGAGCTTGCAATGATACACGTGAAATGGTTCCTTAAAGGGGGATCTATAGGGAATTATAAGCATGGTATTCTGTGATTGATTAAGGAAATACTTGCAAGCTAGAGATCAGGGTACCTGATGAGCAAAGTGTGTGCTTACCCAACACAACGCACCCTGAACAAAAGAAAGCTGGGAGACAGACACTGGGAAAATTTTACGGAAGAGTAACGTAATTAAATTTCACATTGAAGCTGACTCTAAACTTGACCTGTGTCTTGTCAATTAAACTTGAATATCTTTTGAAACGCCCCGTTTGCTAAGGATGAAAACACGTTTTCCTTTAAGTAAGGGAGGGTTTTTAGTGACATAATTCCAAGTCCTTGTTTGCACATGCTAACTGTGAAAAGCTGCGTTTGCAGAAGTTTGTCTTGGAAAGCTGTGTTGCTTGCTGAAAGCCATGAGCCACTTTGTCAAAGGCAGTGGGGTTGTAGGCACCAGCCTCTTGGTAATTATCTTGCCATCTGTGGCCTCACAGGGGTTGGTGATTTCATCCAAATTCAACAACTTGACCTTATTTGTCAGCAAGCGGACAAGAACAGGGTTTGCTGAAAGTAAGATTCAAGCCCCGAGATTTGTCAGCACTTCAGAGCTCAAACTCTGGCATTTCTCAGCTTCTCCTGGGGATGGAAGAAAGATGCTAGAGGGGGCGTTGACAGCAGACTCTGGGGCTTAGTGACCACTAGAGGCAGAAGTAAAACAGAATAGCCACAGCTTATCCAACATATCCATTAATGAGATGCTTTCACCAAAGTTCAAACACAGTAGGTGGAGTGAGAAACTGGAACTAATATGCAAATTATATTATGAGATTATTATTAATATGTGAATTGTATTTTGAGGTGACTGGCATGCAAATCTTATTGCAAAGTTATCAAATCCATTCTTTCCAACTTCATAAAAACTGCTATCCTGAACACAGCAATCCTCTGGCTGCATCTGAATATTGCCCTCTCTCCCCACCTCAAATCCAATATGAATAGGAAGCATCGCTCACATGCTCTCTGGAAACTTCCTGCTTTAAGTCACATGGGGACATACCTTAAGCTAGCTGTTTTTTGAAGGTTTTTTTTTTGTTTGTTTGTTTGTTTGTGTTTTGAAATGTACTTATTTACCAAAAAAAAAAAAAATCAAATTTGGTGAATTAACAAGTCCTGTGATGGGTCCCTCAGACAACAGCAGGTTTTTTGCAGACTCGGCATCTGCGGAGAAGCTCCTGGGATCCAAATCCCAAAGCTGGCGACATATGCTTCCAAAGAAAAGAAAGAAGTATCTGCCCTGTGACTAGGAACCTAAAAGGGCAGGGACAGCTGCCACTGCCATCGGAGGGTGGTCACCCATGTCTGCACTTTTGAGAGCAGCAATCTGTAATTAATTCTGTACTCACCAGCTGGCCTCTGCAGTCCCCTCCCCAGCCCCCTCTTGGAGATCTAGTGTGGAGAGACAAGGGGGCTCATCTGTTGCCAGGCTTATGAAAAGAAATGGCATTGTTTGCTCAGGCAAGACACCCAGAAAGTGTGCGGAAGAGTAACGTAATTAAATTTCTCAATAATGTAAGTTTAGGTACAATGCATTTGATCCAAGAGTCCTAAGTACACAGGCTTTATTTTTAGGATTATCGTTAAAACTGCCTTACTAAGTTAATCATCTGATGTGCACATGACCCAGCTCCACAGCTGTGTGCTCCATAGGTGTTCCTCAAGCCCACCCAGGATGAAGACAAGGTTGCAGAATTGGTGCTAATGTCTCCTACGGGTGCTTCTATTTCCTGTGATTTTGTTTGCTAAAATTTTTGGTGATGTCCAAGATGGTATAGTTGGCATAACTGGATTTGGGGGCTTGTTTCAAGAGTATAGAACTAGCTGAGCAGAGAAGTCACCACACTATGGGTTCCTGGCTTCTGGTGAGATCCAGAAATCCCAGTCAGAGCACAGTGACTCATGAATGTTCATGTATATTCCCTGACTAATTGACTGATTGACTGACTGACTAATTTACATGCCCAGAAGCCATGATTTGGACAAGAAGCTGCCCAAAAGCTGTAGGGCAGTCATTGGGACATAGCTGGAGTCCAGAGCCTGGTGGCTGGATCTGCATCTTAGATCACAATCGAATAGAGTGTCAAACCATGGATGCTCATGTGACAGGAAGGAAAGGAAATTATGATTACCTGCATCAAAGGAAATTGTGAGCATGGTTATGAGGTGCAGGGTCAGAGGACAGGGAGAATGGGCCTCACCATTCTTCAGTCCACTTCCACTTGACAGGAGAAACACCTACACCAAGTCAAAAATGTGTTCAGAGCTCATCCATCCAAGGAACTTGCTGCCACCCTGCTGTGGTGTGGAGGTGACACTGGGCTGACACAGCAGAACAGAGAGGAGATTCTAGCCTCCATTGGTGAGTCAGGAAACTCAAAGCAAGAATTGAGTTTGCTTACAGACCTCCATCTACTTCTCAGTGCGTTGGCTAAAGCTTTTGTTCAAGTTCACACACATTCTTCCACTCTTAACCCTCTGTTCCATGAAAAGCACCCTGGCCACCCTCTGCCAGACAGGACCACTCTAACCACCAAAGTCTCCTCTGCCCCTAGAACATTGTACATGCATCCTAGATTCATTTCACTAAGTAGCTTCTATGTGTCATTTCCGAACTGAACTGGTCAGGGGCTTTATGTGATGTGGGATTGAATCCTGTTTTCCACTCTAAAATTTCTGTGCAGAAGCCTACAACTCATCCTTACTTGGAGGCGGGGACACTGCAGCTGTTTTATTTAAGGTGTGATTATTAATGAGGTCTAGATCCAGCAAGGCTGTCTCCATTATGGTAGGGAGATGTATCCAGCAAGGATAGAATGTAAGGATGAAGACTGAGTTCTACAAGTCAACGATGCCAAGATAATTCGCTGATCTCAAGGAACCAGAACTTAGCTGGATGGACTCTTGTCTCTATTTTCAGTAGAAGGCAAGAGTGCCCACACCCTCAGCTTAGCTGTAACATCCAGAGCTGTGATATCACACATGTGGATTGTTGAAGCCTCTCAGGCTGTAGAGCTCTGTAACAGTGTCCCAAGGAAATGCGGGGTCACAAAACCTAGACTCTGGCATCTCTGGGAATTATGCCACTTGCAAACTGGATGCTTCTCTAAACTACACTTTAACATCCACATGTGGGCAGGCAGCAGACACTAAGTGAAGGGCATTTACATGATCATTTCTTCATTAATTCAGGAAGTGAGGGTGAGCAGGCGTGTTGGAGCTACGTGTTGATGTAGGATGTTGTAACACCATTCACAGGAGTCTGTGCTTTCTGAAAAGGGAGTGACTCGGGGACATACAACGTGCTCACCCAGTCCTGGCCTGCATCACAGCCTCTTAAAAATCTCCCCATTCTAGCTAGGTATGGTGGTGCACTCCTTTAATCCCAGCATTTGAGAAGCAGGGGCAGGTGATCTCTGTGAGTTCGAGGCCAGCCTGGTCTACACAGTGAGTTCCAGGACAGCCAGAGTTACATAGTGAGACCCTATCTCCAAGGAAAAAGAAAATGGTTGCCCATTCTAGAATATCAGGAGATTGTTAAAATACTGACCGTGCTTAGATCTAACTCTTCACTTCAACTTGCTTTTATATTTGGAAAGTAATTAATAACTACCTACTACAGTAGGAACAATCTCATGAGAAGAAAGATCGGGAAAATTCAAAGTAAAAAAGATTCTTTGTCTTTAGTGAATGTTTACACAGATCTAAGTAAATCTGAGGCCTTTTGTAATGAAATAAATGCAAATTTAGAACAAAGTATAAAATATGCATAATAATAGGAACATCTCTGAGATGTGCAAAGTTCACATTTATTTTCCTAATTATTTTCACATTTAAATTCAACCCAGAGAAAGGAAAAGCCATTGTATTTACAAAACAGATCATTAGCTATAATTACATTTTTAAGGAAAGCGAGTTAGGTTCCACATGCCAGGTCCAAGGGCGCATTGTCAGGCACGCAGAGGGCAATTCTCAGTGAGAGTGCTGCTGTCTCCTTGCCAGCTGCACAGAGGGTGAGGGGGAGAAGTATTAAATAGCAAGCAGACACCTAAGATGTTTGTATCACAGGCAATTGTGTCAGCAGCCGAAGGGATCAAGAAACAAGACTTGTGTAGCAGAGAACTGCATTGCAAATAGAAACTGGTAGATAATTAAAAGAAGTTGAAATCCAATTTAAAAGTTCCAATCATTTGCTCTGCTTGTCTCCCAACATAAATTTACAAAAAGAAATGTCAATAAAGTACTGAGTCTTATAGAGTCTCCACGTACCCACCATACAAATGAGCTATGTCCTTCCTTTCGGTGTCTCTCAGAAACCACTTCCCCTGCTCTGGTCTCAAAAGTCTCCCTTCTGTGTCTCTGACATTGGTGTCCTGTCCTCTGCACGCTCACCCATCGGCTGGACCCCAACGGCCTTACTGTTTCACTGGGAAGGGATCTGTTCCTTCCCAGTTAGACTGAGATACAGAGGACCAATCAACACATGTCTATCTCTTGGCATGATTGCTCTCTGGATACTTTTAACAGGAAGGAGGAAGTGGAAAACAGAGGAAGCCAAATAAGGAACTGGGGAGAAAGAGAGAGAAAAAGAAGAGGAGAGCAGAGAGGGAGGTTGGAAGAAAGGAGAAAATACAGAAAAATGTATGTGTTACATCGAAAACATAACCAAGGCGGGCTCCCAACTGGCTGTCAGCAGAGGGCAGAGAGTAAGTCATCTGCTGCAGATCACCACTGGGTGAGAGAAACCAGCACATGAACACAGTAGGTGGTCCCAAACGACCACTGCCATGGCCTTGCCCCTGATAGTGAATGCAGGCTTTCTCCTTCATGAATGGGAGGCAATTTCTCTTCTATGCTTTCAAATTATATGTAACCGTACTGCAGAGAGTTAAACGTTTATTGATTTAAATATACCCAAGACAGAAGAGAACTTAAATCTCCATCATTGTTAAATGAATTGTGAAAACGTTTCAGATTGTCAATGGATTTTACTAGCTAATTTTCTCCCTGACAAATACCAATTGTGATCAATATGCCCTAATTTTCTAATTCAGAAAGAAAAATAAATCTACTTTTTCCCTCAAAATGAGTTGGTTTTATTTATTTTTTGACAAGTTCTTAAAATATAAGAAACTCCAGGTTCACAATGGAGACCTTAAAAATAATCTCTAAAATCCAAATAAGGAAGGGCACAATTCCTTTACATTTTGTCCTGGAATTTAAAAGAGATTTCTTCCATATAAAGTGACCTACACTGAGAGGGTGATTGCCACTCATACACGTACCTGGGAAACCATGACGTGTGTCGACACATCACATGCATCATTTGACTCTCACCACAGCTGAAGCAGCTCAGACTGATCTCCAGACACCAGACCATCTTCACACACTAGTAAACGACTTGTTCAGGCCACACTCAAAGCAGAAGTGGACCAAACTAGGCTACAATAAGGCAAATCCAGAGAGTAAATCCTGGAGACTATTTTTAAGTGTTTTATGAGGGTTTTCTACATGGCTACTGCATTGACATCATTTCTATGCCTCCCCCTTCTCCACTAATTCTTCTCTGTCTGCCCAACACGGTCTCAAGTGCATAACCTGCTCTTCATTGTTGAACCTATTTGTATGACTAATATGATATATATGTAGGTATGTATAACCTACTGAGTCTGCTTACATGTATGTACATGTGTTTCGACACTGACCACCTGAGATCAATTCACCTCTAAGGAGCGTCCCTGAAGAAGCCATTCTCCCTCTCAGCAACCAGTGATAGCCAATAGCCCTTCATCTAGGGGTGAAGCCCGATGAGAGTTCCCTCGTCTGCAAGGGCATGTCAAACAGGGTCACTGCTCAGGTCTTGTTTGGGTGACTATATTCACCTTTCGTGAGTATTTAGTTAGTGACAAGCACTGGGAGGGAGAGTCAGGTGGATGCCAGGAGCTCACAGGGCTAAACTGCTTGTCCTGGCTCAGTGGGAGATCCTGTCCCAAGGAGACAAGGCAGAGGATAATGCAGAAGGTGCAGAAGTTCTCCTCTGAAGCCCTGTGCGCACACGACTTGGTGCCTCGGGTTTTCAGTTTTTTATACAATGACTGTTTCTTCTTTTAAGGCAAACAGAAGCCAGACCCCGGGTTCCCCAGTGCTTTTCTTCTGGACCCTAGAGAGCCCTACTGTTCTGTACCATCCGTTCTTAAGACGGACTTTGTGAACTCTGACGGCAGTGCTTAGACTTGGCTGTGTGTGGCTTCCCCTGAAATGTGTGTTCTACATGTTGTTTCTCTTAGCCTCTTTCCCCCTTTTATGTTGCTCAGATTTAGATGTGAGGTATACTTGAGCAACTCATGTGCGTATGCATTCAGTTTTAGAATTGTAGAGAACAACTGAAAAATATAATCAACATGGAAGACAAGACACATCCATAAAGTGACCAGAGAGGGAGAAGAGAAAGAGGCAGAAGCGAGGAGTGTGAGCTCATGTGTGTGTGTGTGTGTGTGTGTGTGTGTGTGTATGTGTGTGTATGTGTATGTATGTATGTGTGTGTGCGTGTGCATATGCATGTGTGTGTGCATGTGTGTATGTATGTGTGCATGTGTGTATGTGTGTATATATGTATGTGTATGTGTGCGTGCGTGTGTGTATGTATGTGTGTGTGCGTGTGCGTATGCGTGTGCATAAGCGTGTGTATGTATGTGTATGTATGTATGCGTGTATGTATGTATGTGTGTGTATATGTGTGTATGTGTGCGTGCATGTGTGTATGTATGTGTGTATGTGTGTATGTGTGCATGTGCATGTGTGTGTGTATGTGTGTGTATGTGCATGTGCGTGCGTGTGTGTGTGTGTGTGTGTGTGTGTGTGTGTGTGTGTGTAGACAGATGCAGAGGGGCAGGGAGGGGAGGAGAGATTTCTACACCTCAGAGAAGTTGCCCTTCTCTTACGCTTTTACGGAGCAGGTTCGCCCCACAGAGTGCTGGCTTCTCCACACCACCAGTGCTTGCTCCAAATTGCTGCTGGCCTCTGCCTGGCTGACTAAGCTAGCCTGTGCTCACCTGTATAGAATCTGGGCTTCCAGCTTCTGTCAGAATGACAGTGGGGGACAGGGACTTAAGACATCCATTGCCTCAGTTTCCTGGAATTATGAGCATATCTAAACAGGAGGAGGTTCTACTCTGTTTTCTTTGCTTTCTGTTTGAAACACTTCCCTCCCATTGTTGTTCCCCAAATGCTTGAAGCTAGGAGATCTCTCTCTCTCTCTCTCTCTCTCTCTCTTTCTCTCTCTCTCTCTCTCTCTCTCTCATTTCAAGGCACATTACAAATTGTGTATATATTCCTTGCCCCTTTCCCTAACAGAGATTTTTAATTCTAGAGGATAATAGCTGAATTCTAGAATTAAGACAATTAAATGCACTGCCCTCCAGGTCTGCTTCCAGGTCGTCATATTGAGCATCAGCATGGTAGCCTCTGCCCCACACCAGTGAAGTAACAAAGCCCCGAAGGAGCTGTGACCTCAAGGGTTACCCTAGCCTGTGGCTTTGGCAAAGCTCCTTTCTGAGTCTGCGCTCACTTTTCCCTTTGTTTGACTTTATCCCTTTCACAAGCAGCAATTATCTGCGTGGAAGGCAGGGATGACTGTATAAGCCACATAGCACATGTAAGTGGAAGCTGTAATTTAGGAGTAAGACATGCTTCTCTGTTCACGGAGGAAAATGCTGTGAGCAGAGCAGTTGAAAGATCCTGGGATTTCCCTGTTGAAGACCTGGAACTGTTCCCATCTCCTGAGGATGGGATATGTACTGAGATGCCATCTAAATTCAGAATCTCAGACATCCAGGGAAGAATCTTTCCTTTTGGTTGGTTCCTTGAGGACACTCTACACAGAGCATATGATCGTTTTTTTCTCTTTATTTGGAATTCTTAAGGTAAAATTTACATTGACTGATGAGCTACGAAAAACACACTTTAATATAATCTTCTGAACCCAACTCTACCCAACCCACTCGTCCAACATCAAGTCCATCGTAAGCATGAAACAAGACATGACCCTTTCTCTACATGAAAGATACCTTCTTTCCACACCTCTCCGATATAAACCTTTCCAGGGAAAAACCTCAACACTTCTGATTGGGGCTTTAACAATCCTAGTATATTTTCACTGAATATATTCCATTTTGAAACATCATTAATTTTTTGTTATTCTCCAAGACAAATGTATATGTGTAAATATTGACGCATCAGCGGGGCTGTGAGGCACTGACCCCTGATGTCTATGGACTGTCTGTGTGGTCTGTATGTGTTAAGCTCTGTGGCTCACTGTGCTGAGTGTACATCAAAAGTTAATGTCGAGTCCACGAGTTCTCTCATCAAGATGGGTCTTTGACATTTTACACTTGTACTATTAGTATTTTTGAAAGCATCAGCTGCAGGTGACAAGTCTTCCTGATAAATTACCTCCATTGGCCCAAAACTTCAACTTTTTCAGTGTTAACTCATTTAGCATGTTCATTTCTAGGGTGCTCTCCCTGGCTGGGTACATTCCGTGTAGAATTTTTTATACCTCTCTACCAAGAAGCAAAGGCAGACCTGGGAAGAGAAACATGATGCATACCATATCACAGACACAGCCCTCAATGTCCAGAAGCAGTAAAAGAGAAATATCTTCTGGCATATGCCCAAGAACAGAATCATTCAGACACAAATGACCCACATCCCATGCAACAGTCCTCTACAGCTTCCGTTATGAGCACTGTATCACCACACTGGAAAAAAATAAACCACAATGTTCAGAGGTGGCAGGTGGTGCTCATAAAATTCTATCTCAGTATATCCTGATATAACTCCATCCCAATGCTGCTGGGATTCACTCACAGAGTATTTATCTTCCGTATGGCTTTCTAGTTTTCATTAAAGATGTCCGAGAGCATCCGTGGGTAAAGACACCTGCTACTAAGCCTGACCATGTGTGTGTGTGGTCCCTGGAACCCGCACGGTGGAGGGAGAAAAGCAATTCCCAAATAATTGTCCTCTGACTTCTAGACGTGTACCATGACACACACACACACACACACACACACACACACACACCTTAAAATAATAAATTTTCAAAAATAACTAAGGTTAAGCATAAGGAATAGTTGTGACAATCCTTCTGCAACCCACGAACATTTCAGGTTTCAAACTATGCTTCATCTTGTAGGGAGTAAATTCTCTAGTGGGCACTGGATGTGGGGATCATTTTCAGCCAAACACTATAGACTCCTGGAGGCTGTCAGATCAGTTTCACTCAAACCATGTTGCTACCACATCATGGGAATGTTGTGTGACAAACCAGAATCTTGCCACCCCTGTGTACACACACAGAGAACATGTGCACCCTGCCATGTGCACAGCACTGAATGTATAGATATCCGGAGTATAAAAAGTATAGATACCCTCAGCCCAGCAGCCCTGCAGCACTATGTGCCCCCCCCCTTTGGTTCATCCATCCTTTGCATTATTGTGCTTTGTATTATTGCACTAAGCACACTACTGTGATAGCTCAACTGTCTTTCTGTAAGCTTAGTCACTGGAATACTTGGCCCTACTTAATGGCAGTGGCTAGGGAGGATTAGGAGGTTCAGCTAGGCTAGAAAACCACTGGGGATGGAGGTTTCGTGCTGGATGATCTTCAAAGTTTCAAAGCCTCTTGCAATTCGCAGTTCTCCATCTCTGCTTTCAGCTTTTCAGTTCCAGATATGAGCCCTCAACTGATAGTTTCCAGGTACACCTGCCACATTCGCCACCTGCCACGGAGCCATCCACACCACGTGAACCTTAAATCTGTGGACCCATAATACAAATAAACTTGGCTCTATAAGTTTCTTTAGTCATGGTTTTATCACAGCGATGGAAGGATAGCTAACGCATTTTCATCCTGTCATCTTCATGGTTGCAGTTTTTCCCTGGGTCGTGCGCTGTGTTCTTCTTGGTGTGTAGATGGGTCTTTATTTCAAACTCTCTTCATTCTTCATGATTTGGTCTCTGCTGTGCTTCCCCTGAAGTGACCATATTTCTTTGTCCTCCCAAGTGTGTTTTAATGGTGTTGATCTTTGGGATCTCAAGAGTGATGCTGGCCTGTTGATATTTTGCTCTGGAACTAACCAGCTTGACTTAGTCTCTTCTTACCCAGCATCTTCTGTACTTGGATGTTAACCACAGTTAATAAGGTCAATTTTAACATTCTGGAACATTTTCCAAATATCTTGTTAAAAGCTGACTGAACGCCAACCCATGAAATTGTGCTATTGAAACAGGAGGTGGCAGGGTAGACCCCCTTGGGTACGAATGCAAGCGCCATGCCCTGAATCACTAGTGTCATTCAGAACAAAACATGTGCTTGGCTTGGAAGTGATAGCAGTTGAAAACTGTGGAGAACTTAGAAAGGCACTAGAGGGAGTCTGAGTATGATGTTTCCAGAAAGAGGAAATGGGAAAGCCACTGACTTAGAAAACATAGAGACATATCTTTTTTGGGTTTTGTTTTTTGTTGTTGTTGTTGTTTTTTGTTTTTTTTTGTTTTTGTTTTTTATTTTTTTTATTTTTTTTTGGTTTAAGCTAGTACACCTGTGATGGTCTCCGCCTGAAATGAGTCAGTCTGCAAAGACTGAAAATGTTGGCTAATTTCTCAGATACCTAAGTCTCAGGATAATGAAAATGTGTCCCAAGGTATGCATAAAAGCAGGGGACTCAAGGCTCAAACAAGTGTGTAAGATTACTGTCCAGAAACAACTCCACAGAAGTAGGTGTTGGTTAGTTACCCAACAGATAATACAAGAGTCAGCATAACACAGTTCAAAGATCTTAAATATAGCATAAACTTGCAATTAAAAAAAAAAAAGAAAAGAAAAACAATGTATGAAAAGAAGAGAATGTCAACTGTGGGGAGCGGGTGTGGCCGTGTAGCAGCCAAGATGGTGCCCTGGCTCATTGCCAAGCCCCATGATCCCTGCTTGTTTACCAAGAACCTGATCATGTGCACCTGAATGATCATGAGCTGCCCACCTGATGCATAGCATCATACAGCATGATATTGAGTCACTGGCCTATCAACACGCACCCTGTCTGCTCACATGGCTTGTGTACAGAGCGTGCTGAATGCTGATTGGATGGTGAAGAGTGATGAGAGATGAGTGCAAAAGGGTGGAGGCAGATAAATTGGGCAATTCCCCAGAATAAAGAATAAAGCTGAAGCAGAAGCAGAATAAAGTGGAAGCTGAGGAAGCTGTGGAAGCTGCAGAAGCTGCTTGAACCCTGCCTTGGCGTAAGTGACATCTTTTCCCCACCTCTGCTGGCTGGAGCCTGGGGGTTCCCGACATCTGTTGGCCCATGCGGGGAACTCTGAAAAGAGCAGCTGAATCAAGAAGCAAGAGCTACAGGTGAGTTCCGTGGTAGAGAGTAGTAATCTAGCGCTAGGAGGAGGTTCCCAGCACAGGGACGAAGTTAAGCTCCCGGGGGTTACAGGACAGAGTTAGGTTCCCGGCAAGGGACGAAGTTAAAAGTGAAGAAAGCAGGAGGGGATTGCTTCAAATATGAAAGTAAGAGCGGTGTTGGTGCAGCTGCTAGCAATTTGGAATTTAATTAAATCTTTCCTGGTGGACAAAAGTGGAAAGTATGCTGCCGAGTTAGAAAAGTTTTCCTGTGGCCAGGCTGGGCATTTTAAAAGAGATTGCCGCAATTGCCTGTGGCCAACTACTGCAACTCCCATGAGACATCCAAAATTATGTCCACAGTGTCATAAAGGCTCATGCAGCAGAAGTAGAAAAAGGCAAACGAGAAGCCAGAAAAAAAGAAAAGAGGCTAAAGAACAAGAGAGTGAGGAGGGAAGTTCAGATGAATCATCTGACAGTGGAGATGAAGTGACTAGCATGATATCTAAGTTGAGTTTTAGGCGAGGAAGGCCGCCTGAACCCTCGGCACCTCCCTTGCCCTCACCTCCTCTCTATAAAGGGGAAAGAGGAAGTGAAGGAAAGAGCAGCCACCATGCTTCGGTATGGCAAAATCTGCCTCGCGAAGTTGGTGCCTTCCCAGTGTTTCAAGATCAGCAAGGGCAATGAAGAGTCAGTAACTACCTATGGCCCCCAAGCTGCCTTCACTGTGACATCTATCTATTTATCTATCTATCACCTTTGCTGCATGTCACTTCCTCTGCTTTCAAGGAGAATATTCCAGACAGTGTTACTTTCCAGTGTAACCATAAGCCTGCTTAGCTTGGGGTAAGACTTAGTAGAAAATGGTGCTTCAATAAACTGTTGTTGTGGGACCCAGACTCATGTTTGAGCCAGCTGCCCTCATTCCCACTTTAATCAAAGCAGCTGGCTCAGCTCCCTTGTTAACTCTCAGCTGAAAACTGGAATCTTATTAGTAAATCAGAGTGGATTTGCTCCAAGAGCAGATAGATATTCTGGAGCATTTAGTCTTTGTGTCATGTGTAAGCCATATGTCAGGAATTTGTGTAACCTCTGTGTAGTGTCAGAATTTTTCTCATGCAGCTAATTTGTTCTGAGAACTTGGATCCATGCTATTAGGAAGTTGGAGTCGTGATTTCGATAGAAAGATGAATGAATTTCGGGCATCCATTGTTGCAGTGAATAAGACCCATGTGGAGATTGCCACCGCTGAGCAGTGGTTGAAGATGATCCAGGGGACCTTCAGTTTCCTCAAGGATTGGGAAAGGGATGACCTTCTGGGGATTTTGGCTGTGTGCTGTATGTGTTGGTATGCTGTGGTGGATGATACACATGTGCAGACAGGTACAGGCTGATAGACAGTTGTTGATTCAAGCTATGGCGGCTCTATGGTGGCTATAGAGTCAGGTAATTTGCCTTATGTTTGGCTCAGTAGACTGGATTGTTAATCTATGATGGGTAAGACTTTCACATGTGCATACCAACCTAAGACAGGTTGGTGAAAGTGAGTTCACCATGCCTATGACGGGTAAGGATGTAACATGAATGAGGGCAACCTAAGACAGATGTGATCCCAGAGCAATTTTAATTAAACAAAAAGGGGTGGGAAGCAGGTGGGGCTGCGTGGTAGCCAAGATGGTGCCCTGGCTCACTGCCAAGCCCCGTGATCCCTGCTTGTTTACCAAGAACCTGATCATGCACACCTGAGTGATCATGCACTGCCCGCCTGATGCATAGTGTCATACAGCATGATATTGTGTCACTGGCCTATCAATGCGCACCCTGTCTGTGTGCATGGCTCAGGTACAGAGCGTGCTGAATGCTGATTGGATGATGAAGAGTGATGAGAGATAAGTGCAAGAGGGTGGAGGCGGATAAATTGGGCGATCCCCCAGAATAAAGGAAGGAATAAAGCTGAAGCTGAAGCACAATAAAGCGGAAGCTGAGGAAGCTGCGGAAACTGCTTGAACCCTGCCTTGGCGTACGTGTTGTCTTTTCCCCACCTCTGCTGGCTGGAGGCTGGGGGGTCACAACAGTCAACAAAGAAAAATAATTTATAAGAGAAAAACAGAATATAATACCTTAAAAATAAAGAATCTAATACCTTAATAAAATATCACAAGAAGGGTTTAGCACAGATAAATCAAGCAAGAAAAAAATTAACTCATTCCATCTAAATTGAGTTAGAACAGCAAAAACAAGCACAAAAGTGAGAGGCACGTAGGGTCACTTATGACCCCACTGGACAGAGGGTAAATAGACGTGTGCCGTGGGCATCTCAGAGTTTCCCAGTTAGAAAAACTGAGAGATGGCAGAGTGATGAGATCGTGGCTACCAGTGACCCAGATCCAAGGAGCTGCACATTCAGATTCGAGAAACTTGGCAGACCCAGCGCACAATTCACAACAAAGAGAGAATCTGGAGAGCAGTGAGGAGAGGTGGCCTGCTCCGAAGATGGGGACTCCACAAGATCCTCGAAGGACTTAGCACAATCCGAGCCAGTCATAGGAGAGGGGAATAATTACATCCAAAACTCTGAATGAAAAATAGCCTGACGATCAACAGTATGGCAAACAGTATGGCCTCCCAAATGAAATAAAGACATCCCTGATAGAAAACCTCAGGGAGTTTGTCACCCCTAAGCTGTCGTACCAGAGATGCTATTGGATAAAATGGTTACCGAAATCATCCACTATGTAGATTACATGGACTGATGGTCATCTATCTTTAAATCCAGTAGTACAGGTTGTTTGTATGTTTTTGTTTTTTTTTTGTTTGTTTTTTTGTTTTTTTAATGAAATTGGGTACATCAAAGTTTGGTATATATATAGTACAGTGATGACTTCTTGGTTAATGGTTCCTGTGACTAGAATGAAGAGTTGCTCTTTATCCCTTCCGATTCGTGTTAGTTTGAAGTCTATTCTGTCAAGTATTGGGATAGCGATGCCTGCCTGCTGCTTCCTGGCCCCATTTGACTGGAGTCCTTCTGCTAACCCCTTTATGCTAACACAGTACCCTTAGAGCAGTGTTTCTTGTAGACAACAGATAGGTGGATTCCATTTCTTGATCCTGTCAGTCAGCTTGTGTCATTACTTCGTTCCAATTCTGTGTAAATCATGACTTCATTATAATTTACACAATTATAATATTTAAAAAGAAACATTTTAAAATAGTTAATAGTATACAGTTCATACAATCAAAGATTTCTGCTCAGGCACAAATAGGACATTGGCCATACTTCCAAGGCTTGGGAGACATCAAGCAGAAGGGGTGGGAAGAGTGCAGGAAGCAGAGCAGGGGTGTGGGGAGGGGAACGTGGAATACTGACTTCCGCTGTGATATGGGTGGTGGACTCTTGAGGCCACAGTAGCTCTGCTTTCTCCAAATTGGGCATCAACCCTGTGCTGAGGAAGAAGGAAAGGCTCTTGAGACCACACTCTCCTGTAAAACGCTATGCACAACCAATGGCTGACAAGGGGAGGGAGATATGTTTTCCTCACTGATAAAAGTGAACTTGCTACTGTTAATGAGTCCCTGTCCCAAGCTCCCGTAAGGAAACTTGGTGAACTTAGTGTGTCTCACTCACACATACACACAGGTTGGAAAGCAGGAGGACTAGCTGGGATGAGGGAGGGGAGGAGGGACAAGAAGGCGATCCGATCCGTGAGATGAGGAGGGGTAAGGGGCAAGTGGAGGGTGAATATTACCAAAAAATATAACAGTACATGTATGAAAATATTACAAAAGAGCCTACTGTTAAAGACAGTCTATGTTCCTGGATTGGGAGGATCTCTGACATGTCCACGCTATTCAGTGAGACCCCCACAGGCAGCACAATCCCACTCGGAACACCAGAGGTGTTGTAGAAACAGAAAAGGGTGCTCTAGAGTTTATGTGGAATCCCAAAATGATCATTAAAGCAAAGAACAAAGCTAAAATGCTACAGACTTCACACATCCCGATTAGATGGGGCATTAAAAGCTACAGGCATTGGAGCATTGGGGCGGGGCAGAAGCATGTAGTGAGCAGACTAGGGAACTCAGAGAGATGCTTGTATATGTTCAAGGTTAGCTGATCAGCAGTAATAATCCCCCAATCAACAAAACTCCCTCAGGAATGCGCCAGACATAAGAATTTCAGATATGCATTAGCCTAGATCCCCGATTTTAGTTCTGAGGGAGGCATAACCTGAGGTTGTTCAGGGGCATCTCATCGTGGTCACAAGGCGTTCACTTTCAACTCATCTCTCCATCCTGTTTGCAACAAGCAGAGGGGAGCTGACCACTGACTGGGGACCGTAGCAAAAGAAATGGGTGTTTTGTCTCCAGCAGCTTCCTGGATAAATGTCACTTCACAAGTGCCCTCTGGAGAGTGGGTGGCATCTCTAGTTATTTCTCTTGCTTTCTCCTGACATGATAGGTGACTGTGACGTGACCGCTTGGCTTCTGAGAGCCTCCCAGGCTATTCGCGTCCTATCTGATTTTACAGTTTCCACTCACGATTCTATAATTATCTCTCCTAACGTTTCAAAACCCTCAACGCAAACTGAGATGGGAAACCACTTTCCCTAATATTCTTGCTACATACCTGTCACCACTAAGTCCCTATTATTATTTTTGTTTTTGTTTTTGTTTTTGTTTTTGTTTTTGTTTTTCGAGACAGGGTTTCTCTGTGTAGCCCTGGCTGTCCTGGAACTCACTCTGTAGACCTGGCTGGCCTCAAATTCAGAAATCTGCCTGCCTCTGCCTCCCAAGTGCTGGGATTAAAGGTGTGCGCCATCACCACCCGGCTCTAAGTCCCTATTATTAAATAGACTTACGCCTGTTACAGTACTTCTTTTTCATTTAGCCATCTTAACTATTTAGAAGATAGCTCACTTTGTAAATCCCCGGACTTTTGCAGAATGGATGAAACATTCAGATAAAAACAGGGGGAGGGGTGCGCAGATAATAAGTTGTCTTGTTCATGACAGCTGTACAAAAATTAAGGCCTCTGGATCTTTGGATGGGTGAGAGCCCTGAATATTTTGCTCCACTAAATCTTGCATTTAACCCTACAAAGTCCTGTACCTGTCCTGCTGGGCTGACAAGGACTAAGAAGTTTGTCCTGGGTTTCTGTCCTTTCAGAGACCTGCATCTCAAGCCTTTCCCTACGCAGGTTTGTCTCCCTACAGATTATGTTACACAGTGGCTCCTTTTTTTTTTTTTCATATTGTATTGTTTATTTTATTTAGTTACATTTTAAATGTTATCCCCCTCCCCAGTCTCCCTTCCACACATGCCTATCCACTCCCCCACCTGCCCATCCACTCCCATATCAGCATCCCAGCTTTCCCCTACTCTGGGTCATCTAGCTTCCGCAGGACCAAGGGGTTCCCCTCCCATTGATGCCAGATAAGGCCATCCTCTGCTACATATGCAGCTGGAGTCATGGGTCTCTCATGTGTACTCTTTGGTTGGTGGTTTGCTCCCTGGGAGCTCTGGGGATCTGGTTGGTTAATATTGTTCTTCCTATGGAGTTGCAAACCCCTTCAGCTCTGTCAGTTCTTCCCCTAACTCTTCCATTGGGGCCCTGCACTCAGTCTGATGTTTGGATGCAAGCATCCGCATCTGTATTGGTAAGACTCTAGCAGAGCCTCTGAGGGGACCGCTCTACCAGGATCCTGTCAGCAAGTGCTTCTTAGCATCCACAATAGTGTCTGCATTTGGTGTCTACAGATGGGATGGGTCCCTGGGTGGGGCAGTCTCTGGTGGCCTTCAGTCTCTGCTCCACTCTTGGTCCCTGCATTTCCTTTTGACAGGAGGAACACCCTCCTCAGAAATACCCGGTGACACTTGCCTGCCTGGGACCATTGCTAAAACTGACACTGAGACAAGTCCAGGTAGCCTCCCTGTCAGAGGTCATCCACTGCCTCCTGGAGAAGATGCAGATCTTAGTTAACTCCAGACCCTATTAGATGCTTCTGCACAGTGCAATGACTACACGAGTCTTTCTTTCTTGGGCTGTATTTCTTTTATCTTGCACTAAGTTTCAAGTCACCAAAGTGAGTTTCTCTTTACTAAATAAAAAAGATAAAAAGGAATATTAATAGACGTTTTAAAGCAGGATTCAGGAGCCCAGAGGGCTACCTCTACCCAAGGATTCCCAGTCACACAGCACTGGGCTGCTAATAACTGAGAATCTAAATTGGAAAGGCCAAGTGAGAACTTCTTAGTATTCTTACAGGAATGATTGAATGTTTCAGAGGTGCCCACTAAAGGCACAGAGAGCCAGGGTCTGCAACCTTCAGATTCATTTCAAAACAGGAGCCAATTCTGATAATAAAAATGAAATTAAAGTGCTTCTGATATATTTTTTCTAGAGAAATGAGAATGACTTCACGGTTGATTTTTATGTATAATAATTCAATTTAGCATATTAAAACTTGAACTTTAAACTCCTGATACATGCCTCCAAGCGCATTTCTTAAAAAGATTTATTTGTATGTGTGTGTTTATACTATGTGTATCTGATGGTTACAATTTCCAGATTCATTTTAGAACAGAAACTGATGAAATTAAAATGCTTTCAATATGCTATTTCTTAAAAAATGAAACAAAATAAAATAAAATAACTTCAAAGCAGAAATTTACACATCATAATTCGGTTTGAACTTTGAACTCATCCTGATGCATACCTCCAAGCATATGTTTTTCAAAGGTTTATTTTATTTATGTGTGTGCATTTGTACACTTGTGTGGGTGCCCTGGAAGGCCAGAGGGCATAAGATTCCCTGAAGCTGGAGTTATAGGTGGCTGTGATCCACCCCACATGGGTGCTGGTGTGCTGTGAGCTACCCTACATGGGTGCTGGTGTGGCTGTGAGTCACCCCACATGGGTGCTGGTGTGGCTGTGATCCACCCCACATGGGTGCTGGGTCCTTAACTCTGGTCCTCTGGAAGAGCAGCAAGTGCTCTGTGAACTGCTGAGCCATCACTCCAGTCCTTTAACTATATATTTTAACAACAAATGCTCACAATGATATTTATGTGGTATAAGCTAATTGTATTGAATTTCTTTCTATTGAATATAGTAATCATGGCTTTATGGTTAACCATTTATGGATAAATTATAAGACTTAAAATCTGAATAGTGGATATGGCATCAATATTTGGACATAGTATGCCTCGTATCTTTTTCCCCTTTCAATTCAGTCAATCTGTGGTTTACTTAAAATATATTTATTTTAATTTCATTTATGCCTGTATATAGGAATACATTGTGTGTGTGTGTGTGTGTGTGTGTGTGTGTGTGTGTGTGTACCCTTGGGGCCCAGAAGAGGATGTTGGAACCCTGGAATGCAGTGAACTACCAGTGTGGTTGCCTGGAACTGGACTTAGGTCCTCTGGAAGAACAGCTGGAGTTCTTAACCACTGAGACATCTCTCCAGCCCCATGACTGACTTCTTATATGTCCAGTTTGTTCTCTTCTTTCAACTCTCTGTCACTATCCAAGTAAATCTTCCTTAATGTAAATTATCCTGTAAAGGGGCTGGATAGCAATACTCCAGGCTCTTGGGTTATAGAGTCGGTATCCACACATTCTTTGGGCTATGTTTCCTTGCACTATGTAGACCTCAGAACAGGAACGTATGGTGGTGCTAGGGGTTTTGAACATGTGTTCAGCAGGATTCTGCTGCACACAGTTAGAACAGGCTCATACCCAGCCTGCGAGAGACTGAGTACCAGTGGAATAACCAATGCTAAGGTCTACATGGAGAACAGCCCTGTGGTGTCACAAAGCAAGGGCTATCGGTCAACAGAAGTAGAGGACCGGACAGGATGTAAGGAGAAGGGGTCTGGATGAGTGATACACTCTAGGCTCAGAGGGACCTGCAGTCTACACCGTGGGTAACAAGAAACTGCTGCATCCTTCAGCAAGTGGTCTCTTGGCCAAATTTGCATTTAAGACAAATCACTCTGGCAACAGTAAGCCTGACTCTGAGGGGAAGGGCAAAGCAGGAAGATGGATGAGGGCCTGGTTCCTGAGCCCTGGCAACATGATGAAGCCAGGATCGGGGCCGCCAGAGAAGGTCAGAGTAGGGGAAAGTAATCTGAGAAATATTCATGAGGTAAACGGAGGAGGCCCGATGACTGATGGGAAATATTCATGAGATAAACGGTGAGGACCCGATGACTGATGGGAAATAGTAAGTGGGGGAGGGGGACAGAGCCCAGGAATGAGAGAATGGTGGGCAACACAGGACAGCACCTGTTCTTCCTAGGAACCATGAGGGAACCTAGAGTCACAAGCAAGGAGCAGCTGGACTCCATATGAAATGTGTACAGTATTCTTTTCCGACTCAAGCTAGTGAGTGCTTCAGTTGCTTACCACGTATTCATTAGTTTTTCATCACTGTGACCACACCAGACAAGAACCAACTTAAGAGACAAGAGGTTTATCACTTGGACTCCCAGTTTGAAGAAACTCCGTCTGGCTGGGGATGGCACTGTAGTGTGTGATCCCTGGTTGTGCACACTAGGAAGCACTGGAGAGATAGACCAGGACACAGTTGCCTTTCTAAGTTTTCTAGTTTTCCTCAGCACCCAGCCTGTGTGATGGTGGTGCCGTCATGAAGGACGGGTCTTTGCCTTAAGATGGCTTCACCAACACATTTTTATGAGTTTCATAATCCAGGCAAGCTAACCATAAAATAGAACCACCAAAAGTCCACACCTGGTTGACAGGATACCAATGCCCAGGCATGTCAATTTTAAAGCCGCCACAGCACACTTCCAAAAACATGGACGGTGGGAAGGTAGGAAGTAAGATTCTTGTGGCCTCATGCTGTTCACAGAGCACTGTGGCTCTGTCCCTGAGTGTGTCTGTGGTAGACAGAAGCAAGGTGATTGGCCAATGAGTTCCTTCATTCTAAAAAGCACAGCCTCCATTCTGAGGGAGCAGCCTGGGAGACCAGGGAGACAAAGCAGCCTTGGGGACAGGACACATAGGAGACAATGTTCTGCCCATACCACTTGGCTCCTACAAGGGAGCCATGGAAAAGAAAGGTATTGAGAAAGGAAACAGAAAGTGATGTTCATGTCACATCTCACAACCCAACAGAGTGTCTCACTGTCCCTGGCAGAAGTCTACAAAGGGAGTGGGCATGGAATCTGGAGACTGGAATCGGGGAGCCTGAAATTAATGACCACCCTTGGTCTGCCTTGTGGGTCAAGTGCTGTGAAGACCAAGGAAGAAAGGCAAACCAGAATGAGAAGTCCCTGTGAAGAGCCCTTCAGCTCCTTTGGGGCAGTCCCTGTGGCTGCCTTCTCACCTTGTGTTTCTGCTGAAAACACTTTCACTATCTGGCATTTTTTGCTAACACACATGATCAAATTGTATGCTGGATTATGTCGACACCATGGCCTTGCCCTCTTGAAGTTCACATCAAGCACAATGGAAACTGTGAAGAAAAATGAGTCGTGCCAAATACAGACCAGAATGTATAAGAAGGAAGTGGCCAGGAGGGTGCCTTGGGACAGAGGAGGGGAGTGAGCAACATCCCATTTCACCCAAGCAGGATTCCTGCCCTGCCTCTATCTCTTCTGGGTCATGTCATTAAGCCCCTCCCATTCCCCACAGCTCTAGTGCTCCAGGCAGACAGCGTCAGTGGGACTCAGTACATCTGCACACATCTAGCTGGTAATTAAAAGCAAAACAAATAAATGAAACTGCCCAAGACCACTGAGTATTGGATGCTTCCTGGGTAGTAGTAGGAGCCTGAGACAACCACTCTCAGGATTCCTTTATACATACTGTCTGTCACTGGCTCAGAGTCCCTCCTGTGATGGCATCTACAAAGAACAGGTACCTGGGTGAGGTGCTCAGCAGAGCACAGACTCTAAAGGAAACACCAGTCTCCCTTCAGATAGCTGAAATCTGGTGCAATCTTTTCCTCACACATGTATCTGATCATTTTTGCACATTCACTCTCTGCAAGTATGTACAGATACACACACATATGCATGCATGCATGCACAAACCCATGTGCATATTTGAGTTCCATGTGAATTCTGTTCCTGGATGTGGCAGAATGCAGCAACTTCTCCTTCAGATGTGTTCCCATTTTTGTTTAGTCTCCTTTGAGACCATTCTTGCCCTGCCGATGGCCTGTGCCCCGCAGTGGGCTCCTGTTCCATAGACACTCCCTTTTATCTGTACAATACAGAATTGCCTGCAGATAATATTAACAACTTGGTGTCACAGGCCCTGGAGTGTCTGTCTTGGCACATTCCCAGACTGTGGGGAAAGGGTGTCTTTACAGAACAAAGTGCAAACACAAGACACTTCAGCTGTGTTAGTGTGCACAGAGCACACTGGCTCTTTCTGTCACAGCTGTCCCACTTCTCTCAGGACACAAATGAACTTGACCATTGCACTGGGCTCTCGAGATCACACTTTGATTAAAGTAACTATTCCTTTAGTAAACAAATACTACATTCTAAATGACGTTAATGGCATGGTGTGCGGTCAGTATTAATTCTTGCTACAGGGCACTGGCATGTATCCTGGCTGCCACAAAAGCCACCAAATATAAGTCTTGTGGACTCACATTGGTCTCCCCCTTCACTAACCATAGATATGTTAGAATTAACTGTCTATCACTCATACCTCCATCATATTAACAACTAAAACAGCTTTGACACACTTCAGAACACGCTTTACATATAGATGAGACAGACTGCCTTTGAATCCTTTAAATAAACCAAGAGCAAACTTGAAGCAACTCTGGCTCTGTGGGGAACCTGCAGAGGTCCCTCCTGAGCCTGGCTTGCATTCCAAGATCTCATGGGTGACTTTGCTGCCTACCCTAATTCTAAACTAAATGTTTCAGGACAGGCACCACAGGGTTTCAAGAGCATCACAGACCCTGGCAGTAATGTGGGACAACTGTCATCCTGGCAGCACACCAGAGACTTTCCATGACTCTCAAAGAAAGTCCTACTTAAAGCTTCTCAGAGACACATGACATGTGCGTGCGTGCCTGCGTGCGTGTGTGCACGTGCACACACACCACACACCTTGCACACACATGAGAGTAAAGACTGGTCCTTACACCCTCCCTCTTGAGGCGAGCTCAGAACAGCCAGGTCTTGTTTGACCTGGTTTTTTGATGGCTTCTGAAGTGATCAATAGTCCCTTTAGTGTTGAACACAAAGTCTTAACACACTGACCCCAAATCCATTCTGAGCCACAAGTGAGGTAAAGGCACAGATGGCTAGCGAGCTCTCTGGAAATCACTATTTCCTTTCAGAAGATGTTGAAGGTGTCCAAGAGACTAGTTAAAAGGAGGGCTTCTGCCTATCGAGGTGTTTAACTAAGAAAGGAAAGGCAGCCTTTGTGGTCCTGGGACACAGAGCTGCAAGTCCTGACCTGTCCCTCACTTTGTGCCTGGCCTCAAAGACAATGGGCTAACGTGAGGTCGAGGCCAGGGGTCAGAGGGATATGTGCAAGAGGCGCCAGCTGGCAATCTCTTGCCAGCATCATCTTTGTTCTCCCAAGTCTCATTTCCATCCCCAGAGAAGAGGAAGAAGTGCATCCCATCTCCCCGGGAGCCTTTGCATAGGTGACAGCGCCACAT
Organism: Mus pahari; assembly: GCF_900095145.1. NCBI lineage: Eukaryota > Metazoa > Chordata > Mammalia > Rodentia > Muridae > Mus > Mus pahari. The sequence continues at coordinate 28,628,505 of NC_034608.1, read as the reverse complement.
CTCCCATGGCAACTAGAGGTTTCTTTCTACAAATTGCCAAATTTGCCTCCTTGTGGTTAGATCCAGAGTTCTAAGAAGGATTCTGGTCTTGGCCTCCTTTCCCACATCCCAAAGGTGGCAGGGTCCTCGCAATCCCTTGCCTGAAAGGAACAAGAAACCGCTTCACCACTCCTCATGCCCCACGCCCCATGCCTGTCCAGCGCTCACTACAGCAGCTGGGACAAGCGCTGGGGACCCTGCGAGGGTGGTCCCTTCACGCTACAGGACCCCGAACCTCGGCTTCTCCAAGTTCCCTATGCGAGACACCCTGCCGCTGACCCTACCTGCGGAAGAACGATCCTCGGTGCCCCGGGATCCAGCAACGGACAGTCCCGGCTCTGCTCTGCTCCTGGACGCCGGGTCGCAGACTGGAGGAGATGTGCTGCGCTGAGACGCGATGGGGACCCCGACTCCACCCGTTGGCAGCTCGCAGCCCCCGCCCCTCCGGCCACAGCCGCTTCCCTGCCACTCGGTCCGCGCTCCGCCCCTCTCCCTACACAGTCCACAGCTGGGTTCCGTCCCTTCTGGTCCTCTTGGTTCCTTTGGGTCTCCACGCAACGAACAGGGCGGTCTCCTGGTCCTGGCGCCCTCCCGCCTCCCCGCCGCGCCCCGCGTCCCTCCCTCCTTCTCACGCGCTCTCACGCGTTCGCGGAGACCGCGCCTCCCAGGCTGGCTCTGCCACCCTCCCTCGGGGTCCTACCCCCTCCCCTTCTCCAAGGATGTGAGAAAGGGTCTAAGGCTTCAAACTTTTCCGCCCAGACTTCTGTAAGACCGCAGGGAACCGGATGGCAATGAGCACTGCACAGGGACTCCCCTCGGACATCCCACCAGAACAAAGGCCATCCAGTCCTGGCAACTGTGGCAATTGTCCAGACGGAATGGGTGACCAATTTTAAAGCTACAGAAGCCAGTACAGTCATCTCTGTCTCTGCCATTTGAGATTCTGCCCGTAATAGGCTTCAAATTGGGAGTTTGGGCGCAGGACGTTAGGAAAGCATGCCAGGACTATAATGCATTCATTTACCATGAAAAATACAAGATGTGCCTGCCCCCTTAAAAAAAAAAATTTTTTTTTGTCAGCTCTGTAAAATTTACCAAAAGTGGAGAATGTTCTGTTAATTCTGGGATGGTGTGTGTGTGTGCACGCACCTGCATCCAGAGCCCAGCACCGTATCAACAGGCACATGGATAAATGAGTGCATGACTCAAGTTAGTTCTTGTCACATGGGGATAAACAGTACAGCACAAGCCCATGTGACAATGGAGAAACTGCAGATACCTGGACTTAGTACACATTTTACAATTTGCATGTAGGTGTTATTTGAAAAGGAGTGAGTTGGGCCTTTTAAAAGATGATCTAGGAATGTGGAGATAGGTTCAATTGAACTGTTGAATTACCATTAAAATTATGGGGTGGGGGTGGGGCAGGAGGAGATCTGTTTTTAAAAGTTCACTAAGCAGGAAACCTGAATTCCACCTCCTAGAATCCACGTGAGAAGCCAAGTGTAGTTTCAAATCTCCCACAACTACTATGAGGCTTGCCACCAACAGCAGCCAATATGACAAGCCCCAGGACAATAAGAGACCTTGTTGTAAATAAAGTGGACAGGAGAGACACCAGGAGTTGTCCCCCAGCTTCATGTCCTCACGCGTGTGCCCACACACACACAGCATGCACATATAGCATACCCTCACGAAGCTGATGGGGTGTTGATATGGAGATATTTTTTTTCAATATATAAAGACTGGAATTTTTAGTTATTTAAAGATAACTTGTGAAACCATTTGTCAAAATAATCCAACAACATTACCAATCACAATGTATCCTGGCAAGAATGACTGTATATTACAATTCAAACAGGCACTTCATGATCCATTTCTTCTCCTAGAATCTTCTTCACTTAGCAAGATAGAGATATAATGCTGTGTGAGAAATACCATCTACTTTTATGAGGTGTTGTGTGACATTTGAAATCCTAGCTTCCCATTGTACTCTGAGATTCCTAGATACAAGGAAACACTTGAGGATTTGTGCTGTAAAGGTCAGCCTTGGTCACCAGCATTTACAACTGTGTGGACATAAGGCAAACGGTAGCTAAAGTATAATTCTACTCATGGCAAGAGTTTATATTTCCTAACATCAAGCAGCATATATTTCTAAATTGTGGCTACGCACTTGACATATGTTTGAATTATTTTTTTTTTATTAGCGGTGAAGTCATAGGGTAACCTTAAAAAGAGGGGTGCAATATAAAGCATACATGATAAACATGATAAACACTTGCATTTCAACCATTCCCAACACATTCCACACCTGAGTAGCTGGAGGCTGCCGGGAACACACAGCTCGCTCTGATAAGGGCTTTAAAACTGATTATATTGTCTTGGAGTATGGGCAATGTATTATTAAGAATGTCAATATTGGCTCAGCTCACAAAGGTAATTTTCCTCTCTAAACTGAGATATAAATGCTGGTTTGCCGTCGATCCCTATGTTTACATACACGCGTTCCATTCTGAAATAGCAATTATTTTGCTACCATAGAGGCATGTGTTATCTGGCTTTGCCAACCCCTCGAGACAAGCAGAGCCATACCCAGAAGTAAAAGAAGTTAGCTTTCTATGTAAACCCCAAGGGACATGACTACCATGACGTTCTCAATTAAGGCCTTGTTTGTTTTTTTTGTTTGTTTTTATTTTGTTTTGTTTTTTCAGAAAAAAATTTGTTCATTTTCCAGAAAGGAAACTCTGAGAACAAACTTCTCCTCCCCCTTTAGCATACTTATAATCTACCCTCTCTGCAGCTCTCTTTCTCAAAATAACATGACACTGAAGCACAGAAATTATGTCTCTCAATCCATCCTAACCCCCAAGTATTTGCATTTATGCCTCTCTATATTGACTTAGGCCTGTTTCCTTCAAAGATACATTTTAGTTGCCTCTGTAGTTGTATGGCTGTCTGTGACATACACGGTCCTCACACTTACAGATTCAAGGTCTGTCCATCTCTCCGTGTTCACTACTAACACTCACGGATCTCGTGTCCTTCCCTGATGCTTGGCCAGTGATTATAGAAACTTATTTATCTAGCTACACCAGTCAGGGATTTAGTGGCACGATGGACCACAAATATCCAGTGCCCCATAGTGTGAGCTCATCCACACTCTGAACAGACAGTGCTCCTAAGGTCTCAAGTTACTTTCTGAAAAGAATCACTTTGTGTCTTGCACTTTAAGGAAGTTGTGTCTGGTTTATAAACATTGAATTTAGGTCATTTGTCTTTTATACACACAAAGGGTATCACAACACGACACAGTCATGTAACTTAGATGTTTTTCAAATCCTATTTTTAATGATGGTTCTTAAATGCTTTAACCTCCCTTGTAGCCCACCACCAGAGGTAGTGGAAAAGAAAGGATATGGGGGCGGGGTGGGTGGGGTGAAGTGGGTGGGGCAAAGTGGACCTGTTTGGAAAGGTTCTTTAGAGCAACTCCCATCTGTGTTGTCTGGAAATCTGCAGTTCAGTTCACAAGTTAGCAGGTAGTGGCAGGCAGCTCGATCCACTCACAAGCACTTCGTGGATACACCAGCAGTCCAGTTTGGTAGTGTTGAGTTAGCAACAGCACTGCATGACCTAGCAGAGACAGCCAAGCCTCAGCTCTGGCTCCAGTCAGCAGGAGAGACCACCAGGAGAAGTTCTCAGCAGCGCCTCTCTCAGGGAAGCAAAGATCAGTGACGAAAAAACACAGGCTTTGCACAGCTAGCTGTACCAGCAAGCCAAGCTCTGTCTCCATCACTCCACTGAGTCCTACTTATATCCCCCAAACATCACATGTTCTCCACCTGCCTTGCCTCAGCACGCGTCTTGCCTCCGCATGTGCATTCAATCAGCTGGAGTCCGAAGAAGCAGCAGGAAACTGCAGCCCACCACCAGAAGTTTTTTGGTGCATTTCTCTCTATGGAGTCCCAACAAATGCAGCTCAACTATGCAATATAAGGCAGACCGATACATGCAAGTTGCTAGCAAAGAGTCCTTTATCACATGTCCTTTCACATTCGTGCTTTAGCAGAACATCTTCTCTCTTGTGTCTGCTTCAGCGGAATGTCCCTTTATGAGTCTGCCTTAGACTTTTACACCTGTGTCCACTTTAACAAGACGTTCCTTCACGTGTTTACCCTAGCAAAACACCCTCTAAATGACTTTCCAAAGAACCCTTACGTTTCCACTTCACTGTCATATTCTGGATTCGGACCCAAGTGATGTGAGGCAGGAAGGTGCTGTGGTAGATCATTGCATCTGACTTGCTCAACCAGTGAGGAAGAAGAGAGAAAGTGATTTAACCAACTATAAAGTTTCTTACTGAGAATCCCATCTGTACAGCATGCCCCACTACTACCCAAGAGGGACTATGTTAGAAACACAGGCAGCCATCCGAGGCTCACTTACACGCTCTACTTAGATACCCCACACCATCTGTCTAATAAAATGAAGTCAGAACCACAGAGATGCCACCATGATATCATGGAATGCCTGGTCCCTCTGTGAGTGGTGAGGACAATCTGTGACCCACACCCCAGTGTCAGAGGATAACAACAGTACAGGCTGGTTCTGCGAGTGGAAATGTTTGTTTGTTTAGTCCCTTGGCACAGAAATGCTTTCAGCATCTCTATGAAGTTGCTTCTTTATTAGCACGTATGTATTTCGTGTCTGCAGCTTGCTCTGTAACAGCAGAGACATTTAACTCCTTACACCAATCACTTAGAAACTCAATAGGTGTGATGTGTGGATTTTATCATGAGGGCAAACACTTCTTGAAGCAATCTGCTAATCATTGCTGAGAAAAAAAAAAAACATTAAAATTTCTGTCTTTCTGCAATAAAGTACCTCATTAAAACTAATTGTTCTTGTAACATGCACCAGCTAACCCCTCTCTGTTCAGAACAGTCATTCTTAAAATTTAAACTTTCAGTTAAATATGCATTTACTCTATACCAAACATGTTTCATGACACATGCTTCGACAATAAAATGTGATTGTGGTATGACAGCCGTCTTTTCCCAAGAGTAGCTCTCATCTGTCATCAAGGAAGCCCCTCTTTGCAGGGGACAGAGGCCATCCCAGAAAACCACACCTGGCCAAATGCAGAGAACACCTGTTCATGGAGGCTGAGCTCCAGTGGATATGCACAGCACAGTCCCTGCACCTGAGGCTCAGGAAACATCACAAAAGATAGGGAAGAAGGACTGTGAGAGTCAGAGGGATAGGAATTTTCCATGAAATCTTGTCTCTTAGAAAAGTCAAGGATACTTCACCCATGATATCCCAACAGTATGGCTGCCTGAAGAATGTGACCTGAAAATTAAACACCTACTGAGGAGCTAACACAGAAGGGAAGAAGTTGCCAGGTCCTGTCCATAGACAAAGAACTGCGAGTAACTAAGGAGTACTGAGAGCAGGAGAAATGGTCTTTGCCAGGTGTGAACCCCCGGATGGGTTGGTTGATTGTCTAATATCAAGTAGTCAGCTTTAAATCTTATACTTACAAGTAACACTAAAGAGTGTCAGCAGGTTGTACACACACACACACACACACACACGCACACACACACACACAAATAATAATAATAAAGAGACCATAAATTGGAAAGGAGGTTGGGGGAGGACAAAGAAGGGGTTGGAGGGAAGAAAAGATGTAATTATATTTTAATTAAAATGAATTAGCAAGGAAAAAAACCTGTAATAGTAAAGTAATGAAACATTTTTCCCAGTTAACAAAGCAGCCAGAAGGCCAAGTCTAAGTGTGTGGGGTCTGGTGGTGGTTGACAGAGCATCTCTCAGCAAGGGACATAGCAGAGGCAGGGTACTGACCAGCAAGGGGTGTGGTGGGGGAAGGGCTGAGCAGCAAGGGGCATGGTGGGGGGTCCGACCAGCAAGGTCATCACTATGCAAGGTGCCTGGGTTAGCCCAGACACACAGGAGGACAGTGTGGTTACTCTCATGTCTGAAAACGCAGTTCTCTTACTGGCAGGATATAATTTAGCAGCATTAGAAGAGGCAGAATAGATTCGCATGGAAACCATGTGCAGATTCTGAGCTGAAGAATTTCCACTGTGTTAAACGCCAGATCACTTGCCTAGTGTGTCCCACTTTCACTTCTGTGGTAAACAAAGAACATCTTCAGTGTGTGAGCTAGGACCTCAGGACATCTCGCAGGGCAGCGGAGCTCCTTTGCCTTCCAGGATCCTTGGTTCAGCCTACCTAGCAGCCTTCTGGGGCTGGTCCCCCAGGCTTAGCTCTGTGGGGGACTCCTCCACTCCCCAGACCCTAATTCCAGTTTATCCCTCAATTACCCCTATCTCTTCATGTAAGTAGACAATTTACACCCTGACCTAAGTGAACTGCGTTCCCCAAGCCCTGCTCAGAGTCCATCTCCACAGGTTGTAGACTTCCTCCCTAGATCAAATGCAGATCAAGCTGGAGCTGATTTTGTCTGCAACTGAATTCAGTTGGCTCAGGCTGTAATTCTCCAAGTCATTTCTGCTGATAATCATCCGGGGCTGGTCCTTTTGTCACTAAGCCGAGTGGCATATCCTGGTACCCTCTCAATCCTCTTTACTGTTATCTCTACACTTTCACTCTATGCTCAGAGCATAGAAATGGAGGAACACATAATATTGCTGGGAAAAAACAACTCTTGGAGGTTGACATTTTTGCTTCTGTAATACTAGGGAATTAATTTAGTACCTAGCACGCTTATGTTAAGTCCTCTACCTCTGAGCTACAGCCCCAGCCCAACATGTGTGCAATAAACTCTTGATCACCTCTTGATTGGCTAATCAGGGCTCTCAACACGACACACTTGGGAAGACAGAACTCGAGGATTAGCTCTCTCAGATTGCCCCGTGGCAGTGTCTGATCCAATTGATGTAGGAGGGCCACTGTGCACAGTGTCACCTCTGGGCAAGTAGCCCTGGGCTATGTAAGAAAGGCAGCTGAGAAAGCCAGAAGAAACATACAGGTCCTCCACGACTCCCTGCCTCGACTTCCCTCAGGGATAGACTGTGATGTGGAAGCATAAGCCAAATAAACCCTTTCCTCTCCAAGGTGCTATTGATCACAGTGTTTATCTTAGCAACAGAAAGCAAACGAGGACACACCTGAGTCTCACTCATATACTTGGTGATACCCATAGTTATTATGTCTCACAGTAATAAGACAAGGAAGGGAGTCCATTGTTTTAGAATGCTGTAGCTGACATTGTTTTCTCACTCTTGCTTTCAAAAAAATTTTGTGAGGTTCAAGGAGCTCATTGCTGATACCCACTCTTCCTACTTTGTGGGTCTGACCTCTTCTGGGTGTCAAGGGTAAGGGTTTGCTTCATCATTCTCCAAGACTTTGAGTTATACCGTCTACCACAGTCTTAGAACCCACCCCTAAGATGCTAATCTGTCTTCCCCTGGGTCTGAGATGTGGTCTCTGTGGAAAGCTGACTGACTTAGAAATCGAAGGGATGCCTGCCGCAGAGTCCTTGGTGAGTCGCTCAGGATTTTATCCTGTCTTTCACTGAATCCTAAAAATGAGCAATCTCAGCATTCATCCTGAACTTAAGTATAAAATGCTGAGAATCCCCTCCTTCTATTTAAAAATAATCTTATTTCCAGACTTGTTGAAAATTCCCTACCAACAAATATTGTCATAACCAAACATACCAATGCTTCTGAGAGACAGAACAGTGGGTGGGAGAGACTCTGAGACATCCTCCCTTGAATGGGAGAAGTCAAACAAAGACTGTGTGTTCCTACCCAACCTTCAGGTTCTGTTCAACCAAGGGAACCAGACAGATGGTCACGGTCACAGATGTGCCTCTCAGAAGCACTTAACACTCCATAGTAGTCTTGGAAGCTCCTGGGCCTCCGGGATAAAGGATCACAGGCCATCAGCCAGCTGGAGGTTCTCACCACAGGCCAGGTCTCACCACCACACTTTTAAAGAAGAGAAGGCAGCTTTCTACTGATGTCCCATTTATTTCCACCTTGAAACCATGTAATCAACCTCTTTGCTTGGTTTCAAACCAATTGCTCATCACTTCTGAGTATATTTGGAATCTTTTTTCCCTAGGAAATATTTGCCAGAGGACATGAACTATTGTTTCAAATAAATGTCTCGGGGAGAAAAGTTGTAGGCTTCGGGTGTCACTTTTTATGTAACTACTGAGCCTTGCCCCCTGTTAGGAAAATCTTAGAAAATAAAGGCAAAGTCATCCTAGTTGTCTAGAAACAATGATTACACCAGTGGTTTATTAGCACCATCTGCCTTTTAAATGACACTAGGTTTAGAAATGATTATTATTAACACTCTTGAATTTGATCCCACCATTAAGCTCATCTTTAGATCCATACCCTCATGAAAACACTGTGTACCTTGTGTACATCCACAGTGTATATTTATTTTAAATGGAACTAGATTGTGAACAGGGATTCTGCACCATCTTTTTACATTTTTACATTTTTTATTTGTCCTTTCTAAATGGGCAGAAGGAAGTTTACCAAGAGAGATAGGAAGTAGGAATGGGCTGAAGAACACAGGAGAAGCTAAACAGAGGCAGAACCTTTCAGATGGAGGAAGTTGCTGCTCAGCAGCCTGTGGTGTGCCACAGATTTATAATAGGATAGATCAATTACACAAGGGATAGGGATGTATCAGTAGCACAAGGGGTTCTTAGTGAGTGAGTATGGCCCCTGAGTTGGGACCTCGAAGTTGCTTTTAACTTTCTTAGCCAACAGCAAAATAGATGTAAATATTTCATCAGTTGTGCCTCTGGTGAAATAAGTGAATGCTTTTTCTGTGGGAATAATAGCACACACTCTCTCTTCATGTTATTTTAGTCAGGTAAAAAACATCTTCCAGAGAGAGTTTATTTATAGAAACACATAGCAACGTTGTCTAAAACCCAGCCTTTTAGGAACAACTGTAACTAATTCTACCAGTGCTGTGCACCTGTGTGGAATATGCAAGTGAAGTGGTATATGCTTTGCGTCAGTGAGATCCAAAGATGCTGATTTCGTAGGAGTGGGAAACAGAATGGTGTTTGCCAGAGGCTGGGGAGATCAAGGGAGAGGGATCAGTGGGCAGATGATGTATAAGTACTATTGTCTGGGAGAATGTCATGACTCCATTGTAGAGAATGGGGGTTATGCATATAATCAACACCTATTCACTGTGTGTACATGTGCACAGGTATGTGTGGGTGTGCATGAATATGTGTGTGTGTGTGTGTGTGTGTGTGTGTGTGTGTGTGTGTGTGTAGACTAGAGGCTGACAAACCTATATCTTCCTCAATTGATGTCCACCTCAAATTTTGAAACAGTGTCTCTCACTGGACCTGAATCACTAGTTCAATGCAGCCAGACTAACCAGGCAGTGAGTCCCAGATGTCCCCTGCCTCCCCAGCCCTGGCATTATAACCATGTCACTTGGCATGGCTTATACGTGGGTGCCAGGGAGCCAAACTCAGGTCCTCATGCTTGCACGGCCACCTCTTTACTGACTGAGCCAGCTCCTCAGCTCCCACTGTATTCTGGAAACTATGAAAGGAGGAAATATCCAGTTTTCTCACCCCAAAAGCAACCTCAAGAGCAACAGCACTGGTAGTTGGCCGTGATTCACACATCTGCCATCCTGGCTGTCAAGAGGCTGACGCAGAGCAGGAGGAACCCTGAAAACAACTGAGATTGCACAGCTGGATTCTGCCTCAGAGAGGGAATGAGACAAAAAGTGACATCATACCGCTGTTAGCATGTCACGCTCCTCACACAATATAAACATCGACGTCATCATCACAGCTACCTGGCATCTGCGGCTACTTCACCCCACAGCCTGTCGGTTTACATGACCCAGTGAGGGAGAACTTGATGATTCCAGTCCCAGCCTCCAAGCCTCCGAGCCTCTTGACGAGCTCTCCTGTACTTGAGATAAGCTCTGCTTTTAGGCTGAAAGTGCTATTTAAGCTTTTAGTTTATACTGAAAACTCTTTCTTATGATTTTGGCTAAGGTAATGAGGAGAATTCCACTGACCCCACCACGAAGACTGTCTGACCCACTTCAAACCTGGAAGGCATGAAAAAGGGAGGATTCCTTAGGGCGCCATTGCCAACTGCCAGTGTGCAGACTTAAATCCTCCAGGGCACAAGACACGAAGCCTTCGTGGGAGAAAGAGAATGACTATTCAAGTTTGTGGTTCAGTGTTAGAGCACACGTGGGCTACAGACAAATGAGACAGGAACCTAAACATGAATGTGTTCTTTAAAAAAAATGGATAGAAGGGATTTTAGAGAGACTCCCAGAGAAATCGGGCTGGCAGCTGCCCTCAGCTTGGCACAGAGAAGCTTCTCTTTGCAGAAAGTGATGGCTGATGCAGAGAGAATGAGTGACTGATGGACACTCGGTCTTTAAATGGACACCTATACCATTCTCCCCATCCCCACAGACAGGCAGGCAGGCAGGCAGGCACAGAGACACACACACAGAAAGACACACACACAGAGACACACACAGGGATAGACAGATACACACAGATCTACACACAGAGAGACAGACAGACACAGAGACAGATATATGCAAAGACAGACAGACAGACACACACACACATAGGGACAGATAGACACAGACACACAGATACACAAAAAGAGACAGACACAGACACATACAGATATACACAAAGAGACAGACACAGAGGCAGACAGACACACGGAGACAGACACACGCAGAGACAGACAGAAAGAGAAAGACAGACACGCTGAAAGACAGGCAGACAGACACAGACACACAGACACACAGACACACACACAAAGGCACACACAATGACAGATACACACACACACACACACACACACACCCCACACACACACAGAGGAAGAGAGAGAGAGAGAGACAGAGACAGAGACAGAGACAGAGACAGAGACAGAGACTGACAGAGAGACACAGATTCTAGGAGATGAAAGCTAATTTAAAAAGACACTCATTCCATAGAACACATGGGTTCGGGCTCAACCACAGTAACTGAAAAAAGTGCAGAAGGGAAGTTAGATCAGATGTTTAAATATCACTTAGGCAGTTGTTTGTTTTAAATCAGAAGAGATGAGGGTCTTGTATACACAAGCCTGTGTACCGGAGGCTTTCCATGGAGATCTCTGGCCAATCAGTTGCGAGAATTAATGCAAAGGGGATCTAGTGGGAGCAAGGAGCAGGAGTCCTTTCTGTCCCTCCTACTGCTGCTGCTGACTCCACCTCTGTCTCCACCATGTACTCTAAGTCACCCAGCGTGCTGAGTCGGATCAGACTGGGCTGATGAGAGGGCGACTAGCTGGTAAGGGGTGTGGCAGAGCTTCAGGTGGCGTTTCAGGAGAGCAGGTCTCTTCCCAGCTGTTACAGCTCGTATGACAGAAGCTCTCAGACATTGGAGTAGTTCTCATACACCTTTAATCCTTCTGAGTAGGCCTCTTGTATACAGTTTTGGGGTGGGTCAGGGTCTGACAGCAGGTGCTTCTCATTGGCTTAGTCTGAGAGCTTGGGGAAACCTTACTTGCATGTGGGAGGGCTTGGTGCTGCTCCTACATGACTGATGGCCACACACCTCTCTTCAGGGGGCCTGTGGGAGGCTGTAACTGCAACAGGAGCCAGGGGCCAAAGGGGCATAGCCAAACACCTGCCATCCCTTGCAGGCGACAGTCACCTGCTGGATCTCCGGGGATATAGGGTGGGGGTTCTAACTCTGAGCTCAACTAGGACAGCTAACCGCCCCACACTGGTGTGGCCACCACTGTAGGAACACTGTTGCTACAAAATGAAAATAGTTTTAGATGGCTGTGCTTTGTAGATATTCTCCCTGTAGGTGCAGATAATGAAGAGACAAAGGCTGCTGATTGAGATTCAGCCACAAGCACCTTGATCAGGTTAAACTGGTTAAAACTTATGGTGCTCATAAAAACAAATCCTAGGGGGATCACAACATAGCCCCCTGTAAGTCGGTACTGCAGCCCCTTCCTGTCCCCTTCCATGAGTGACCTGGCGAAAATGTAGAGAAAGGACCGAAGCTCAGTCAAAGGCAAACGAACAGTGCCAAAATCACAACTGCTTTCCAAAAGTAACGTGTGCTGAGGGACGTGAACCGATGCTTTCCAGGTTGTTGTGCGGCAGTGCCCTGAGCCCTCCAGCTCCCCAGACCGTCATCCAGTCACATGTTTAGATGTCTCTAGGATAATTTTTTTTAATATGATAAGGAAAATAACTGAAATTCACATTTGGCCAGTGTGATAGAGACAAGGAAATCTTTCGGGAGACAGCCACAAGATTCCACAAGAACTCATTTAATGGAAGCCCGCATGAGCCTGGACTGATGACGGGAAAATAGCACCCCTGGTAATTCGCAGAAATCCTGGTGAGGGCGTTGAGCTTTCTACAATCTATTATATGAGAATTTTGAGTCAATCTTATCTATAGCTTAGGAAATAGGCTGACCCCAATTTGCCATTTTGATTGTCAAAATCCCAGATTTCTATGGAGTCCTTATAAAGGAAGCTTCCAAGGGCTGTGTAATGGCAGATAAGATTGTCTGGGCTTATATTATTTAGTGAACAAGCAAGAACAGAATTACATAGCAAGTGTTATAATTTAACATTTTAATGTATAGATAAGACATGACTGTAAGAACCATTAATAGTGGCTCTCTGTGGGAGGTGACATGCACAGTGATTTTTGTATTCTTTGTTCATCTCTATTTTATACACTGAAAACCGTTCTCTCTTCCCGAGTCTGTGTGATGCATGAACCCCTCGGAAAGGTTATCTGTGCACCTATGCATCTTAGGTCAGCTTCTGAAGAAAGAGTGCCCCAAATCTGGTGCCTATTTGAGGGACTTTGAGCGCCCCGCCGAGACGTATTAATATAAGGGCAGAGAAAAGACTCCAGCATGATGTCTGGGGATTATTGGCATGCAGCAACCAACACTCACAATTCCCTTTAAAACTGACTCTGATGTGGCTCCCTACATTTAAAGTTGAAAGGCGAGTTTAGAAACTGAGCATGCACCGGCGAGTGCTGCAAAGGGTTTCAAAGCTCTAGGGACAGCGCTTGGACGGTAGAGAACTCACGTGCGTGCAAGATGCCCCAAGTTGGATTTCCAGAACATGAATTGAGCAAGGTAGTGCACAACTATAGCCCCGGCTCTCAAGAAGCAGAGACCAGAGGCTCAGAAGATCAATGTTATCCTTTGTTACAGGTTGAACACCAGTCTGGACTGCAGGAGACTCTATCTTAAAAGTATAAACAAGGTATTAAATATTTCTTCCTGGGTCAGGCCACTCCAGGCAGCTGAAAGTCTGGTTAGATGGGTGCTCACCACAACTCTGTCATGTTTGCTGTTTGGTGACTCCATTGTCCATTCATCTTTGGAACATCCTCTAATCTACCTACTAATGGGCACAGCCTCTCTGCTTCTTACATGTTAGGTCCAAACCATCAGCATCAATGTGCATCTTCTCTGACTACACAAGACACCTGAGGAAACACTGCTAGAGCTGCTTTCCAGTCACAGGTCATATCCATCCATCATTCCTGTCCCCTGCCACACTCTCACTCAGCCATCACCATGGACATCTTGGGCTTTAGCCTCATCAGTGTGTTTTAAACATGATTGGTGGAAAGATGCTTTGACATCCAGGTTAGATATTATACCTCCTTAGCTCAAATCCCTCCAAAGTCCATTCCAGAGTTCAATGTAACTTCATTTTCAGCCTTTTTTCCTCTCTTGCCAGCAAGGGTCTGAGGGGACCACAGGGATATTACTAGGACTGGAACACATGTGAAACTCACAAAGAATCAATACAAAAGTTTTGAAAAAAAAAGTACAAATTCACAACCACCTGTAGTTCCTACTCCAGAAAATTTGACTCTTCTGGAATTTGGGGCACTGTACTCAGGTGGCATACATATATATGCACATACACACACATACAGGCATGCACATACACATGCACACACACACATGCCCACTCATGCACATACACAAACACAAAACACACGTGTAAACACACATGCATGCACTCACATTTACACTCATGCACACACGCATGCATGCACATGCATATGCACATGTGCACATACACAAGTACACACATGCACACACCAATTTAAAAAATAAAATAAATTTAAAAATAAATACAATGAAGACAACAATGTAGGAACTCTACAAGTGGGTCTCGGGTTTTTTTTATTTTTTTCTGCTTCATTATTGTTAGGTCCAAAGCAGTCCCCCAGATGGTAGCACTGCTGACAATGTCCTAAATGACACTCTGGGTTGGGCTTTGGGAAGAGGTCTGGCCTTCTGATACGTATGCACGAGTTCCAGAGGGCAGAGTAAGAATGGAGGGCAGAGGAAGCCAAAACAAACATGGTGGGTCTTGGAGCTCCTGCCTGTGCATTGGCAGAATTCGTCAGGATCAGTGAGAAGTTGGATGTGGAATGCACCATTTTCTGGCCACTGAGACTGACTCTCAAGCTGGTATTGTTGCAGAGCCTTATTGCAGTGAAAATTAAGGCAGTGGTACTGGCATCTCTGAGTCCAAGGAAGGAACAGTACTTAATGAGTCAGGCAACGGGGTGGGGGGGGGGGACACTAAAGAGTCTGGTTTTAAGTGGGAAGAGCCCATGGTAACTCCAGGGAGGACACCTTTGAAAAGGTGGTGGTAAAGAACAGGCACAGGCTTTCTCTCCCCTAGACCCAATCCTCCAGCCTCACCCCAACTCAGCAGAACACCAGTGGCAGCCTTCCTGCCTCCCCCTGCCCCATCTCTTGTGCATCCCACAGATCTTCCCCTTCTTTCTTCCCTTACTTGTTGCTTTATACCAGATCCCAACCCCAGCAGGTACCTCCTGCTAACCCAAGGCTGTTTCTCCCAGGGCAACAACTAGGCTGAAAGCAGACCAGCGCCTCTTACTGCTCCTGAGATCAGTTTTATCCCCAGCAATGTGGCAGGAAACCTGCTGTGGTCTCCCTTTCCTCTCTGATTCCATCCCCAACACATTGCAAAGACCTTTCTCCTCCACCTTTTCCTGTCCCAAATCATCCCAGTATCCCAGCCTCCAACACTAGCAGGCATTCCCTGTGAATTTATCAACTGACCAGACTGTGATGTGAAAACAGGCAACACAAAACCATCACACTCTCTGAAAATCCAGAAAACGTGTGTGTGTGTGTGTGTGTGTGTGTGTGTGTGTGTGTGTGTGTGAATCTAGTGCAATGGAAACTGCTTGGAATCTATAAAAGTAATCCCAATAAGGACTCCTAATAATGGGGAATTTGGAGTCTCAATTGGCCATCTCTTGTAGCCAAGTAAATTGCATCCAATTGAGATGCTGGCCAAAGATGTCCCATGGAAATCCCTAAACAATACAAGCTATTGCTCTCCAAAAACTGGTGGTGTGGGGGGTTAGTTTCAAAGAACAGCAATCAAATAACTATTGAGCATAGAGAATTCTAGTGTCTTTGATGTGGGAAGGTATATGCAGACGACCTAAAGAGAGATGTAGACACCAACCCAGTCACCAAATCTTTGACCTACAATCTGTGCTGCCTGCAGGATATGTTAGTGCAATGGTGACTCAGAACTTGTGGGAGTGACCAGCCAATGTCTGATTTGACTTAATGCCCACTACACATGAAGGAACACATACCCAACACTGCTTGGGCAACCAAGAGCTAGAGCCAAGATAGCCCAGAGACCTAGGATAAACCCAAGCACTATTGGCCTGAAGAAATACCAATGAAATGACTCCTAATGATACTCTGCTATACTTATAGATCAGTGCCTTATCTGGTCTTCATCTCCGCAGCAGATGGAAAAAAAAAAAACAAAACAAAACGCAGAGACCCACAGCCAGACATTATGCAGAAGGAGAGTCTCCATTGGAGGTCTCCATCAGATCCCTCTGCTCTGAGCACAGGCAAGCCCATGGAAGAGGAGGTGGAACGATTGTGAGAACCAGAGAACACCAGGAGAACAGGGTCCTCTGAACCAACTAAACTAAGTGCATATGACTGCAGATGAACCAACTAAGACAAGTGCACATGATCACAGACAAACGGATGCAGAAAACATGGCGCCTACATGGGCCTGCAACAGGTCCTCTTCATATACATTATAGCTATTAACTCAGTACTTTATGGAACTCCTGATTATGAGAATGAGTGGGTCTCTGACTCTTGTGCCTCCTATGGGGACCTTTTGCTTCTTGTTGGGTTGCTGTGTCCAACTTGGATTATTTTATTGTGTCATGTTTCGTTGCTGTATCTGGGAAGCCTGTTCTTTTCTAATGAGGGACAGAAAGGAAGTGGATCTGGAGGGGTGAGAAGAGAGGGGGAGAGGAACTGGGGGAAGTAGAGGGAGGGGAAACTATAATCAAGATATATTGTATGGAGAGAGAAAGAGAGCAGGGGTGGGGAGAAAGAGAGGCAGGGGGAGGAGAGAGAGAATTAGCATAGGAGCAGAGACACAAGGAGGGACTAACTCAGTGTGGTTGGACAGAGTCTCAATCTGTAAAAGTCCCCAAGAGATCAAGACTTGTCAGAGAGATGCCCAGGATCACAGGCCTTAGCTTGTCTGTGGGCTGAGGCACCACGAAGGCAGAGGGGAGCTGCTTGGAGCTACAACTTGAGCTGGTGAGTGAGCGAGGCAGCTCCAAGAGGACAGCCTCTCCAGAGTCTTGAGACACACAGGAAGAGCAGTAAGGGAGAGAAGCAGCAAGCGACACATTCTAGATTTGGAACTGATACAGTGCGCGGTAGAGGCCAGCGAAGGCAAACGATCCATTCCCAGGAGGGTCAAATTGGTGGTTTGGTTAGGGTATGAGGAACTTTGTGGAATCCAAAATGTCCCTCCCAGCCACCAGATATAAACAAGGGTGCGGCAAAACAGCTGAACCAGACCAATCTGTGAGTAGAATCAACTGCCAGGCTATGGCTCAAGGGCAGAAAGAACAGGAAAAAAATGTGAGAAGCTTTGTCAGGTTTATGGGGACAGGGAGTTGGGGGTTGTGCATGTAAGAAAAAAAGCAGGAGCCGGTGGGTGTGCAAATCTGTGCAAGCCTTATTTGAGTTCACCAGGCTCCTTGCTGGAGGTAGTGGCTGTAGGTGATAGATTAGGAAAGCAATGGCTTTTCTTGACAAACAGAAACCGTACAAGATTTCTGAAGAATGCTGAGTTTAGGTAGCCATTTTTCTATTTATCCCATCAGGGTCCAGCCTGAGCTGAGCCCACCACACTGCCATTTAGGACTATGTCAGCCACGGCACCATTTTGGGGACCACTTTGGAACTAACAGCTATCACTGAATGAGTGAAGTGATAGCGCAGGTCTAGCCCAGCCTTCCTGTTGCTAGGAAACAGTGTCTCTTTGAGACTTTAACATTTTCTCTGATGTCCATGAAGTGGAGGAGACATTAACTGTGAGTCCACTGAGGCCACGCAGGCTTGGGAAAGGGGGAGCAGCCACAGTTCCTATGTTCAGCTGGCATTCCAAAGAAAGAGAACATGACCTGAGGAGAAGCTGAGCTACAAATGTCAAGCTGGGAAACGCTCTCTTGTATTTCCCGAATAGCCGTGTTCTGCCTAAGGGGATGTTCTAGATACTCAATGTTGCTGGGAGTCGATGTTCAATACCATTTGTGTGAGAGTGAAGAGATGGAGGACATTCAATGTATATTTTTCTGCCTCTCTCTAGTCTTTAGAAGATAGTTTCTTTTTTTTTTTTTCAAATCCTAACATTGCAACATGACAGAGGTGCAACCTTCTGCAGGGGGTGTCATGAGGAGTACATGTGACAGATCTGAGATTTTTTTTTACCGAGTATCACTTGAGATCGTTTCCGCATATCAGGCCACTCATCCACTTTTACATAGAGTGGATGAAAAGCTACCCTTTCACTTGCCACAGTACCCTTGAAGTTTGTCCAGGGCAGGAGCCTGGAGACAGGAGCTGATGCAGAGGCCACGGAGGGTGCTGCTCACTGGTTGCTTCACGTGGCTTGCTCACCCTGCTTTCTTATAGAACCCAGAATCATCACCATGGGCTGGGCCCTCCCAGTTGATCACTAATTGAGAATATGGGTTACAGCTGGATCTCATGAAGGCTTTTCTTCAACTGAGGCTCCTTCCTCCCTGATCGATGACTCTAGCTTGTTTGTCAAGTTGACACACAAATCCAGCTAGGACAACTCCATATGACAGGATCCATTGTTATGGCCGAATAATATCTCATGTTTGGTGTCACATTTACTGTGTCCATGTGTGTGTTGATGGACACCTTAGTGAATCAGCATCTTTGGTGTTGCGATCAGCACAGACGTGCAAACGTGAGGAGGGACTTTGGTTGTATCTCCTCTGGGAAGGCATCCACATGTAGGTAGCTGAGCCATGCAGCAGTTTTATTTGTAGTCTTTGAGGACCAAGATACCATTCCTTCTCCATGGTGATGATGCTAATTTACAGCCCCAGTATCAGTGACAAGAATCTTCTTTTCCCTTCACTTCTTCAGCAGAATCTGTCCACTCTATCCCTTTAGTGATAGCCACTCTGACTGTTTGGATTCATACTTCCTCAGTTGCTTGTAAGACTGAGTGCTGTCCCTTAGGGACCTTTGGATCATTTGCATCTTCTTTCGAGAACTAGCCCAGGTTCCCTCTCATACCTGGAGCCTAAACATGTCCTCAGAGAAGAGAAGAGCACAGTGAGGTATGGTAACTCGAGAGAGCAGAGAAAGCTGGTGATGGGCTGGACCAGAGCAGAACCATGTGGCCATGTGCTTGAGAATGCAGTGCAAGGGATGCTCAGTCTCGAATCAAAGAGATGCCAGGACTGGAAATTCTACTGACCTTGATTTCATAATTAGACACCATAGTGACTGTGTACTGAAGTATTTTACTGTGTCCAACAAATATGTATTGCTTTTACTTTTCCCAGTAAAGAGAAAAGGTAAAATTAAAACAGCACTGTTCCTGGAGAGAGCTCAGGATATCTCACACGGATTCTTGAAACTCTCCACAGGAGATACACCATCTCTTCAAGCACAAAGTGTATCAGTCCCAGGCCTGTCTTCCCCATCAGCTGAGCAGGAGGTGCACAGCTGGGTCTCCGAACCTTAACAACCGAGGTGTCTGGTGCCTCAAGTCCTTAAGAAGACCTCTTTCAGGATGGCCTAGTTGGTCATCAGTGGGAAGAGAGGCCCTTGGTCCTGTGAAGGTTCTATGCCCCGGTACAGGGGAATGCCAGGGCCAGGAAGCAGGAGTGAGTGGGTTGGGGAACAGGGAGGGGAGGGGATAGGGGATTTTTGGAGGGGAAACTAGGAAAGGGGACAACATTTGAAATGTACCTAATAAAAAACAAATGAAAAACAAACAAACGAAGACCTCTTTCTTCATCGTGTCTGTCAAGCCTATGCACACCTTCCTGGGGAGGGGGGGACCTCCCTGACCACTCTTCTCTCTCTCTCTCTCTCTCACCTCCTAATTATTTTTATGTACTCGTGTTTGCTGACTGCACATAAGTATTCTCCTTTATGTGCCAGGAAGTTACCTTTCTATCCCTGTGGCCTGTCCTTATCACTTTCCACCACTCCTAATCTCCATCAGTTAAATTCTGTGTGCCCTCTACTTTTCCCTACAGGTTACTGCTGCTCTTGAAATGAGGTTTTGTCTCTGTCATTTTGTTAAAGCCATTTTCTGGGGTCACTAATCATCTTTGTTGGTCCTCGAGCTTTGTAACAGCCCTCTTTCCTGCCGTCCATGGGAAGACCGTCCTTTAGAAGCACAGACTAAAGCCTCACCACACCCCAAGATTTCTAATATTCTGATCTTGGACTCCATGAGGAAAAGTCAATGATAAAGTAAACGTCTGTTCTTTAGGCCACTTAGTCTGAGGTACTTTGTCATGGCAGCACTACAAGATGAACTCAGCAACACGCATCCACTGAGAAAACTAAGCCGCGAGTTAGCATGGACTTGCTCTGTGTAAGAGGCCCGAACACAAATGGCTTTCTGAATTGTCTTCTGCCTGGCTCTCACTGGGCATTCAAGGACCCTCAGGGGAAAGGGTTAAGCAATGTTTAGCCAGTATGTATAGTTAGCTCTTTTTACCTCCCAAGACTTATTAGTACTCTGGGTATCAATTCACCAAGAATGAATAATACTTTAAATGACATCAGTTTCCGCCAACATGAAGAGGTAACTATGGTGATGGAGCAAGTTCTTCAGAGCACAAAACAAGTACCATGCTTGATATATTAGTCATCCAGGGAGAGCAGCGGCAGGAGAGCTGCAGCATTCACTCCGTGAATGGCTGTCTATGCAGAGGCCGTGTCAGCAATTCTGCCTTGCTTTTCTGAATATCAAATCCGGGATGGTTGTACTGGGAATCTTGGCAGATTTACAAAAGTATTAACACTCATATTCAGAGACTTCTGCTTGTTGTTTTTGTTTGCTTTTCTACCTTATTTCTTGAGGTTCAGATTTTTAACAGGTTCATGGGTGTTCTCTGCTCAAATGCCAAAAGGAACACCCTCCCCAGAGCTCCTTCCCCATTCGACTGTGAACTCAGTGCATTCCCTCTCTGGCCATTTAGACCTCACATTATCCTGATGCTAATTCCAGTTGGTGTTTTTTAGCGTAAGTTTCCTGTGCATGTTTCCTTGGGTTTTGTTTTTTTGTTTTTTGTTTTTTGGGTTTCTTGTTTTTTGTTTTTTTTTTTTTTTGGACCCAATTGAGATAGTAAGGCTCCTTTTACTCACAGATTCCTCCACTTAATCTTGTTCAGAAAGGCTTCAAAACAACAAAGAGAAAAAATAAAGAACTGTCAAGACTGCGACGGCCAATTCTATCTTCTAGGCTGAGGAGGAGACTTGGTTTGAGCAATGGAAGAGAATCCACCTCATCAGGAGCTGACGGCTTGAGAAAGGGGGAAACCACGGAGAAAGAACCAACCCTGAGAAGCATCCCTAAAGCCAAACTCCACCACCGCCACACGCATTCCTGCCTCAGCCATGTTATGCTGCCTGGCCCGGGGAATGGCACTATCACAATGTGTGACCCTGTTGAAGTAGTTATGGCCCTGTTGGAATAGGTTTGTCACGTGGGCATGAATCTTAATACCCTCATCCTAGCTGCCTGGGAGCCAGTATTCTGCTAGCAACTTTCAGGTGAAGATGTAGAACTCTTAGATCTTTTTGCACCGTGCCTGCCTGGATGCTGCCATGCTTCCTGCCTTGATGATAATGGACTGAACCTCTCAGCCTGTAAGCCAGCCCCAATTAAATGGTCTTATAAGAGTTGCCTTAGTCATGATGTCTGTTCACAGCAGTAAAACCTTAACTAAGACACTGGTGTACATAGGTCCTGTCTAGGTTTCTTATATGTCAGTAACAGGTCTGAGACACGTTTCCACCCTACCTCTCAGGTTTATCCGGTCATGCCTGGTGCTGAATAATTTGAGTGGTATCTGGGACCTATGGGCACAACAGGGAGGGAAGCTCCAAGTACTCCACCTCTGTGGGTAACTAATGTTCATGTTTATACTCCCTTTCTTGTCAAACATGCTGCAAAGCTTGGTTTGCTAGCAAGCTTCCTTGCCATAAGCAATTTCTGTTCATGCTGGGGAGGAATTTAGGAAAGTCACATTTCTGATTGTTGCTTTGCTTCTGAGGACTTAAAAAAGATGAAGTACTACCAGGATTCTCGCCATATATATTCAGGAGGAGTGCTATGTATCTAGGTTATTCCTAAGCTGGACATCATATCATGTGAAACAGAACCACCCTTCTTTATTACTATAAAAGCAATGCATGAATGCTATAAAATAGATGAATGAAAGTATAAACTATTTTAAAAATATAAATCATGGGGACTGGAGAGATGGCTTAGTGGTTAAGAGCACTGACTGCTCTTCCAGAGGTCCTGAGTTCAATTCCCAACACCCACATGGTGGCTCTCAACCATCTGTAATGAGATATGATGTCCAGAAGTGTATCTAAAGACAGCTACAGTGTACTCATATACATAAAATAAATAAATCTTCACAATTATATCAATTATGAATATATTATTAATTATATTATAAACCTATATGAATTATGGCTCCACACCCCAGAGGTAATAATTCTGCCTTTTATGTGCTCTTTACAATTATTCCCTTAGCCTATCAAGGTAAATTTTTCTGCCTTCAAATATATCATGAAATGTTTCCTGTGTCTTTAAATATTCATCAAGAAAATAACTTTTGCAGGTTTAATGACTTGCTTAACTGGGCTGAATATTATCCCATCAAACAAAAGCACCAAAATATACCTAACAACTGGTCTATCATTTGACATTTCTGCTGTTTCTAAATTTGGGGAATGGCAATGGGTTTGAGGTCTTTGCATGGTAAGCGACATGTGTCTCTAATCGCCTCCTTGGGGTAAATTAAAAATGTGGTTACTGAGGTAAAAAGACATAAAGGTTTCAAATGCACTCAAATGAATCACCGAATTGTTTCACAAAGGTCATCCAAGCTCATGTTCCTACAGGGGAACTAACCTGAATTGCCTTTGCAGGCTTCTTCCCAGGGACTGCTCTGATGAAAATGTTCAGGTGTGAAGGACAATGACATCACTGTAGAAGGAGATGATATCTCCATACTAGAAATTTACCCGGTGGATAAGGTAAAGCTCACACACGGTTCCATGAACAAAATGTTCAGGACACAATATATGACTGAATGAAGTCCAACTAAGACTCTTGCTGGGAACTTAGAGAAAGTGCAACAAAATACAACACAGGAGATGAGCATTGGTGTCATAGACCCAGGCCACACAGGAGGTGAGCATGGATGTCATAGAGCCAGGCCACAAAGGAGGGGAGCATTGGTGTCTTAGACCCAGGCTACATAGGAGGTGAGCATGGATGTCATAGAGCTAAGCTACACAGGAGGTGAGCATGGATGTCATAGAGCTAAGCTACACAGGAGGTGAGCATGGATGTCATAGAGCCAGGCTACACAAGATGTGAGCATGGATGTCATAGAGCCAGGCTATACATCCTTATCCACAGACATAAAGAGTTTGGTGTGAAAATGTTCAGAAATAACCCAGAGCTGTTACAGGACAGCCATGCTGTGCAGGGTCATAAGTCATCCAGAGATGCTTTGAAATGTGCAGCAGAGTTTGTATAAGGATTTGTAAATACTGCATTGTTTAAGTAAAGACATCGTGCCTGCTGGTATATTGACAACTCCTGGAATCCCACCCCTGGAAGATGCCAGGAATGAGTACATATGTAGGAGGCCACAGCCCCTCCCCTGGGCTACCCGAAGCCGCACCTTAAAAGATGGCACCTGTTGGCTATGGAGCTTGTGGTAAACAGGTCCATATTTGGTGGTGATATGTTCCCGCTCTTCTGGTTGGCTGAGGCTGCATGCCTGGCCTGCCACGATTGGAGTGGAGATGAGAGTATAAAAGGGCTTGTAGCCCGGGGCTCGGGGGAGATGAAGAGGGATATGAAAAGTGAAGCTTACTGAATAAACTGCTGTTAGAAGAACTGGTGGTTGCGTCTTCCTTGCTGGTCAAGAGAGGACGCGACATCCATAGAAATTAGGGGGATGCAGGGAGATCATTTGGTGGATAAAATGTTCACTGCTGGAAGTCCAAGGACCTGAACTCAAAGCCCAGGTGAAGAGGTAGATGAGGTTGGTGAGGCAGCTTGCTTGCACTCCTAGCGCTCCAGCTACCAGATGGGAAGCCAATAGGAGTATCAAGATCAGGGGCCAGCCAGTCCCTGTGTGCAGCAGTGAACACTCAGTGACCCTATTCCCAATAGAACGCAAGATGAGGACTGACCCCTGAGGTTGTCCTTCAATCTTAATGCATGTGATGTGACAGGTGTACTCTGACCCACAGACATGAGCATGTCAAACATACATACATGACTTAAAACATATAAAAAGCTTTAAAAAGAAATTCAAAAGGTACATGAAATGTAACAGAGAAGGAAAGCTGAATACTGGGCTCTGACAGCTTTGATCTCTCCTGTCTGTTTTTAATGACTGCAGCCATAGCCAGAGATGGCTGGTGCTTGCCTCCCTTTCAGCATGGGTGTCTAGCATCTACAGGGAGAAGCGGAGGGAGGGAAGGGAGAGGGAAGAAGAGAAAGAGAGAGGGTAGGGGGAGAGGGAAGGAGAGAAAGAGAGAGCCGGGGGAAGAACATCTTCATACAGCTTTGAGCTGCACAGACCCTCAGAAGACAGAATGGCAGCACAACATGCTGCAGGACATGACCGTGCCGTGGTTTCAATGTCTTCTCACTCAAAAACCCATGGTAAAATTGGTTTCCATAGTGATAGTATTGAAAAATAGGGTCTTCTGGAGTGAGTAAGCTGCTTCAGAAGGGGTTTAAAGCTACTGTCACAGGATGCCTCCATCCTTGCCCTTTGACCTCCGTCGTGAGATGAAGAATGGGAAGACGGTTGCAGAGCCTGGGCTGTGGACAGTGAGCTTTAGACCCATGCATGACAAGCTTGATGTCCTTGTGTTGCCCCATCTGGGAAGTGGATCAAGGCCCATGGTTAGCATGATGACAAGGTCCTGTTTCCACAGTGTCATCTTTTGCCAGCATGCCCCCAGCAGGTCCTTCATGTTGTGAATTTCATCTGTCACTTTGCATTATAAATACAGATTAAGATTAAAAATACTTGTTTTTTTTTTTAAATATCTTTTTTGTGATCAAATTTGAGTTGAATGTTTAAATTATCTGGAAAAATTTCAACCAAAATTAACTAGTTTTATGGTTCTGTAAACAAAGTTCCCAGTGTAGCATAAACATAGGGAGAGGACTTAACTGCATGTGAAAACTGAAAGCCAGAGAAGCAAGTAAAGAAAAGGATGGTAGCGGTTCTTTTTTTTTTTTTTTTTTAACCTTAACATAATAAAGTACTGAGCACCGTTTAAAGCATTTGGCACAAAGATAAAATGTCAAAAGCCACGGTTCTCAACCTATGGGGATCACATATCAGATGTACTGCATATTAGATATTTACATTATGATTCGTAACAGTAGCAAATTTACAATTTTGAAGTAGCCATGAAATAATTGTACAGTTGTGGTCACCACAACATGAGGAACTGGATTAACGGTCACAGCATTAGAAAGGTTGAGAACGACGTTTCTGGAGGAACCCGAGCGTCAGAGAACAGCCCTGTGGGAAGGTGAGGTCTGACTTGCGCGGACAGGAACAGTCAGCTGTGTGATGCATGCTGGGAATGGCATGGGGAGGTGGCTTCCTGCAATGCTGAGTTCAGAGAGACAGATGGAGGATATGGATCCTGGGAAATGAAGTGGAAAGTGGAGAATCTGGGACGATTGTCACTTTTAACTTCTTGGACTTGAGGTCCAGTGTAGATGCCAGGCACCAGTAGCCAAGTCCAATCTAAATAGCTGAACACTTTTCAAGAGAAATTTAGAACTGCCTTTCTCAGACTATGGAACACAAGGCTAGAATACATCTGAGTTTGCTTGATTTGGGAACATTAAGAAATTTAATGGAAAACCGTTGGAGGGGAAAATGGAATGGAACCCGATATTTAGGGTTGGAGAGTTGGCTTAGCAGATAATGAAACACGCTACTCCTGTAGAGGACATGGGTTCAATTCCCAGCACCCACATCAGGCAGCTCCCACACATAGCTCCAGGTCCAGGAGGTCTGATACTCTCTTCTGTCCTCAGTGGGCGCCTTCATAACCATGGTGCACAGACACACATGTAAGTACATACACATACACGTGACATAAAAATATAGTATCATTTTAAGGAAAAAGGGAAAACTTTTTGTTGTTGTTGTTTTCGAGACAGGGTTTCTCTGTGTGGCCCTGACTGTCCTGGAACTCACTTTGTAGACCAGGCTGGCCTTGAACTCAGAAGTCCACCTGCCTCTGCCTCCCAAGTGCTGGGATTAAAGGTGTGCGCCACCACCACCCGGCATAAACAACTTTGTGAGCTTTGTGATCATGAGGATCTCCAGCCATGATTGCCAAGGTCATACCCTTTAGAAAGGTACAAGTGTCCATATACCCACACAGAGGAAAGAGGCATAGTAATCGCTGCGATTATAACAACATAAAGTTAGTTAAAAATGTGTGTGCCTATTTGTAAGCATGTGTGTGCATGTATGTGCATGTGCATACATGTGCATATATGTATGCGTGTGCGTGTTTGCAAGTGTGCACACACGTGCATACAAATGGAAAGATCAAGCAAGCGCTTTTCGGAGTTGCGAGCATAGACAGGGCGTTATACAGCTATGAAACAAATGTGGGTAAATGAATGAGACAGGCAGCAGGTATCCTCTGGGAACCTCCTGTGTGTGGAGGATGTGTTCGCCTTTCCAGCACACGAGGGTAGATGGCTAGCTCAGATTCCAACTTTCCTTCCCTAGATAAAGAAAGGGAGGCTTAGTCTCAAAGCAGCATCAAGAGAGAGGTCTGATCTACACTGTGCTCTGGGGGCCCCTGTGCTGAGACTGATGGCCGGCTGTCAGTGCTGTGGGACCCACCCTAAGTTTTGGACAAGAGGGCTCTCATTTCATCTCTCACTTAGCCATGCACACAGACAGCTAGTCCTGCATTTGTGCCACAGACCTCAGAGAGACAAAATGGTGGATAGCTGGGGCTAAGGTTCTACAGCCTAGGGACTCTCTCTGAGGGCTCTGAGTTGAACTGTTTAGATATATCCATTGTGAGAGCTCTGTGGCTGATGAGGAAAAGGGCTCTCCTATCTGGAGGCCTTGTCACCTCCCCTGAGAGTGATGAAGGGCCTGCTTCATAGGAAGCACGTATGCCAAGGATCTGACCCAGGTCAGACAGGATCACACAATGGGAGTGCATGGTTGATACAGTCCTGGTTACTGCTACTTCTGCCTGTTGAAGTGGAGGGAAGCAGACTCAGCCCATGCTGCCACGCACCCTTGCCAAAGCCCATACCCCAAACTTATTGAGCTGGATATAAAAAGTGGCTAACTCCATCAAAACCGAGACTGGAAGCTTCACTCATTGGCTAAACACACACTAAATAGTCAAGAGATATGCAGTTTTAAGTATTTGATGCATACATGGGATACAGATGGTGCTCCTCTGTTCAAAGCATATATTAATGGTTACTAATAAAGACACTGATAGAGTTATGTACTCACTGGGAGATTGGCAGGCTGGGTGACAGGGGTGACGGACCCTTCAGTGTGCAGCTCATCAATATGCTACAGAGATCCAGTGTTCTATGTGCAGTACCTTTCTGCAGGAAGATTTTGTGCTCAGTGGATTCATGAGCCACTATATCCTTAAATATCTGGGTGAAAGACGCATTAACCTGTTCCCTCCAGCCCTCGATTCCAAAAAGGTAAAATGCATAGGAGAAACTTCCTGAAGGAGATCTTGGATTGTATTTGTAGTTGAAGGGCAAAACATGATCAGCTATTCTTCCACAAAAACCTCCAGCAACCAACGTATGGTGTGGGGAATTAGGAGTCTCCTTGTTTTAAAGAGACCTTTAGAATATATTAGCCAACATGACTCATACTATCAATCCATTTGCATACCCTGAATACATTTTCTTTCTGCCAGGGGATAACACAACAGACAGCCAATCCAATGGGAACATCGCCTATAATGAGATTTCAGGAAGGTCATGAGTCCCCAGGGTGACAGGTGCTATTACGATTTGAAAGGACATTATTGTTACAGTTGGGCAGGGAGTTTGGCTATTGGCTTGGAAGGCCATTAATGCCATCTGTCTTGCTTAATGCTCCCACTGACATCAAAGCAAACAGAAACACACCGGGATGCATTTGAAGGAAGTCGGGATGTTAAAACCATGATCTTGAAGCATGCCTTTCCAAGCTGAGTTTCCAACTTGATCCTTGCACATCTCTAAATCAGCCCCGTTCCTCATTAATGTTTACCCTCTTTCCAGTGTTTCTAAGTGGGAACTGCTCGTCAAGGACAGGAGTGGAAGTCACATGTGTGCTGAGCCTGTGTCATCTGAAGCCATTAAACGAGTCACGTGATCACATGAGCTGATGCTCTTGGAAAAGTATCTCTTAAAGAGTATAATTTTTTTTTTTATTACCACATTCGTAGTATGAAATTGGCTGTTTCTGGACACTCCTGTCCATGGAGCACATTTCAGTAAACGCTTCTGTTCTTCTGTGACAAGCTTTCCTGGGTCCCCTTTAATCCTGCCACACTCTGATGTCAGTGAGGTGCACAGAATACCATGGATGACTTCTATGTGCTTGGCATTCACCAGACCTCGGGTTGTGAGTTTTCCTCGCTCCGAGCAGAGGACACCCTATGTGCATCTGCCTTGGATTGCAAGTGGTATCTGCTCTGAGCTCATGGCTTACAAAGAGGTTCCCTGCTGATTGATGGAGATCAGGACTGCTCATTTGTAGATCTATTAACTTGAATTATCCAGGCTAAACACTGCCTTATTATTTCCCAGGTGCACCCTTAACTCTCATCGTTCTGTTTTAAATATCTGGTTTTGTTCTCCAGTGATGCTTATAACACTTTCCGACTTGAGATCCGTTTAGAAACAACGAGTGGAGTCTCTGTTTGTCCCCATTTTCCAACCCTAAAATAAAGATGCAAAGTGGATTCGGCTTCCTGCTATTCCTGTGGTCCTGAGAGTAAGACAGTCTGTGATCATAACACACCATTCCTCTGTCAGGCCTCTCTCTTTGTTTAGTATTGAGGGACTGTGAACCTATTTCCTCTCACTAATTTCTTTTTCTTACATAAAATGTTCCACACATTGGTGAGATATTCTGAGAAAAAGAGTTTGTTTCTGTTATGAGTGAATGAATACATGTTTGTGTAAAATGATCAGAATGTGAGTTCAGAATCTTCATTTATATTTCCCATGGATTAAACAAAGTGCCAAAGGATGATGATATGCCAAGAAACCTGCTTCTGAGACAGCATGAAAGCAAAGGGAATTTTCTAAGAACAAACTGTAGGAGCCCTGACACAATCACTACACTGAGGATTTCTGGTCTGAACCAGCCATACAAATGTGCAGCTGGCAGCATGATGTTTAGTAGGGTCCCACCTCTCTGTCTCAGAGAGACACTGAAAAGCAGGGTTTGCTAGAAGGACATGAGGGAACCAAAAAAGCTAATTTGGGAAATGACATCCAAAACATTACAGTAACTGCTTAGCATATAGAGTGGGTGTCACAGACTAATGTGAACTGTGCTAATTATGGATTTCTTCAGGGGCCATTTGTGGAAGCCTTCAAGGTAGCAAGAGAGAGAGTATGGGGTGGGGATTATAATTACTGATAACCCTCTGGAGTGTTCTTCTTTGTCAAGATATTAGCTGTGTGACGAAAACAACCAAATAGAGGTTGTGTAGATCATCTGACTTTTATATACAGAGTTCACAGTGGTTGTAAGCCTTGTTGCCTCTTGGGCTAAATCCTTGTTTTGTTTCATCTGATTTGTAACCTAGAAAACTACAAAGAGGCTGGATTCATCCACATAGACCTACTGACAGGAAACCATGATGGAGGAGGGCTGCACCTTGGCAAGAAAGACCTAAGATACAGCTCCAAAGCCTGAGGTGGCATCACCCGGGCACGTGTCATCTTGCTCAGCATCTGCCCTGAAAGCAGAGGAAGGACTTGAATCCCATTTGCTTAGTGCACACCCTCAAGCACCTCTGGGTTGGGATTTATGATGCTCCTGCATATTGTAAATCAGCGTGCAGGTGTGTGCTTGAGATGCCTAATGCCTAGCATCAGATGTGACTACACTCTGAAGCAAAATGGGATATGGTGGTTTGAATGTGAATGACCTTTCTTGGCTCATGGTTCCACTTGATAAAACCCCAGTTGATGGAATTGTTTGGGGAGGATTGGGAGGTGTGGCCTTGTTGGAGGAGGTGTGGCATTACTGGGGGTTGACTGTGAGGTCTCATTCCAGCTAACTCTCTCTTTCTCTTCCTCTTGCCTGTGGACAAGATATAAGCTCTCAGCTACTGCTCCACTGTCATGCCTGTCTGTCTGCTGATGTCTCCCATCATGATGCTCATGGACCCAACCTTCTGGAACCATGAGCCCCTTCATTAAATATTTTCTTTTACATACTGCCTTGGTCATGGTGTTTTGTCATAGCAATAGGAAGGTAACTAAGACAAGGGGAAATGGCTCTTGGTCTTATGAACCATTCTTCTCCCATAATTGTCCTTGAGGATCAGGAAAACGGGGCGGAATGAAGGTTTCTAAAATTAGTAAACACTGCGCCCTCTTCCCCAGCCTTTGTGGCTTCCTTTGAAGGATGTGTGGACAAGTGCCTGTCCATAATCTCTGACTTTCATAACACAAAATCATTCCTACAATTAATTACCACCCACTGAGAATGGGTCTTCGGCCCCACTATAGATATGAAGACAGAGACTATGAGTATCAGGCATGATGACTTTCAGCCAGGTTTGGATAGGGCTAAGCTCTGGCCCCTCATCTGCAGCCTATGATCTGCTGTCGGATGCCATGATTCCCACAGGCTGCTGCTGCATGGTGGATACGCTCCCGAGTTTTGCGGTAAAGATACGCACTGTCTCATTTGGAAGAAGGAAACTTACAGAAAGACAAAGGTAAAGGAAGGAATTACAGAAATTCAGATAAAAGAAGGATTCAAAGTCTCGGTGGTAAATTGTTATTCCAGAGCACGGTTTGCCGACCCTGCTTAAGAGGACTCCTAGCTGCCAAGGCAGTGTGATTGCGCAGGTTGGTGAAGATGGTATGTTTATTTCCCTGCCACAGGCACATCCCCAAGGAGGACAATCCTGTTGTGACTCATTCTTAACTATTCCAGAATAAATGACGAAAGGCACAAGGTTATCGACACACAAATTCAATGTGAGCTTAATCTCATTCCATTTTAATAGAAATTTCTGGACCTAATCTCCACTGAAAGACATTTTCCCCCTAAGGCTGTGACTTCTCCTGCCATCTATGATTCAGATATCTCCAAGACATAAATTAATAGTTACACCTACAATCAGATAGTTATGTTTAGAAAATAAGATGCAGTGGCTCAAACGCCGGAGCAGCCTGGTATGAACGCAGACTAGCAATATCTGTATAGCAGAGAAACAGTGTGATTTCGTTTGAAGTGAAATGGAATAAGTTTCTCTGAAGCTAACAAATAATGCCCTCCCCCCTCCAAGTCCCTAAAAGTAGGTGAGATACAAACCTATCCACATACAATTCATGCGATAGGACTTTAGACCTAGGTTGCCAAGTCTTTCTCAGGCTCTCTCAGCTTCTCTCCCAGTGCAGTTCACATTGCCAATCACAATAGAACCCTGTTGAAATAAATTACCATCATTGTTGGTTCAAGATGCTTCCGTTCCCAGCTTTTCCACTTTGTACACAAACTGTCATTTGACAACTCCCTTGTCATTATATCATGGCTGATAAACATCTGTTCCTCCCTTAAACAAGAACAAAACTGTATACATCTCACACTGTGACACGTGGACATGGCTTTGGCTCAAAAAGCTACACAATGTAGCATCTGAGGAAGTTGAGCGAGTAAGATGGGAAGTATAGTCCAGGATTAGGGGACTTGCGTCCTAGGGGCATACCTGAGAGAAGCCAGTAGATACAGAGATGCAACTCTTCAGGCTCACAGGTGACCTCCATCCCAGGGGCATTCCTGAGAGAGGCCAGTAGATACAGAGATACAACTCTTCAGGCTCACAGGTGACCTCCATCCCAGGGGCAT
>NC_034608.1:28590562-28596197 GCF_900095145.1 Mus pahari | reverse complement strand
AAAAAAAAAAAAACCATGGTAGTCGCTCCCGTTTCATGGAGTCATGTTTTTAATTTGCACAATGACAAAACTGTAAACATATTTCAGTACCAGGCATTTAATTACCTAATTCTGAGCATGTAATACAAGAAGTCTCTAAATATTCAGTCTAAACTGTACTTATAAGGACTGTTAATTTAAAGGTGTATTTGTTGCTGTATACATAATATTTTGATTTTATTTTACTATTATGTAATTTTATAAAATTATCATGGAATCTTAAGAACTACATAGCAGCAGTGTACAAAACCTTTAGCTTCTCTCGAGACAGCCACCAGCCTGCTCCCAGAGAGGACATCACAGTGGGCTGTCTCCTCTCGGTCCCGCATGGAGCACTGCTGAGGTATTTAGTGCCTGGAGTTGAATCTCTCAGGGTTCTGGTTCATAATACCCTTCACCCACTATGGGTATCCCATCATGTCACCATCAAGGCTCCTCATGGCCCACCAGGGCACCACAGAGGGCTGGAACATGGCCCTGTGACAGATTGCATTATCAGACCTGTTGTGTATCCAATCCCTTCAGTGTGCCTTGGCTTTCTTGAGAGACAATCCTCATGTAACCTCAGGTTTTCTTTGGCTCCTATACTAGTTTTTGTGACACATCTGTCCTCTGATGTCCTCAGGGTCTACTTGGGTGATCGTGTATCTCGCTTTAGTTTCTGTAGCCAGTGTAGACCTGGGGGCATCTAGAATGTGTCTGAATATGTTAGATTTTAGAACTGCACATTTAATATCAGAAAATGAATTTTTTTCCACTTGCCAACCTTAACTACATTGCTATGACTAAAATGTTCTGGGGAGTGAGGCAGAGGAACAGAGTCATGAGCATTGACAGGGCAAGGTCTATGTTTCAAAGAAAAATAATGCTACATTACATATAAATGAAACACAAAGAATCAAATTACCCATGACTGAAATATTGCCCCAGTTTAGTAAAGTTATGAGTGTGTGTGTGTGTGTGTGTGTGTGTGAGAGAGAGAGAGAGAGAGTGAGTGAGAATATACATATTATATATGTATGTAAGAGAGAGAGATTTATGTTACATATATGTATGTGCTTGTGCATGTATACATGTGTGTAAGAAAGAATTTATATTATATATGTATATGTGGTATAGGAAACACAGAGAGAGTTTATATTATATATGTGTGTGTAGTTGTATAAGAGAGAGAATTCATATTATATATGTGTGTGCTTATAAGAGAAAGATTTATATTGCATATATATGTGTGTGTGTGTGTGTGTGTGTATGCATGTCTGTGTATGTGTATATGTGCAAGCATGTAAGAGAGTCACAGAGAATTTATACTGTCTTTGTGTGTGTGTGTGTGTTCACACAGAAGAGACCTGACAGGTATAATTTTTGCTTCTGATCCTCATATATGAGAGGCATCTTGGCAGGCCTGATAAAATTTGTGTGAGGTCTCAGGATTGTAACAGAGTGGCACATTGATGTTATTACAAAGGAAACACTTTATAATTGTTATTCATTAAATCAACAATGTTGACTCTAGGGGTAGAGCCTAAGCAAGCACAGTGCCTTATTTTTCCTCTGAATGCCCATGGAGTAACTATGCATAGCATTGGTGAAAACATTAATCACTGATGAGAACCAGCAGACAGCGGTGTGAGCATTAGTCTGACATGCAGTCTGCCACCAAATGCATGGAAATGTCAAGGACACTGAGGGAGAGCAAATATGGAGTCATCGCCCTGGCAGGGCATGATGAGAGCTGAAAACACTGAGCTACAGAACATCACAGAGAAGTGGGGTGCACGATTTCAGTTAGGATGCTGTGTCACAGAAGGCTTTGTGAACCATTGATGTGGCAATTGAGGTTTCTGGAATATAATTTAATTTGAAGAAGAAAGGCTACTGTGCATCGAGCCAAGAGGTCATGCAGTAGCTAAGTCAAGAGCATGACTTGTTTTAGGGAACTCCAGAGGGGCCAAAATGAGCACGTGCCTTTGTGAGGATAGGTGAGGGAGAGCTGGCATGACCCACTAGGAACTTAGGCACCCTATTGATAAGGTCAAAAGAATTCGCAAGACATTATTTTGTAAAGCAATGGCCTTCATGTACTACTCAGGACAACATGTATCAGCTTGTCACTTGGATGTTAAAACGCTGGTGGATGTTCCCTGGAGTCTCATGGCTACGCATCCAGGATGCTTCTCCTTCTTCCAGTTCTAGTTTATACCAGGCTAGAGAGTCCGCACTAAACAGAAGAACTGAGGATAGAGTTCTCCCTCGAAGTTCGCTCACCAATTCTGTTGCCTGCCAGTGGCCTCTGCTCTTCCAGGATGGGCCTGGGTGGCAGCAGGTGAGGTGTTGGGTCCATTTGCAGTCTCTGGGCTTGAGATAGGTGAGCTTGGTCTACCTTTGATCTCATGCAAAGTCCTGCTTCAAGTACACTTCCCTGGGCAAGGCAGAGTAGGAGAGGTGAATGACTCTGAAATGAAGGCTTGGTTCAGAAAAATCCCTGAACATGTTAGAGGGTCAAGGGCTGGAATTTATCCAGCAGCCTGAGGGAACACAGGCTCCTCGTATTTTATGTTTCCATCCAGGTGAGGCCACCTGGGAGATGCCTGATTGTTAGCAGAGTTAAGGTGACATTTAACTAGGTTAGACATACACACAAGGATGAATCTAGAAAAACCAGTATGTGTTCCAGCTAGCACGCACACACATCCCTACACACACACAAGCACACACACACATATACATCCCTATACACACAACTGCACACGTACACATAAACACACTCACACACACATACACCCCTGCACACACACACATACACACACACACACACCTGCACACAGATACACACGCCTGCACACACATACAGATACACATCCTTACACACATACACACCTGCAAGCATACACATAAACACACTCACACTTACACACATCCCTGCACACACAGACACACATGTAAACACACACCTCTGCACACACACACTTTTCACTGGCCTCTATTTGACTTTACCCACCACTTTTCATTAAGTTAAGGCTTTCGGTTCACCTCACTCTTTGTGCAAGCGCTGGACAAAGGCCGTGTCTGTCAGCAGAGCACCACCCCTGGGTCTTAAAGCACACCACAGCTTGTGCTCACCCTGAAGTAGCTGCCAGCTCCTCCCTGCATATGCAGATGGATTATGGTGGTAGAACTCTTAAAACGATTCTGGCACCTGCTCTTCAGAACATGGCAGGGGTTGGGGGAGAGAACCCTGCTTTCTTCCAGTTTTGGTTGCTTTGGTTTTACATGGAAATAGGTTTACTTCCTGTTTAACTCAAGGAGGGACACATATATCAGGAAAATTGTAAAAATCATACTAATTCATGAGCTCACTCACAACGGTCCACTGACCTCAGCTGAAGTCTTCAACTTGACTTTAGTCGTAACTGTAACGTGTTCCTTTCAGATTCTTGCCTATGTGCACTCCACGGGAAGAAACGCAAGCCTACTGCCATAGATCTGGCCAAACCCCGTTGTCAGTCAGGAGCTAGCAGGCCCCAGGGGGGGAGCCTTCTACGACTATTTCTCTACATGAACACAGCATCAAGCTGCCCTTCCTGCCTCTATGTGCACAGATTAGTACATACGGCTCTCAGACTTCATGGAAGCTTCCCGTGCAATACACGGCTGTTAGCTCGGAAACTTGACTACTGAAAGCTGACAAGACTGAAATAGACAAGACTTGCAAATACTAATTTTAGAAGTTAGCTAGGAAGGAAACAGGTTCTAGAGGGGTAAATCACTAGTGTCAGTTATAAAAACAGTTGAAGACTCATAACGAATTAGAATTTGTCTTATATATTTTAATAAATTTTAAGTCCTAAGTCAAGTGGCTGAGATTTTAAGAGCTTTGAGGTTTGATAAGATATACTCAGAAGTAGATTATCTTGAATGACCAATAACAGTTTAAAGCACATAATGATGATCAAACTCTCTTCTATATGAACCTACACAAGTTCCCATGTGTGCATCGCCCACCTTCAAACACAGATTAGCAATTATTGGCAAGTGTGTTCTAAAAAAAAAAAAAAAGTGCCAAAATTTCTCCAAATCACTGTACTTTTTGCAAATAGTGACATAAAACAGAGTGGTAGCTCTGATGGCTCAGAGATTTAAAAATGCACAAAAGGCTCTCGGAACAGTGGTGCCACAAACAAAAAAGATTTCTAGAGTTGTTTGCACCAATAAAACAGCTCAACATAAAATATTAATTGCCAGAGTTATTTGCTACACACGCACCAGTATTACAGACAGAATACCCTGAATCCAGTCAGTTTACTCTAGAATGCTCAGAGGGTTTCTTGCTGTGCCTGTGTGTCATAGTGGCTTAGAAAGGAAGCTAACAATCATGTCAATGGCCAAAGGACACATCAGAGTCAGGAGAGCTGTGTATACCCCCAAAAGACACGCAAACACTTTTACAAAGGATTAATTATATCCTTACTATCTATCTTCCATTAACCAGTAACCAATCAGCTTCTAAGACCTGGCCATACTACAGGCAAAAGTCTGTGACAGGACAAAGGTGTCCTCAAACCTTCCGACTTAAAGGCATAGCTATTCTCAGCTGCCGGTATAATTAATGAAGTGAAAATTAAATCCAGAGTGTTATAACACTTCCCACCTATCAAATAAAGTTTGGTGATTCATTTCACAGCGGGAGCAAATTGGGGTGAAACAGACTCTTTGGTGCAGTGGTGGGAGTGCAAGCTTTCACAAGTTGTCTGGAAGGAACGGGGTAATATTTACCAAAATTTAGTGCATACCTTTCCCATTTCCTGTGTAGAAATTAGTGCTCTAATATAACTACTAATCTAATCACAGATACGCCGGGATCCAGGCCCAGACATCAATTTTAACTGACATTGCCAAGATTAGCTGCCTACCCGAGTTTTTAAAATGGCAGTTGAATCACAAAGCGGGATGAACTTAAAACACACTGCTAAAGAAGAGTGTAAAATGGCCCCCAGGAAGGTTTGTAAAATAAGGCATGGAGGAGTGCAGTTACATAGGCTGTACAGTAGACATGGTACCTCTTGTGAAAATAAGGATTGTTCCATAGTCACAGGACATGTGCATGGAAGTTCTTATTGGAAGGATGATTTGGGAGTTGTAATCAACTGTGTGTGACAGGAATGTGATGTGGGAATTTCCGGTCCTCCCCTTCTCTATGTCTCTCTCTAACACCATCTCTGGAAGCACCCATGCTGGCAGACATGCTGCTGCCCTGTTGCCATTGTATAAGCTTAGGCCAAGCCTCTTCCCACCCTTTTCTTGCTACCGTCTGACTGTTGGAGTAGAAAGGGCAAATGAAAACCTTGTGCTTCAGGGGAAGGCCAGGGCCAAGTAGTGGGAGTGGGTGGGTAGGGGAGCAGGGGGTGGTATAGGGAACTTTCGTGATAGCATTTGAAATGTAAATAAAGAAAATAATAATAATAATAAAAAAGAAAAATGATGTGCTTGGCATAAGAATCCAACAAGCAGATGAGGTCTCTATGACTCTCTACCACTCTTCATTCTCTCTCTCTCTCTCTCTCTCTCTCTCTCTCTCTCTCTCTCTCTCTCTCTC
>NC_034608.1:28555390-28590487 GCF_900095145.1 Mus pahari | reverse complement strand
CCTTCCTTTTCCCCCTTCCTCTCCCCCTTCCCCCTCTCCTTTTCTCCCCCTTCCTTTCCCCCTTCCCCTCCTCTCCTCTCTCTTTCTCTCCATATAATAGTGTAAATACCAAACAGATCAAAACACAGTCCATCTGCAGCCTCAAGACCTCATTCAACCCCTTGATGCTTAGCATGCACACACACACACACACACACACACACACACACTCACAAACACACACTCCAATCACTGTTGGTATGTTTTTCCCTCTGTCCTGTTCCTGATGCATGTTATAATACAGAGCTGTATAGAGTATTATCATTCATATCTAGTCTTTATTTTCTTATCTCCGTTTCTGTGAGATTTTTTCCCATGAGTAGCAATCCCTTTTCGTCTCCCTCCCACTGCTGGGGAGTAAGTACTCTGTTGTCTACACCCCCCCACACACACACAAGTTTTGCTTATTCTACTATGAATACAGATTTGTGTTATTTCCAGTGGGAAGCTCTCTGAGTAGAGATATGAGGACTGTGTGTGTAATCTCTCCACAGGCACACAGACTCACGTTTTCTGCTTTGCCATAATCACAGACACTTGGCATCTGTGGTTAGAGTAGGCAGAGCGCTGGCTGAGCAAAGGCCTGGTATCTAAATCAACAGAGCAAGAATGGTTAAATCACCTCTGTGCCAATCCTGGAGGTAGGTAGGGCAGAGAGGGGTGGGAGGAAGGACTCTCTGAAGCCTGCTTAGTCTTCAGTGTTGGTTTTGTGACGTTGTGCGAATGGGAAGATGATCTCAGCTGATGCTCTTAAGTACTGTCCATCTTGTCTCTGGAATAAGGGTCTCTCATAGCTCGCCCGGTAAGCCAGGCTGGCTGGCCGGTCAGCCCCACTTATCTGCCTGTCTCTATCCCCCAACGCCCCCATTTCTCCCCACACACAGTGGACTGATAAGCACATGCGACCACACCTGGCTTTTTACAGTGAATTTTGCTGATTGCCCTTGGGTCCTCATGCTTGCAGATGGCAAGCGATGTACTGATGGAACTGTAACCCTTGCTCCTTCTTTGTGTTCCCAGCAGATGCCCCTGTCAACTTTCACCCTCAGTCACGGTGGTCCCTTTTGTCTTTGGATGCATTAATACTTTGTGACCTATAAACTTAGTAAGAGGAAGCTATTTTTAAATTTTTTAAAATTTCTAGTTCATATTTAAATACCTTCTGGGCCAGCTTTACGGTTTGTGTGTTTTCCTGGAGAATTTTCAATCCACCTGTTTTCATCGTTCTTGGCAACATCATCCCATGAACTCTTGTCATCTCCTTTGTGTGTCTTCACTGTTTGTTTGTTTGTTTGTTTGTTTTATGTATTGTTCTCTTGTGTCTTCACTAAATCACTTCATGGTTCCTGTGTATGTGACCAGTTCATGAGTATTAGTTACCTTTTCTGGACAGTTAATTAAACTGAAGATTTTGTGTTCATTATCCGAATTCTATGGAATTATTTGAGTAGTTTAAATAAGAAATTTATTTTATTACATTTTCCTGCCGTGTTTTCATTAAAAATGTGTTTAATTTCTCCTGTTCTTGTATTTGTTCTTTGCCCAATTCGATTTTTCCAGAAAATTGTTTCTTTATTTACTTGCTGAAAAACTGCCTTAAAAACTGTTCTGATTACAAATTGTCTGGCTTCCTCCATCTAGTGCTTCTCAGTCTTCCTAGTGCTATGACCCTTTAATGCAGTTCCTCATGCTGTGGTGACCCCAAACCATACAATTACTTCATTCCTACCTTTAACTGTAATTTTTCTCTACTGTTATGAATCACAGTGTAACTATCTGATATGCAGGATTGCCAAAGGGGTTGTCACACACAGGCTGAGAACCACTGATCTAGAGGAATACTGTGTCTCAGCCTTTGGGTATGACTGTCTGATTTTTGGAATGTGGGTTTTGTGGTTACTCAGTACTGAAGCCTTAGCACCAAGTGTCCTTTCTGTCTTGTGGAGTAGGGAGTGATTTCCCAAGTCCTTTGACAATGAGCTAACCTCCAAGCCAGCGTGAGTGATTAGGGAGGTCCTAGCTAGACCTTCAATGAGGGTGACATCCTTTGTCCTGTCTCTGTCACTCTGCAGCCAGCAGAATAAAAGATCCGGTATTTGAGAGCCAATGACATGAGCCTCAGGAGAGAGGAGAAGACAAATCAGTTGGGGAGGTAGACAGGAGGGTGGGTCTGCAGGCAGGAGGGTGGGTCTGTAGGCAGGAGGGTGGATCTGCAGGCAAGAGGGAGGGTCTGCAGGCAGAAGGGTGGATCTGCAGGCAGGAGGGTGGATCTGCAGGCAGGAGGGTGGATCTGTAGGCAGGATAGTAGATCTGTGGGCAGTAGGATAGATCTTGAGTTGTAGAAGTGATATGATTGATTATAATCAAAATAATTTGTATGAAATTAAAAAAAATAAAAAGAAGTGAGAAATATTTTTTAATAGTATGGGTTGAAGTCATCTTTAAAAAGATGGTTTTCAGTAAAATTGGCCTCTCCCTGGAGAAAATGTGTGTAGCTGTGAGCTGATTTTTCAAATGCTCCCTAGTAATCTTGACAATACCCAAAGAAATACAAAGGATACAGGTGGAAGGCAGCTCACAGGTGTACGAAGACTTGGGGCAATATTTCTTGCATTCTTTAGTTACAATTCTACAATGTGTTTAAATAATAGAAGGCTAAAGATGCATTAAATCTTTTTCCAATTAAGCTTGTTCAACATAGCCAATATTAATTCCCCAGATAAGTTTCTAGTGTGCTTTTGGAGACAGCAAGGATACAATGATGAGGTAGATACATCCTTCCTTCAACACCATATATTATTCTGGAGAAGGTATTAGAGTCTGAAACCTGCCTGGTATCCATGTGTTTATTTAAAGTTTTTGGGTTTTTTTTAATTAGATATTTTCTTTATTTACATTTCAAATGTTATCCCCTTTCCTAGTTTCCTCTCCAAAAATCACCTATCCCCTCCACCGTTCCCCTACTCCCCAATCCACCCACTCTTGCTTCCCGGCCTTGGCATTCCCCTATACTGGAGCATAGAACTTTCACAGTAAGCACCAAATATTTCACTTATTAGTTTACACAGAAGGCTCTTCATTCCTTCAGCCTCCAACTTATTTCTTCCATAACCTTTTCCTCAGCCTTGACAGTCATAAATGTACATAACACTGTACAAGCAAATGGACAAAGCAATGGAGCTGTGTGGTTGGCCATGTATAATGGACACATGTCGTTCGTTACAGTGAATACAGAATCATCCTAAGATATGCATATGGTAACCATGGTCATTTCTATGCCGCAAGAAGACTATCATTGTTATAGATAATTAATGAACAGAGCACCAGTTCTTCAATAGACAAGGATGAGAAATCCTAGGAAAACTAGCCAAAAGAAAGGGGAAGATCTAGGCGTAGAAATTAAGTATAAAAATCTGATACTCTTGGAATTGACAGAATTATTGGAAATACTACAAAGATCTATACAGCAATAACTTGGAAAGTCTAAAAGTGATTAAGTATCTAGACACATATGATCAATCAAAATTGAATCAATGTGTGAAAACCTAAATATGCCTGTGTCAAGCAATCATGTTGATCAGGTAGTAGTAATCCATCACCCACCTTCTGGGAAGAGGCCACTGTGGCTAGATCCTCTGTTAAATTTTACCAGATATTTAACACAGAACTTTCAGCGCTGTGGGATTGGCTGTCATTAAAACAACACATGCTGGCAAGGGTGAAGGGTGACTATGAGCAGACAGGGCCCATGTACACTGCTGCTGGAAATGTAAACTGATATGCATAATATGGAAATATGCAGGGTTTTCTCAAAAACCCAAGAGTAGATCCTTCCTGGGACCCCTCAGAATATACCCAAAGGAATCGAAGAGCCACCTAGTCACCCATGTTTACTGCAGAACTACCCACTCTAGCCTACTTTCAGGCTCAGCCAGCAGATGGTGGGTAAGGAAGATACAGTTTATATGAACAGCTGGCTTTTACCCAGCCAAAATAGGAAAGAAATTAGACCCTTTGTAGGAAATGAATGAATTTAGATATCACCAGGTTAGGTAAAAATAAACCAAACCCAAGAACGCAAATAAGTCATTCTGACTGTCAGATGTGGAGTGTCTGATATAATATAATAATATAATATATTAATATAATATGTAAATACAATGTAAAAATAGAAGAGGGGTTGTTTGGAGAGAGGAAGGAGCTACATGGGAAGGGTATAACAGATAAGGATGTCAGTGAGGCATGAATATGGTCAAACTACATGATATACCTAACAATGATGTCCTTATGAGACATTCCACTTTTGTATATATATGATGTTTTCATTACTCCAGCTTTCTTCCACTAGTGCTCTAATCTATAAACTTCTGCTAAAATATCATTTGGATCTTTTCTTTGAGGTATTTTCAAACAAAATTTACATGGATTTATATGCTGTTCCCAGAATCAGCTTACCGAAGAGTCTGGGGAGCAGCCGGGTGCCTTGAGTTCAGCAAGTTCAGTCAGCTGGTGTGGGAGGACAAGGGTCAGCAAGACCAAGGGCAGCGGCCACTGCAGCCTCTCCAGAGGCCAGAGTAACACAGAGAGTTTGAGTGCTATCAGCAACCATAACTTACCTATAAATTATTTGAAATCCATTATCTTACAATCTGTAAAATTCCCTTAAGCTTAACGAATCAAGCATTTCTAACAGTTTTTACTTGAAAAGAGGCAGTGTAGATATAAGTATGTTCCTACTGTAAGTTATTCTCAGTTCCTTGTTCACTTGCATTTAAACAACGTCTTAAAATATATATATATAAACATTCACACGTTGAGCGCTAGCTACTGAAATAAAATCGGCTCCCTTTTAAGACATAAATGGCTCTTGTTGCATCAGCCACACCTGCTGTCTTGTGTGAGCTGTGTTTTAGCTTGACACCCTTTGAGCTTCAGGGAAAATGGAGGATTTTTTTATCACCATCTACACTATTAGGATTTTGTGATCCTGAATGCGGAAGTTAGCCCATATTTCTTTATCCGATAGACTCTTAAAAGATCAGAGCACGAGAGGAAATGTAAATTTGGCATATCAAATGATCGACAATTATATTACTTTATAATACATTCAGGTTCTGGGAAGAGAGGAGCTAACTTTAGCTGAATTCTTAAGACAGAAAAGACACTGGCAGTTTCCTAAATTAGTGTAAACCCCAAAATATACAACTTCCTTCTTAGAACCAGGGTTTGTGAGACTTACTTAGTTTAAACGCTGCGCTTAGCCTACGCTGAGGACTCCTCCCCCACATGCTGCTGTCCCTTTGCTGTAGTTAGGGGTGACTTAGGGTTTTACTGCTGTGAACAGACACCATGACCAAGGCAACTCATATAAGAACAACATTTCATTGGGGCTGGCTTACAAGTTCAGAGGTTCAGTTCATTATCATCAAGGCAAGAACACGGCAGCATCCAGGCAGGCATGGTGCAGGAGGGGCTGAAAGTTCTACATCTTCATCTGAAGGCTGCTAGCAGAATACTGGCTTCCAGGCAGCTAGGATGAGGGTCTTAAAGCCCACACCCACAATGACACACCTACTCCAACAGGGCCACACTTTCTAATAGTGCCATTCCCTGGGCCAGGCATATTCAAGCCATCACAGTGGGCTCCTCCGAGTCATGTGTGAAATTTATGTTCTGTGCTGACACAGTGGTCATCCACTTGCTATTTCTCTGTTTGCTAAAGTTGAACTTTGACCATCCTTGAAAAGTAAACATATTTATCAATCTCAGAGCAGAGGGACTTACAGAGCTTGGGCCTCTGGGCCA
Source organism: Mus pahari (assembly GCF_900095145.1). Classification (NCBI taxonomy): domain Eukaryota; kingdom Metazoa; phylum Chordata; class Mammalia; order Rodentia; family Muridae; genus Mus; species Mus pahari. Next base: position 28,584,643 of record NC_034608.1, on the reverse strand, counting down.
GTGTTTTCTAATATGCACAAGTAATGCAATGCCTGTGTGTGTTTGTGTGTGTGTGTGTGTGTGCGCACGCGCACACATGCACGTGCCCGCGTGTATGTGCACATGCATGTGTATGTGCACATGCACGTGTATATGTATATACTGAGTGTGTTCTCCAAATGATGAATAATAGCATTCATTTGAACTTAGAATACCCAAGATACATCTTGCAAAACACAAGAAAACCAACAAGGATGACCATTGTGTGGATACTTCNTTCCTCCTTAGAATAAGGAACAAAATACCCATGAAAGGATATAGGTACAGAGACAAAATTTAGAGCTAAGATGAAAGGATGGACTATCCAGAGACTACCCCATCCAGGAATCCATCCCATCATCAGCCACCAAACCCAGATACTAATGCACATGCCAGCAAGATTCTGCTGAAGGGACCCTGTTATAGCGGCCTCTTGTGAGGTTATGCCAGTTCCTGGCAAACACAGAAGTGGATGCTCACAGTCAGCTATTGGATGGAACACAGGGCCCCCAATGGAGGAGCTAGAGAAAGTACCCAAGGAGCTGAAGGGTGCTGCAACCCTGTAGGTGTAACAACAATATGAACTAACCAGTACCCCCTGAGCTCCTGTCTCTAGCTGCATATGTAGCAGAAGATGGCCTNATCAGCCATCATTGGGAAGAGAGGCCCCTTGGTCTTGTAAACTTTATATGACCCAGCACAGGGGAAGGCCAGGGCCAAGTAGTGGGAGTGGGTGGGTAGGTCAGCAGGGGTGTGTGGATGGGTGGGTATAGGGAACTTTCAGGATAGCATTTGAAATGTAAATAAAGAAAATAATAATAAATAACGAAAGAAAAGAAAATAATACTGTTTTAGTACAAAATCATGTTGAAGAATTCATGCAGATACACCATCTTTACATGACATCTTTCTGAAGTAACTCATATCCCATAACACTCACCTTGTTACAGTTCAGTACTTCAGTGCCTTCAGAGTCTTGGAATCCTTCTGTGCTGGCTAGTTTTATGTCAGCTTGACTCAAGCTAGATTCACCTGAGAGGAGGGAGCCTCAACTGAGAAAATGCCTCCATATGGTCAGGCTGTAGGCAAGCCTGTAGGGCATTTTCTTAATTAGTGATTGATGAAGGAGGGCCCAGCCCATTGTGAGTCGTAAAACCTGGGCTGGTGATTGTAGGTTCTATAAGAAAATAGGCTAAGCAAGCCATGAGGAGCCAGCCAGCAAGCAGTACCCCTCCATGACCTCTGCATCCAGGTTCATTCCTGGTTTTGGTTCATGCCCTGACTTTTGTCAACTCAGGATATGTACATGAAGTAAACCCTTTCCTCCCTGGGTTGCTTTTGGTTATAGTGTTTCATCGAGGCAATAGTAACCCTAACTGAGATACCTCATCACTATTTAACTCTAGAACATTCTCATCATTTGGAAGAAACACTCTGTGTGTTATCAATCTGTCTCCACCTCCCCTAACTCTACAGGAACACTAATACACATTCTTTCTCTGCAGATCCTCCTCTGCTGGGCACTTCACATCTACAGGGTAACAAAGAGATGACCTAATTGTATCCTTTCAAATAGGCTTTCTAATGAATAGAAGATCTTGTTTTGTTTCATTCTCTCTTTTGATGTTATTTCATTTTAAAGAGTTGCCTGATAAGAGATATAAAATCTACACAAGCAGTTATGCTGACTTATTTCCCATTAAACTGAATTATCTAATTTCTTTAGGGTATACATAACCAATCAGAATCATTAAAAGCAAATTATTAATAAGCACTAAACATATTCCATTTAAAGAACATGCTTATTCCACTGCTGTTAAGAGTAACTATTTGGCAAAATCAGATTCTTCTACCTGACATAAAGAGAAAGACTCTATAAAGGCATAAGAACCCACAGTGCAAAGGAAGCCTTGAGCCTGGACCATCATAGAACAATCAGTACAGGCGGGAAGCTTGTTCTTATCCCAGGAAGTATAATAGAATTGAAAAAGGATGCTTTGATAATAACAAATGTCCATGCATGACGAGAAGAGGGGAGGAAACCCCTCATCTTCGTGTCTCCATCAACAATGATGTCTACCATATTCACCCAGAGATAGTTTGAGTTTTCCCTTTCAGAGCCTATTGATGGGATCAGATTAAAAGCATTGTATAAAAATAAAGATGTTGAAACACACCCGTGAACCATGGAAGCAAGTGTGTCCTTGCCCGACTCCACGTCCACCCCCTCTCTGGCCCTCACCCTGCCACCTGTGAGTGAACTGTCCTCATGAACCTGATGACCATATCAATGCCTTCCTGACAGAAGAGAGTCCACCAGACACAAGCTTGCCCTCCTGGTGGAACACTGTATCCCTGTGAAAACACAGCTCTCTCTTCAGAGGGAATAGGAGATGGTTTATCTGGAGACAAGTATGAGAGACCACGAATCTAAACACAGGTATAGGTTACCCCCAAATTATCAATCAAGACAATTTCAAATTCCTTGGTGAAAATATGAGGGTAAAGAAAAGCAGGAAAACTCTTGCGGGCCTCAGACACCATCTCATGGGTCCTTAGCTTTTTGGTTGGTTTGAAGCTAGAGCTATAAATTAAAATATTTCAAAACGTTTCTGCTGATAGTCACAAGAATGTGGGACCAGACATCGAGGTGGGAAGGGTGGGGAATATGGGGAGTAAAGATATCCCAGGATAAGTGCCAGTTAGACTTTGTACATACAACACTGCACTTCCCCCCAAATCTTTGGAGTACTAATTAGCTAGGGGCCTTGCAGGAAGTACAAAGGTTCACCTCATCCTTCCACCTTCGGCTCACAAATGTAACAGCACAAGTTTAGTAGTCAGTTTGCAGTCACTACCTTGGCATTAACACAGGGTCTCTAAGAGGCACATGAATCCCACATGGACTTATGTGGGACTTAAATTTATCCAGCCCAAGATGCAAACATCTTGGGAGCAAGACATTTAGGAGAAAAACTCAAGACTGGCACATTGAGAGGACAACTAATTAACTCTGTATGTCTGTTTTCAGCTCCAGAGGGGGGCTGTCTGCTATGGGGATGCAGGATGATCAAGTCAGAAATCATTGACTTTAAAGCGTTCTATGCAGTGAGTGGTAATAATTATCCTCAAAGATAGCATAACATCTAAAATAAAGGCTTTTACAAAGTATTATGGGGCAGAGTTTAATATTAAGGAACATTGGCACTAGGCCTGGGTTTTGAAGAATGACACAGAATTTAGATTTTTATCAAAAATGAGAAAATTACCCACTTTTCAATAGTCAGAATGGTTTACAATATAATAGACAGAAAGTGTCAAAGTCAGACATCCAACTCGTTCGCTGCTTGAAGAAAAGTGAAGTGTATGGACTCTAGCTTCAGTCTGTGCAGACGAACTCTGCAGGAAGCCCTGCTTAGAGTCCATGGTGCCCTTTCCTGCTGAGCAGCAGATTCTTCTGTCTGGTAGATAAAAGCTCCAAGACTTCATCAGGGGCATCTCTTGTTTCCAACTCACCCTGTAGCCTGTCATGGCAGTGCGTGCATTTGAGAAGTATGGTCTTGACCAAAGAAGGGGAGCTGGGCTTTAATGTTACAGTGATTTGGCTACTTCCCAAACCAAGGAGACAGAGAGGAGGGAAGGGCGTGGTGATGCTTAGAACTTAAAACGAACCAGCATGGGCTTACGGAGGCCATGAATGGTGTTGCTTTTGGAATTTTGGATGAGAGATAGGCTGTTAAGTGAAGGTACCAACTTTCTAGAACAAGTGGATTGCAGAATATCAAGGTTTGTTGACTTCCGTTGTACTTTGGGGATTCATTATAAAGTCTCCTCTGTTAGTCTTTGGCTTATAAGAAACCAGTAAGGATGGCATTCCTGCATGCAGAGGAAAAGGTCACACCTGTGACAGGGCTGTGAGAGAAAAGCAGCCTGCTCTCCAGGCCATGAATGGGGTTCCTGGCATAAGCAGGTCAATCTAGAAGCATTGACATCATGTGGGGGGCGGGGGAAGGGGGTGAATGGGAAGATCAAGAAAGAGAAAACGACTAAGAAGTACAAATATTCCTTAGCTTCCGGATTTCTATTGTTGTAAAGCAAATCCTCATTGTGCGGGGTGGGGGGGGGGGGAGTCAGAAGTCTGGAAATATCCCAGCTGGGTCCTCTGATTTTCAACAGGCTGCAACCAAAGCCTTGGCTAGGCTAGGTTCCCCCACAGAAGCTGGGCTGTGGGAGACCAACTCCCAAGCTGGCTGATACCACTTTAAGTGTCTTTCTCTTGCGCCTATGACTGAGAAACCCCACTTTTGGTTTGCAGTTAACTAAGGTTCTCAAGACCCCCAAAGTTCCTTGTTTCTTTCTGAGTGTTTCTGATCTAGGTTAACTTGGAGGCTTGCATGATGACGCACACTTACTGCATGGGCACCCCACCCCCTTTGCTGTATTGTCATGGGTAGAACCAAGTAGCAAATCATAATGTCACACAGCAGGCCGACAGAAGTGTGAAGATTCAGAGGTGGCTCAGCCTGAACACAACGCTCAGTATGACCTGACAAGGTCTCCAAGGATTGGTTTGTCTGTCAAGAGATCACTGGCCCCAGGGATGGAGTGAGGGCAGGAAACAAACTGCAGTGAGCTAAAGACAGATATGAGTAATGAGGAACTGAAGATAGCACACAATGGGCCGCCCAGATGCTTAGCAATGGAGGGTATAGGGAAAGTAGGCATTGTATGGTGAGGGTAAGGTAGGGAATCTGTGGTCTTTGTTCTTAAAGTCAGCTCAGGTCTTAAGTGAGACTCTGTGGGATAACATTAGCTAAATTGGAGAAAATCAGAGCAGATCTTGTTATTTTTGTTTAGGTGAGACAAACAAAAATGAGGTCATTGCTGTGTGGTTACACGCTAATGTGTACCCTCTAGTGATGATTGAGTTACCCCTGTCTCCTACACCCCTGTAAGTAGCCTCCTTAATCTTGTTGATTAATCCCAACCATAGGTGTTTCTTTGATATGCCACTGCTGCCCTAGTTGCAGGGAATGGACTCTATCCAGAAAATGTCACGCAGCAGGCATTATAAGAAGGTGGAGGAGACCATGAGGGGGAGGCTAAAGATAAAGAGGAGGAGAAGCAGGTAGAGAGTGAAAGATCCACAGGAGACCCACTGGGAGCTCTCTCTGTCTCTCCCTACCTCCTTCCATTACTGCCTCCCTCCTGCTCACACTTGCTCACCCCTGAAGTGAAAGAGGTGCAGCTAGACAGCCTGACTTCCCCTCCCCTGCCTGCCTCACCAGCTCCCTGACCTGCCTCCAGCCCTCCTGCCTGTGAGGTTTCCTGCCCAGGCCCCTGTTCAAGCACCAACACTGCCTGCAACTCCTACTTTTTCCTCCCCCTCCCCTCCCCATCTTCTTCCTTCTCCTCCTCCTCCTTCCTCCCCTTCCTCTTCCTTCTCCCCTCTCTCCTCCCCATCCTCCTCCTCCTTTTTCCTCCCCCTCCTCCTCCTCTTCCCCTTCCTACTCCTCCTCCCTGTCCTCCTTCTCCCCTGCCAACTCCCCCTCCTCCTTGTCCTCCTTCCCTTCCTCCTCCCTCCTTCTCCCTCCTCCTCCCTCTTCCTTCCCTCCTCCTTCTTCCCCATTTTCCTCTTTTCAAATCGTACTGTCACTATTGTACCTGTTTGTAATGTTCCTGATTCAGAGTGCGAGAGACAAAATAACCAAAGAAAAGTCCTTCAGAACTAAAAGAGCCTAACCCTTCCTACAGTCTCAGCCAATCTTCCACTTTTCCTTCTCCCCAGTGTAAAACTTCCCCAGACAGTCTTGGTAACTATCTTCAGAATAATATTTGTGTAAACTCTGCTTGCTTCTTCCACGTATTTTAAACTAAAAAAAAAAAAAAAATATAGAAAGAGAGTCTGCTTACAGACCACAGGTGATAGGAGACACCGTGGGGACAACACAAGGATAGGTACTAGTGCTCTTTTTGAAAATTACCTTGATTTAGAAGGTGATAGCGGCTGCACCTGCTTTCTAGGTACCCAAATTCTGAAGGGAACTGGGAATATTTTAAGCACCGTTTGATGAATTTGAGTCATTCCCGCATCAACGCTGTGTTTTCAGAGGAACACATTCACAGGGACTGTGTGAACATGGGAGCACCTGTCACCTGCAGCCTCCCTTATTGGATGCAGAGTCTTCTGTAACCTACTATAGACTCTTGGATGGGATGTGGTAGTCAGCACCTTCTCTCCCAGAAGTAACTCTGATGAAGGGCACGGTTTAGCTTAGCCTGGCTGCATTGCTGCTCATTGGCCTCCTTGGCTTCCAAACACAGGTTTATCCTTAACACAGGTGCCCTGCATCACTTAAAATATACATTTAAACTAGACAAGTCTCTCACTCATTCTTGCCTCGAGCATTTTTACCAGGTTTAAGTTTGACAGGCTTAAATATTTTTCCACTGGGGCCAAGACACAGGATTGAAATGGTTAAGTGTGGTTTTACTAATTGGCTTTCTCTTGTTGTTCCCAGCAAGCATCTGGATTTGTAATTCTCTTAGGAGCTGAACTCTTCAGCTCATCCCCAGGCTGCAGAGGAGAGCTATCAGTGCTCACTCTCTCCAGCTACTAGGGAAGATTAAACACATTGAAGGTTTTGCCTTGTGTTTCCCAAAGCATGAGAAAACAAGAGGATCGGAGCATGCCTGGAGGGGACCAAGGCCTGGGTCCTGGAGGCAGGACCTGCTGGCTGAGGCTCCTGTTCCTTCTCTGCCACCTCTAAGTAAAAAGACTCAGACAGAAAACAGCACCTGAGGACTGATGGAGGCAGAAATGTGGGTCATGGCACCCACTAATCGACTCCTGCCATCAGGGCTCCTGTGAGCCAGAAAGATGTATGACTGGGGCATGTGCACATGGACGAAGGGGAAGTTCCCATCACTTAGTGGGTTGGAATTCATCCTAGCTGCATCAATAGAAGCTATGTCATTTTGTAATTTTTCATGCCCAACATTTGACCATGTTTATATAGGAATATATGAAACCAGAAATGTGAGTGAGCACTGATGTGTCAGGCCACCCCATGGAGCCACGGAGTAGGCAGCTCTATCTGGACGGAAAGCATGGGCGTCTGTAAAGTGACCTTATTAAAGTGGGGCCAATGCTTATTCAGCTCTGAGTTCCTTGTGGGCCTAATGCATGTCAGTTTTCATAGCTCCAACTTTTCTCAAGTTACAAACAAATGACGACCAGCTAGCCAACCTTCCTCTGGTGTTTTGAAATATGAAACTCAGCCTCTTGGCCATTTACATTTTATCAAGGATCTCTTCCACTGAGAAGGTACGCAAACACATGTGATACCAGTGCAGGCTGAAGCAGCAGCTCATTTCAGATGTTCAGTCACTAAGAAAATGTGATTCAGTACAACAAATCAGAAAGTGGAAAATTAATGATACAATTAGACTACTGTCTATTCCCACTAAGAAGGGCAACTATAGATTTTAAAGTCGTATTCAAGTGCAATGGTACATCCCTAAAATCCTAGCATCCAAGAAGAGAAGGCAGGAGAATGGCTAACTTGAAAGCCAGTCTGAGTTACAGAAGGACACAGGTCTCAAACATTAACATTGAAAGAAGTAGCCAAGGCTGGAAATGGACATCCATGGTAGAGTACCTGCCTAGCACACTAAGGACTTAGATTCCATTCTAACCAGGGAGGTAAGTAGATAGATAGATAGATAGATAGATAGATAGATAGATAGATAGATAGATAGACAGACAGAGACAAATAGACAGAAACAGATAGACAGGTCAAGAAAACCAGCCATCTACCATTGCTCTTTTGGCCTTATTAAGCATTAGTGTATGTTACAGTTTGTATATGCTCAGCCCAGGAAATAGTACTATTAGAGGGTGTGGCCTTGTTGGAGTAGGCATGTCACTGTGACTGTGGGCTTAAGACCTTCATCCCAGCTTCATGGAAGCCAGACTTCCACTATCAACCTTCAGATGAAGATGTAGAACTCTCAGCTCCTTCTGCACCATGCCTGCCTGGATGCTGCCATACTCTTTCCTTGATGATAGTGAACTGAACCTCTGAACCTGTAAGCCAGCCCCAGTTAAATGTTGTCCTTTATAAGACATGCATTGGTCATGGTGTCTATTCATAGCAGTAAAACCCTAATACAGTGTAAAAGTAAATTTTATTCTCCTGTATAATTGTCATCTCGAAGCTTACTGCCTCTGTCTGCTAACCTAGGCCTAGATCTGCACATTTCTATCCTCCATACAATCTTATCTAGATCTAGAACGCTTTAATCCTCTGAGACTTCTGAATAAGCTCATTCTGTAGCTCTTTCTGAACTTGGGCTGGCTGGTTCAACTCAGCTGTTCCAGCTCAAGCTCCTCTCCAAAGAGTGATTGAATCTGGCTTCTCTCTCAGCCTCTGACTTTTCACTCTGCTTGGCCTCAAACTAACTCTAACAACCTGTTCTAATCTTCTAGTTCCTTCTTCTCTGGTGCATTCTTTCTTCACCTACATCTGGCTTTTTCTGTCTTCACCCTGTCTCTGTAAAACTCTCCTAGTAAAACTGCCTCCTCCTCTCTGCACCCCTCCTAAGTAGCTTCCCTTTCCCCTCTCTTCTCATGAGAGTCGGGCAGATCCTAGTCTGTCAAATCTTTCTCTGATTTGCCACTTTGTCTGTCACTCAATTAGACAGCACTTCTAAACACAGGTGCTTCCTTCTATAAACTAACTTTACCTTCATTGTTTGGGATTAAAGGTCTGTGCTAAGAGTGTCTGTATTCCAGCCAGAGGGATCAAAGCTGTGTGTGAAGGGCTGAGCCACAGCACACCTAGAAACAGCTTTTTTTTTTTTTCAGTAAATAACACAGTCTAGGGGTTCACAGTATGATCAAATATCCTGTAAGACACTAATCACTGGCGATCAAAATCAGACCTCTCACCAAGTGACCAAACTTTAAAGATTCCTTAAGTTCTGTTTTATGTGTTGTTAGAACAGCTAACTTGAGAGAAGGTAAGTAAATATCGTGGTGTGTCAGTAAAAGACACAGGAAATCAGCATCTCTTGGATGAGAGGAGGGTTAGGGATTAAGTCTGCACTGCTAATGTTCCCAAGTCATATACATGTGCAGACCCTACACATTCCAATCAGCATACAATAGACATTGACACTCTTCATGATAAATCCCCATGTTGTTCCACATTCCCAATGGGGCACAAACAAGGCTTGTGGGGTTTCACACTTGACTCGAGCATCTCGATTACTTGTGAGTTCTGCAAACTACAATGTGCTGGAGAGAACAAGCCTGCTTTCTTTGTATTTTTAAGAAGATTATCTCTGACTCTGTTGCTGGGACTGAGAAGTTCATTATCTCCTTGTCATATTTCTAGCCACAGGTAAGATGTTACAAATGACAGAAAATTTATCTTTTTTTCTGATGTTTTCTGAAGAGGCAAATCTCTCGCCAGCAGAATAAGTTTTTCTCAAAACTCCCCACCCAACCCACTTGCTGATTAAAGTGATTTCGGTCACTGATCTGACAGCTCCATACTCAGTAGCAATAAAGCCATCACTCCATGTGACATTTTAGGTATTGATTGGTGGGTTGACTCTGGACACAGAGGGAAAGATGGTAGGAGTGACAGCATTGGGAGCAATGGCACTTGTAGTGTCATTGTCTGGTGTTCTCTGAGTCACCTGCTCTGGTCATGGAACCTGTTCTCTTTTTGTGAATTTTACATCATGCACTCCAATCCCACTCAGATCTACCTCCCTTCATATCTGCCCTCCTCCCTTACAACCTCACCCACAAAAGAAAGCAAACAAACACACAAACTATACATATATGTACATATATACATGTATACCCAGATGCCCACATACACATATGCATATACACATATACATACATATATACATACACACATATATACATACAAACATATACACATAGACATATACACATATATAGACACACACACATATATACACATATATACATACATACATATGCACATAGACATATACACATATATATACACATACACATATATACACATATATACATACACACATACACATATATATACACACATGTATGCACATACATGCACACATACACACATACACATATATACATAATCTCATTGTGGAAACTGTAGTGTGTCACACAGTATACCCTTTTGTCTACACATCTTTACTTGCAAATGTTCGTTCAAATGAGTCATTAGTCTGGTTCGAGGCCTCTGGCTTCTCCCACTTTATCAATACAGGAACCTCACTAGGACTCTTCTTAGATATCCTGTTATTGCTCTATGTCATAGAGAGCCTGCATCTTTGCCTCTGTAGGACCATACCCTTCGTATGCTCCAGCAATTCATAGATGGCGTAGATGTTGGATAGACCAACTAGATCTGTGCCTGGGTGGTAGCTATGGTCAGCCAGCCTGTTCTTGGCTTTGCCCAGACAATAGGCTGGACAACCTCTCCAGCAGTCTGGCCATTACACAGCAGTGCAGCAGCTGTTGAGGGGCAGGGCCAACCCTGTACAGCCCTTGGACATCAAATAGCCTGAGGTAGCAGCCCAGACCAGGGACCTCCACATGATCTTTGAGGGTAACATGGGCCCTGGACATTGACACAGTCCCCCACTGCTGCAGGACCATGGACCCAGGCAAGCCCCTTGGCAGTTGCATGGGCTGGGATGCCACCATGGCCTCAGGTGGCAGCCCAGGCTACTCCCATGAGGGTGCTCCTCTCCACCCTCACACATGGGAACTGCTCTTAAGTATGGTTTGCGTACCCAGTGACACTCACTTGGAGAAAACTAATTTTTTTTTCTTTGTAAGTCATTGTCAAATGGAGATAGCTTTTCAGTTTGGCGTAGGAGATCATATCCACTTTTTCCTCTCCGTGCTGGGACCCCGTCTGACTTGCACCCATACAGGCCCTGTGCATACTGCCTCAGTCTGTGTGAGTTCATCTGTGTGTCAACCCTGCTGTATCTAGAAGGCCCCGTTTACTTGGTGTCTTCCATCCCCACTGTCTCTTAAAATCTTTCTGCCTACTCTGCTTCCGGGTTCCCTGAGCCCAAAGGGGAAGGAGTTGATGGAGACGACCCACTTAGGACCGAGTGTTCCAAGGTCTCTTACCTTCTGCACATTGTCCAGTTATGGGTCTCTGTATTTGTTGCTGTCTACTGCAGAAGAAAGATTCTCTGATGGTGGCTGAGCAAGACACTCGTCCATGGGTATAGCAGAATCTTTTTAGCAATCATTTTATTGCTGTGTTGCATTAGCAGAACAATAGTATTTTGTTTTCTCCATCTCACGGCATGGGCCTTGAATCCAATCAGATGGTGGCTGGTAACTTTTAACCCGTTAGCTCTCCATTCAGTCTAGGTAACCATGCCTGTCCCTAACAGAGTGGAGAGCCGCAGAGATCACCTCAGCTGTGCCACTGCTCAACCCCGGGAGGAACGTTTAGAGGTCCCCACAGATGCAGCTTCCTGCACCCTCAGCAATCTGACTGAGCTGCAGGAGAGGCAGGAAGAGTGTTTTATCACTACCCATATGTCTGAGCATGTGAGCGATGTCTAAAGCGCAGGCACAGTTAATGCCAACATGGCACACTTGGGAAGAGCGAGCTTCTCTGAGGAACGCCTCCATCTGGGCTTCCCCATGGAGTATTTTCCTGATGGATGACTGATGGAGGAGGACCCACCCCCTGCCAGGGGTGGATCCCTGGGTAGCTGGGCCTGGGTTGTGTAAGAAATGTAGCTTAGTAGGGCAGCAAGAAGCAGGCCATTAAACCTCAGGGCAGCCTCTGGTAATTTATTAAGGTAGAACCACTACACTGTCTCATTCTAGTTATCACTGTTGCTGAAGCCCAGGGTAGCCCTGCACTACATCTCGCTATGGATTTCCTGATCTGTGAAATGAAAAGGGGCTTGTTTATCAAACTTATCATCATTGGCCCAACTGAAAGAGAAAAAAAAAAGTACACTAAATACCACACATTTTTTTCTGCATAAAATTCTCCCATGAAGTGTTGATATTTGTTTGAGAATTAGAATACTCTACTAATTTATTATGACATGTTAACATAATACATTAATGTAGATTATTTAGCTCTCAAGAAATAATTTACTACAATCATATTTATAAAGCCAACTTACATTATTATCCAGAAATTATTTCTCAGCCCTGATAGGAAGTCTGTGAATTACACCCAACTCACAATAAACACAAATATCTTTTTTTTAAAAAAATAAAAATAAAAAAGAACACATTTTTGTCCGGTATTTGCTTCTAAAATTTTTCATCTTAGTAATTAACTCTAGCTCCCAATTACACTGTTTTTAGCACTCAGCTTTCATCTGAGAACAATTCAACCCAGATTCACTAAACATATGGAGATGCAGCTGTTACAGGAAAATGAGAATGAGTCCAAGAAACTTCTGAAATTCTTCTGTGTCCCAGGTCTAGAGACTAAACCTCCAAATAAGACTGAATGGCCATCCAGAGACTGCCCCACCTGGGAATCCATCCCATAGTCACCTAACCCGGATGCTATTGCGGATGCCAGGAAATGCTTGCTGACAGAAGCCTGTTATAGCTGTCTCCTGAGAGTCTCTGCCAGAGCCTGACAAATACAGAGGTGGATGCTCACAACCATTGGACTGAGTGTGGGGTCCCTGATGGAGGAGTTAGAGAAGGAACTGAAAGAGCTGAGGGGGTTTGCAGCTCCATGGGGGGAGCAACAGTGTCAACCAGCCAGACCCCTGGAGCTCCCGGGGACTGGACCACCAAGCAAAGAGTACACATGGAGGGACCCATGGCTCCAACATGTATGTGGCAGAGGATTGCCTTGTTGGACATCAGTGTGGGGGGGGGGAGGCCCTTGAACCTGTGGGGGTGCGATGCCCCATCGTAGGGGAATGCCAGGGTGGGAAGGCAGGAATGGGTGGGTGGTTGGGAGAGCATCCTCATAGAGGCAAGGGGAGGGGGGTTTTGATAGGGGGGTTCCAAAGGGTAGACCTGGAAAGGGGATAACTTTTGAAATGTAAATAAAGAAAATATCCAATAAAAAGAAAAACAAACAAACAAAGAAACAAAACAAAGACTGAAATCACCTTCTGGCTATGGGGTCTGCCATAACCACAGAGGTGAATATGTAGTACACGTTTTCTCAGAAATAGCTGAAAATCAGATCGGGGAAGGTGGAGTAAGAATCGACTTCAGAACCCTGGCACTGCTGTGTGGAAAACAATGGTTTCTGGAAACAACTGTGTTGGAGCTGACAGATGAGTGACCTCATGAAGTCATCTTCTTGTTTAGAGTCTATGCATGTGGAAACGGGACATCATGACCTCATAGTGTTCTTGTGTTGCTGACTTAGACATTAAAGGACAATGGCTTGAATGCTCTCTGTCACTGGTAGTGACCCATATAATAAAAAGTTACGTTTTACAAAGCAAAGTCTCCAACGGTGGTAGCGCCCCTTTCTGTGGGTCTCAAGTCTGAAGCCGAAGAACCGTGGCAGGTAATGCTATGTTTTTCTATTCTCTGTGGTCTTCTCTTTACATTTTCATCCTCAAGTAAGTGATTGAAGCCTGCACAGATGTGTGGTCTCGTTTCTATGGCTCACGAAGCAACTTCGGGGGTCGGAGTTGTTGTCAGGACAGTACTGTAAGCCACAGACAGTTACTCTGGCTTCAGGTGCACATGTACCTTCATCCTGAAGCAGCTTTGTGCTGGGGGAAGTCTTTGATACTCTCTTCTCTTTAAGTACTGGCTCTCAACATTATCAACCAATGGGAAACCGTCTTTCTTATCCACCAATGGGAAGCTTTCTTCCTTATCCACCAATGGGAGGCTTCCTTCCAGAGACTCAGTCCTAAGATCATCTGTAATCTCTCGTGTCAGGGCTATTCTAACACTACAAGATGACAATCCTCTCTGCCCACCATAGCACCCTGCCTTAAAGAATCCACGGGACGCACAGCACTATCTACAGGCACAATTTTGTGAATGTTCCAGAGAGTTGTAGCCTCTTAGATAATCCTTACCTATTGCAATTGTCTCAGCATCCAAGATCTGCCCCATTTCTAAGTCATCAGGAGAAACTAGGAGAGGTGGTTGGTTCTCAAGCAAAGGTGTAGACCTCAGCCACTTCAGTACATAGGCCGTGTAGCAGATCATGAGCCTGTGAAACTGTGTCTGATATCGAGCAGTGACTGGAGAAATAATCTGTATGAAGAATTTGCCTACTCCAAGTGTGTGTGATCCAGGACCCATCTCCTAGGGGCTCGCTAGGAATGTGAACTCCTAGGCATATCCTCAGACATTGAAGGAGATTTTCCACACAAACCTCTTGTCTCAGCTTTATTTCTGTTGCTGTGATTAACATTTTGACCCAAAATAACTCAAGCAAAGGAAGAATTCATTTGGTTTACAGATTACAGTCCACCATCAAGAGAAGCCAACCCAAGAACTTACAGCAAGAACTTGAAAAGGGGACCATTAACCTCCACAAAAGCTACACCATCTCTCCCAACAGTGCCTCCTATGAGGACAAAGTGTTCAAATTCCTCAGCCTACTGGAGACACGCTTGCTGAAGCCACCACGGTGAATAATAAGCTGCCAAGATATGTGAACAATATTGTATATAAATTACATTGTTTAAATAGTTGTACTTCTGAATTAAAACCATCTTGAGCAGGTGATGTATTTCTCTTTCAGTCACACCCCTGACCTTCCGCCAGCTCTCCTACGTACGAATAAGAGATGTTATGGGCTGTGATCTCAAGTAAACAGTGCGTTCTCTGTTTTAAACCTAAGGACACCGGGTGTACTCTCGCATAGCACGTGACGGAGTGGGGAGGGGCCAAATTCGATTTCCAGTCAGCAGCTTTCTGGAAGAAAATGAACAAAGCAAAACCAAAATAAATAAGATGTCTCTGCGACTAGAGAATGCCCACTGGGGTACATAGATGCAAAACTCAGAAAACTCAGAGTCATTTCATAAATGAGTTGCATGAAATTGCAGCACCCAATATGAGGATATATGATTCTAAACAAAATGATGGTGGTATTTTTATAATTCTACAAAAAGCTGCCCTGAGTTATGGGCTACAAATAGCCCATTGAGTTCAGCACAAAATAGAAATACCAACAGCCAGAAAATTAAACTTACTTATAAGGGAAAGTAAACATTTTGTTGTAAAAATGAATCGCAGAAGTAAGTAAATTTGACACATGCATGCAACACAATTTTGTTTGTTTGTTTGTTTGGCTGTTTTTAAAGATAATCTATACTTAGGAGAATAGCTGTTTGTGGGTCTGTTTACTTGGTGGGCATCTGCTGCACATGCTATTCGGTTCTGTAAGGACCTTTTCATGGCATGTATACTGTCTGCTCGCATGCACAACGTCCAGCATCCCTTTCTTTGCCCCGCTCACACTCCCGTAAGTCACCCTTGCTCCCGACACAGCTCACATATACTTTCATGTCGCCTAGGATCCACAGATGAAGAGAGGTGTGCCATTTCTCTTTCTGGGTCTGCCTCAACGTCACTCAGGAGCGTGATCTCATTCTTTGTGTCTGAGTAAAATTCCACTGTGTGTACTTAACATATTTTTCTCTACCCACTCTTCTGCAGCTCAACACCCCAACCAGACTCTATGGCTTAGCACAGTGATCAGCCATGATAAATACAGCTAAGAGAGATTCTCTGTGGTGCATTGCCTTTGAAGTCCTTGGGCCAGGCTGCAGAGGTGCCCCAGTGGTTACTAGCAATTTCTGGTCTTATCGAGGACACTGTTTGGTTCTGAGAACCTATAAGGCTGTAGTGCTGGTTTTGGGATATTCCTTATTTGTCCTCAGTGACATGCATATATGCAAGCAAAACATACCCATAAAATAAAAATAAGTTGGGTTTTTTTTTTTTTTTTTTTAGTACTTCAGGTGTGACCCAGGCATAGTACTGCTGGGTCATTCTGTGGATTTAAAAAGTATAAACATTGTTATAAAAGAAAAATTGCAAATAAAAACATCACACATCAAAATCAACCAGTGAATTTCTATGAAATTAGAAACTGGCATTCAGAATGGAAGCTGTGGAGCTCACTTAAAACTTCACACTTCCAGTATCACTTCCCTACCACCAGGCCCCAAAATCTATGGGGAAAGTAGAGCAACTAAAAACGATTGGTTTTATATCCTTTCACAACTGTCTCCAGTCCTTCCTCATCCTTTATATTTAGCCTTTCTTACTCACTTCATGTACATTTGTTTCATTTGTTTTCATATGTACACACATTACTGGCTAAATTCAGCATATTAAAAATAGCATGCCTTTTTTTGCTCTCTGAGACCGTGTGACCTCATTTAATATTATACATTGGAATTTTATCCATTTCTGCACAGATTTTTAATTTCATTTTTGTTAGAGGTGAATATTATTCCATTTTCTACACACAAACACCAGATCTCCATCATCCGTCTGTCTGTTGATGGACAACTAGGCTGACTCCAGCTCCTTGCTGTGGTGAATACAACAGCAGTAAGCATGGTGATGCAGATATCTCTGTGGTAGGATATGGAGTTCTCTGGGGATGCTGAGCAGTGCCCATAGCCTTCCCAGCTGGAGTGAGGCAGAACCTCAGTGTAACCGTAATTTACAATTGTTCAGTACATCTTGTCCTAGTTGCTTTTCAATTGCTGTTATAAAACACTATGACCAAGGCAACTTAGTGAAGCGACGGTTTGTTTAGGGTTCCAGTTCCAGAGGGTGAGAGTCCATGATCATCAAAGAAGGGAAAGATGACAGCAGACTGTCAAGGTGTCTATAGCAGCAGCTAGTGGCAAGTATCTTCAATCACAAACAGGAAGCAGAAAGAGCAAATTCTAAATGCCATGAATCCTTAAACTCTCAAAACACTCCCAGGGACAACCCTTCCCCCAGGGAGGCCACTCATCCTAGGCCCCTCAAATAGGGCCACCAACTGGAAACCCAATATTCAAATACTTGATAATACAGGGAAATCCCATTCAAACCACCACTACTACTGATGTTGATATTTTCCCAATGTTTATTGAGCAGTTGTATATTATTGTTCCAGTACCATCTATTGCCATATGTAACTATTATTATCTGTGGTATATCCTTTCTGTTTTCTCTAATGTTCTTACTCTGAAGGGACAAAAGGGTTTGTCTTCAGCTGTTTAGATGGTCACATGATATCTGAGTCCCTGTGTGCTATACTGCATTTATTGATCTGTGTTATGTTGAACCATCATTGCATTCCTAGAATGAAATCACTTTGGTCATGTTGAATGATGGTTTTGTTGTTGTTGCTATTTTTGCATATTCTGAATTAAATTTGCTAGAATTTTATGAGGAATGTGTTCATCAATGTTCATCAGTTGGACTGGCCATTTGTGTGTGTGTGTGTGTGTGTGTGTGTGTGTGTGTGTGTTTGTCTTTACCCAATACACATAACAGGGTAATGGGAGCCTTTAAGAAGTCAGTTTGGTAGCATCCCTTCACTTTCATTGTTATGAGACAGTTTGGGGAGCTATAGGTCTATGGTGTTAGTTCTGGGAAAGTGTCATCGAGTTCTGCACTGAGTACACCTGCCCTGGGTTCTGCTTAGCAGGGACACATTTTTATTATAACTACTTCAATCCCACTTTTCATTATAGATCTGGTTATATTGTTTATATCTTATTCATTTAATTTTGACAGGACACATGTCTCTAGAATTTATCTATTTCTTTTAAATCATCTACCTTGTTGGAATATAATTTTTAATATATATTCTAAAGAAGCAAGGTAATGTTTTGTTTCCTTTCCTTTTGTACTAGATTATCAATTATACCCTCCCCTCTCTCTCTCTGTCCCTCTGTGTCTCTCTGTGTCTCTGTGTCTTTCTGTCTGTCTCTTTCTCTCTCTCTCTCTCTCTCTCTCTCTCTCTCTTTCTCTCTCTCTCTCTTTCTCTAGTAGTTTCTAAGTTCTGTGGTTTTATAAAGGACCAACTAGTTTCACTAATTCTTGATACTTTGTTTTAAATTTTCCTAGATCTACATTCCTTCTATCTAGTGATTTAGGGCTGTTTTCTTGTTCTTTCAAGGCTCTACATTACGCTGTTAAATTCCTTATTTGTGGTCTTTCTGACTTTTAGGTGTAGATACTTCAAGCTATGAACGTCTCGCCTTTGATTGCTTTCATCCTGCTCCGGAGACTTTAGTATGTTTTGTTTTCATTTTCATTGAATTGGAAAAATCTTTAATCTTCCTTCTTGATGTCTTCACCGATGCTTTCATTCTTCTTGGAGAAGGTTCTATGGGCTGCTGAGAAGATGGTGAAACACGAGACATTTTAAAGTTATCCATACTTAAAAAGAGATGATGAACAGCACAAACATACATAACTCTTGTTAGTTGGCTTTTCATGTTGCTGTGGTAAAACACCTGACAGAAGCAACTCAAGAAAGAAGGTCTGATTTTGACTCATGGTTTGAGAGACATAACACACCAAGGCAGGGAACGCAGGGAACACAGATGAGATCATGAAACAGCTGGCCATGTCCTAACCGGGAAGCAGAGAAGAATGGCTATGAATCCTTGTCTGGCTTTCCAACTCCCTTTCCCCTTCTTGCACTCGGGGCCAGCGGATGGAATGATGTCATCCAATCTCGGGGTATTCTCTTTTTGGTTAAACTTATATGGAAAGCCCTACAGATACACCCAGAACTGGGTCACCTGGGTGACTCTGCACCCAGTCAGGTTGGAGATTAAGTCTGTATTCCAGTGTGTTAGACGCTGCAGAGCTATTCAGTGTTCACATGTGCGGTGCTGAATTGAAGAGTTTCTCTGATATAATTGTTTTAATCTTTAGTTTAGTGAAACTTGTTCCTCAATTTCAGTCACAGACAGTGCAGAGTCGTCAGAAATTGCTTGGTATCATTGTTAACTTGGTGTTCTCAGTGGGAACAGCTCTTTCACCCTCTGCCCCAAGACCAGCTGGTTTCACCCATCAACCATCTGGTGTTATATGAAACACTTTGAGCTGCCATGTCTGCAGGTAGAAGACTGTGATATTGGCAGATGACAATACTGGTCAGAATGTGTTCAGTACCCCCACAAAGAACAGGACACCCCACAATAAGAATAATAAAACCCACAGGTATACTACCATGGTGGCTAAACCCTGAGCTAGCTATATTGCCAGTCTTAATAACATTATTCGAATATTTCAGAGTTTAAGATTAGAACGGTTTTCTAGTTAGCTAACAGGCCACGGCTTACTAAATGCCTCCCTACAGCACTTAGAAAATTAGAGAGTGGCGTTTACCGTGAGAACATTTCAGAGGAAGCTGTGGTAGCCGGAGAAATAAAATTGCATGCCTTTTACATCCAATTTTATGACTCATATTACTAACCACTATAGTTCACAGGAAGGGAATTTATCCTCCTCTTCAGTAATTGCTGTAGAAGCAATTCAGTTGAGCAGAAGGAAGGGCCACTTCTATTTATGCCCTGAGCATCTCAGCCCAGGAGAGATGCCCCGTGTCCCAGAGAGCTGAGCTTCAGAGTGAATCCAGAGGTAGAGGCTCAGCCCAGCATATGAGTTCCCAGATCCCAGAGCTGTGCTTCACAGTGAATCATGTACAGAGGGTTCTGATGTGAAGACCTCATTCTACAAAAAAGGCAACAGAACAACCGTGGGCCTCTGAAAGCTTCCTAGAAAGACCTTTCTTAGACCCCACCCACACAGCCATAGCAGGCTCTCATAGTAACTCTCCCTATTGCTGTGTCTTGAGGGAGTATGGGTTAAGGGTGTAATTTGGCTCGTAGTCAGTTCATCTTGGTGGGGAAGGCAGGGTAACAGGCATGGCTCAGAGTATAAATTGAAGACTGAGACAGTTAGCCACATTGCAGCTGGAGACAGCAAACAGAGGCAGAGTAGGAAGCAGTGTTAGGATGTAAACCTCACGGTTTGCTACCAGTGTTCCACCGTCAACCAGGTCCTATGTCACAAAGTTTCCATAACCACCCCACCCTACCTAAGGATCACCTATTTCCTATGGGAAATATTACATATCCAAACCTGACATAGCCCTCCCATCCCCCCTTATAACATCATGGCCATTGAATAACGTGAAATGTATTCAATAAAAATTCCTAAGTCCCTGTAGTTTTACAGATCTCAAAACACCATGCAAAGTTCTAATTCCAAAGTTATCACTGAGACTTGAGGTACCGCCCTCCGTACTGTGAGTGTTGGTGATGGTCAGAATGTTCCATATTTCCCATACACAATAACGCAAAGCCAGTGGATCCATTCTAAAATGAAGGGGTGAGTGATAACCAAGGCCAAAACAAAACTGAGACCCTCCATGGCAAACACAAGCCTGGAACCCATGATGGACTCATCCGCGCTCCAATGGGATTGAGTCACCTTTCCCCCTGAATCTTTGTCACCTGAAGCACTTGCAGCTACCCCTTGGGCAGCCCCACTTGGTGCTTGGGACTTTCATGTTCAGTAGATAGCCAACCTCTTGGGATTTCCAGTCCTGTGGGATCTCCAGTGCTTTAGAACGAGCCTTCGCAACTCCATGCACAGCTTTCTTAGTATCTCCACATGAGGAATCTGACTCTGCTAGCTTTTGTTCAATCTTCTCAGCTTTACTCTAGGACCTCAGTGCAATGTTTCATTACTCTTGTCTTCTGCACATCTGAAAAATCTGTATCACATAGACAAAACCAGATTATGGGGTCAGCTCAAACTGTGGCCAGTTCTTATGTTACCATGCACCGTAGCTATGACAGCCTTTGCGGGCCAGCATGGCTGAACCTGAGAGGACATAACCTTCAGTAGCCCCATTAGAGCAAGAAATTCTTTCCCCAGCACTCCGTGGTTACACTCTCTATTTCCAACTATTCTTCCTTCAAAGAGTTTGAGATTTTATGCCCTGGATTCTTCTGTGCCTGATATTCTACTCTCGTTCTTACTGGCCTCTTGCAAAGTGTCTCATTTCTGTTTACTATCACTAATCTCTTTATCAACTACAGCAGCTTAGTCTATACCATCTGTGGTGGCTAGATTTTGTCAACTTGACAGCTAGGGTCATCTTGGAGAAGAAGCCTTAGCTGAGAAAATGTCCCCATTAGATTGGTCTGTGGGACATTTTCTTGATTAATGGTTGAAATGTTACCTTTTCAGCCAGCAACTGGGAACAGAGCAGATCTCTCTCAGCATCAATGAACTTCACATCTCTCACAAAACTTTAACTGTAAATGAATAACAGACTATTTAAAAATAAACTGAGAACATCTTTGTGACTGCACTACACAAATAATTCTTACATATACAAACAATAACATAACACTTAAGAAATAAATCAATTGGACTTGATTTGAATTTAAAGCATTTGTTCATGAAAAATATAATTGTTTTAGGGTTTCTATTCCTGCACAAAACATCATGACCAAGAAGCAAGTTGGGGAGGAAAGGGTTTATTCAGCTTACACTTCCACATTGCTGTTCATCACCAAAGGAAGTCAGAACTGGAACTCAAGCAGGTCAGGAAGCAGGAGCTGATGCAGAGGCCATGGAGGGATGTTCCTTACTGGCTTGCTTCCCCTGGCTTGCTCAGCCTGCTCTCTTATAGAAGCCAAGATTACCAGCCCAGGGATGGCACCACCCACAATGGGCTCTCCCACCCTTGATCACTAATTGAGAAAATGCCTTACAGCTGGATCTCATGGAGGCATATCCTCAAGGGAGACTCCTTTCTCTGTGATAACACCAGCTTGTGTCAAGTGGACACACAAAACCATCCAGTATAATGACATTTGCAAATTTTAATTGAACTTTAAATTCAATAAATGAATTATATGTGAACCACTGAAAATCTTTATAGACTCAGGGGTAAGAAAACAACTCAGTACAAAATGGAAAAATGTTTGAGCAGGTACAGATCTGGTGGATATGCAGTCCTATCCATCCACCGGTGCTTAGTGCTTTCACCATAGAGGAAATGCCAAATGAGCCCACAGAGCTAGAGATGAGATCTTAGATGAGTGATTAATTGAGTGAATGAGTAATGCTGAGGGCTGATGGGAAAACAGGGAGAGTTATGGGTACACAAGATGAAAAGACCCAATTTTAGAGTGCAATTGAAACTTTTCACTACCTCAGAGGTCAATAACTCCAATGTCGTTAGCACTTGCTGTGAACACTACCGACATACTGTCAATATTTATTTTATACAGAAATATTTTCAAATACACATTTATAACATTTATAGCACATTTACCTCCAGTGGCGTTTATTGATCTATGCTTAGAGTTCATCAATTTCACACATGCAAAGTAGGTTCATTAGCTGCCTTGGCCCCAAATGCACTTAAAAGTTGTCCAGTCAATGGACCCATTTCCAGTTTCCATAGGCACAATGTAACTGGAGAGTTGCTACGTCTACTGCAACACTGTTTCTGTTTCCTGTAGTGCTGAGGATGAAACCCGTTTGTTCAGGATCAGCTTGTGTTCCTCCCTTGCTAGTAGCAGGTGTCAGCTCTCTGCATCTGAGCACCGAAGCTCTCTCCTGGCGGCAACCTCCTGAGTGTACTGATGGTGTACAAATCCACTCTGCACGTGCATTTCCCTATCTATAAATAATAGTCTACCCTTTAAAGTACCTGTTGCTTTGGGGAATGAACCACATGTGGGGATATTTGCCCAAGATCTCTGTTCCTTAAATGTCTTTGGACTTCTGCCTTCCTTAAACAGAAAATTTGTTTGATATTCTCTTCACAATACACAAAATAATTTGAGTTTTTAATCAAGTTATTGTTCCCTTCCTGGCAACAAGATTGTTCAATCTATTAGTTGAGAGTTTGACCTCTGCCCCTAAACCAGTTCATCCCATGAAGACAGCCTGGATGGGAAAAAAAGTTTTAATGATTCCATGGTTTCATGATGATAGACATTTAGTCTGTGGGGTAAATGGCTTCTGGAAATGTAATAACCACCCTTGTTTCTGGTTAAGAGTTTTTCCCCCAAATTAAATGAATTTAACCCTTACACACTGCTTCGCAGCCATTACTAGCCTGAGTCCCATGCACCACAGGAAGAAGCTGAGGCAGGGACAGATTAAGAGACTGGAACATTGGGCATTGTCTGCAGGGATCAAGTCCAGACACAGGTTTGAATGTGATACCACAGTGAAGCCAGCCTCCCCTGCCCCCTCCCCCACAAGCCCCAGTAAAACATTGCTGAGTCACTACATGGGTTTGCAACAGTGTTTATTCATGAAGCCTGAAGGGTGCCTTGCTATACACACATTGTATCTGCTTCCTATGAATATTGTGGTAGGATGGACACAGGAGGAAAATGAAAAATAGGTCTTGCATTTTGCTGTACTCTACATCTTGTTGTAGAAACAGTATCATAGAGAGATTTGAACAGGACACTTGAGCGTCACCACACTATCTTGTTCTCCACAACCCTACACTTTTCCCTACCAGCCTGTAATGTCCACCTGTCAGGCCAAGCAACTGGTGTAGCCCCGCACTGAGGATGCCATGTGTATGGCAGGTGTAGGACTTGCTCATACACAGCCGACAGCCTGACATAGTCACCAGCATTGGGTCAGAGGCTCACACCTCTCCCCAGCATGTCTTCCCACCTATCTGTGACTCCTGGGGCGTCTCTGGCTTTGATCCTGCCTGGCATTTATGCTGCTTGACCTCAGCTTTCCTCAGCCTTGACTGACTTTTGTGTTAGTGAGGGAAAATACCATTAACTCTGGTTCTATGTTTAGACTAATTCTTAGAGAAAATTCTGACCTCCTCTCTGTGAGTGAGTCCACTCTGCTGAGCTTTCCTGGAAGTTTGAACAGTTCTGGGGAAAAGCTGGATTGGTTAAGGCCAGATGATAGAGGTAGGTAGACAACCACCACCACATGGAAGCCCTCATCTCCATGTTCAGAGACAGAACCTACGGCAGGAGATTAGAGCCTAGCCCTGTCTTTAGGGAAAGACCTTATCTCAAAAAATAAGAAATAAAAAAATAAAAAATAAATAAAAAAACAGAGTGACAGAGGAGGACTCCTAAGCTTTGCACTGGATTGTATATACACGTGCATGCTTATGTAAATACATAAAATATATCTTTCAAAAACAAACAAACCCAAATCACACAAAAATATGTGAACTGGGCTGCTGTTAATTGCTACCGTGATGGATAAGTGGCTGCAGGTGGACTCAACAAATATAAGCTTGTCTCTGCCGAGCTCCTTTCAGGTAATTCCTGGGACTGTGGAGCGCCTCCTCATGTGTTAGGAAAACACGCATTTTTCTCCAGAAAATAAAACTTTAAGTTTTCTTATGGAATAAAAATAGCTTGGCAAATCTATCTGAAGAAATAGCACACAAGTATAGTTGGCAGATTCACATTTGATTCTGAGTTCTACATTTAATGTCATAAGGAGCCCCAGTGTAAACTTGGTAATCTCTTACATGCCATATATAGAAAGATACTTAAGGAGACCCTCAATGGCAGCGTAGCACAGCAGGGTTTCCTCCCAGATCCTGAATCGGGCACAAACCATTCCCAAACTCTGTTTTCATAGAGAGATCCTTAATTAAGCAAGGAAGAAAAGTTAAAGTGGCTTCTTCCTGACTCAGACAAAAACAAACAAATAAACAAATAAACAACAATTCCCCCCTCCCCCCCAAAAAAAAGAACAGCAGCAAATGACCTTGCAGGTGTAACTTTTAGGAAAAGAAAAGGAGGAGTCTGTGTTAGAATGGGCTAGGATGTAGTGGTTTATTTTGATTGGTTTTGATTGGGCATGTTAATTAGGTGACCCAAAGGGGACTTTTGAGTGCTGGAGCTCAGTACTATGATAGCTGGACCTTGATAGTCAGCTTCAGGAGGTGGAAGTAGCCAAATTAGGGAATAAACCTCGGTGACTAGCTTTAGGAATGTAATCTAACAGTATTGTTGTTGTTGTTGCTGTTGTTGTTGCAAGGTAGAGGGAATGGGGAACAAAGACAAGGCTTGCCAGAGACAGGCTATTCTTGAGCTGGCCAGAGTCCCTTCAGGTACTATCTATCAATTATCTATCACTTATATATTTACCTATTATCTATCATCTATCACCTATATACTTACCTATCATCTATTTTCTAATATTTCCAACACAGTGTGTCGTGTTCCATACTGGGCCTCCTTTACAATTCACTAGCTTAACCCTCCATGTGTCCACGAGTGCACACCATGTCCTATGCTGTGGCACTGGATCAGAGGTGTCTAGTGTGTGCAAGGGGACACCATAAAGAAATGGCCAATATGACTGCCTTATTCTTGGGGGAAGGCTTTTATTGTCAGTAAGAGAAGAATACCCAGAAGCATCTGGAAGATTTCAGAGCAAAGAGAAGGGGAATCGGAGCAGTCATGGCCAGGGATGTGGAAGCAGGAAAGCAGCAGAGAATGGTGGAAATAGCAAGAGAAAAGTGAGAGCACAGGATGAGAGAGAGAGAGAGACAGAGACAGAGACAGAGGGAGGGAGAGACAGAGAAAAAGAGAGAGAGACAGAGACAGAGGGAAAGAGAAACAGAGACAGAGAGACACAGACAGAGACAGAGACAGAGGGAGGGAGGGAGAGACATAGTCAGAGAGACAGACAGAGACAGACAGAGGGAAAGAGAGAGACAGACAGAGACAGACTGAGGGAAAGAGAGAGACAGACAGAGACAGAGGGAAGGAGAGAGGGAGGGAAGGATAGAGGGAGAGAAGGAGGGAGAGAAAAAGATAGAGACAGAGAGAGGAAGGGATAGAGACAGAGACAGAGGGAAGGAGGGAGGGAGAGAAGAATGGAGGGAGAAAGGGAGAGAGAGAGAGAGAGACAGAGAGGGAGGAAAGGATGGAGGGAGGGAAGGATGGAGGGAGAAAGGGAGAGAGAGAAAGAGAGATAGAGACAGAGAGGGAGGAAAGGAGGGAGGGAGGGAGGGAGGGACAGATAGAAGGAAGAGAGGAAGGAAAGGAGGGACAGAGGAGGAAGAGAGAGAGAGAGAGAGAGAGAGAGAGAATGAATATAGGCTGTCATTTTATAAGAAGGATGCATAGCTGGGGTATGGGGTGGAGGAGGGAAGCCAGAGAGCTGGAAGAGGAAGTTTATGGTAAAGGAGCAGGTGAGGAAAGACAGGAAGCTAGCTAACATGGACTTTGAAATGCACAACAGGTACTTCTGATACTGAAGGTGCCTGGAGGCCAGCATGAGCCTTCATAAGTACCACTTGTAAATGTCAATCAGAGAACCATTGTCTCTTCTGCCAGAGGTAAGGGAAGTGACTCCTTTTAGGAGATGGGAAACCTGTTTCCCGTGTCCCTGAGGAAAGGTAGCCTTTATTTAACTACAAGAAATCCTTCCACAGTCCACCTTGAGCTCAGTTCAGGATACACAGACTGCCAGTGACACCTAATATCCAGCGTCAGCATGAGAGCTGGCCAGCCCTCTTTGCTTAGTAACTATAGAAAGGGGAGGCAGTTGCCTCGGGTATACAGTAGCCTTTGGACACATTGCAGCTTCCAGCAGAATGCATAGATACTTTATAAAGTAGTCCCACATTAATGCCTAAGCCCCATCTATATCAAAGTTTCTGACTGAGTTTGTTTGTAGTGTGCCCTGGGCATGAGGAATCTTACAGTCTATCCTTAGATCCCAGGATCTAGGAGGGTAGAAATCCTCTAACCCTTACATGGCCCATCAAGGTCACTGAATGTCTGCCTTCCTTCCCAAATATTGATCTTCTGTCTTATGATCATGAATCCTTTAATGATAGTCAATTGTACATTATATCTCTACTTAACAAAGGGGGAGGTGGACATAAAGATGTCAGGGCTGAGTCAACTCCTACTGTGCAAAGTGTTACCCATCTGCTCTCGTGATGATGTGCACATCAGTGACTCCCTCCAAAGAATCATAAACTTAGAGTGGCGGTTTGAGAATGAGGTAGACCTCCTCCATAGCGTTTTAGATCCAAAGCGGCCATGTTGACAGCAGGGTAGACGTCCTCTATGGAGTCTTAGATCCACCGTGGTGGTGATGACCACAAGACAGACTTCCTCTACAGAGTCTTAACTTGGTAATGGTGTTGCTAACAACGAGAGACTTAGTCCATGGACCCTTTGGTCCACAGTGATGATGTTCACAAGGCCGACTTCCTCCGAGGAAGCTTCAGTCAACAGTCTACTGTGAAGGGAGAATGACCTTTGCTGTTCATTGCCGGGCACATTATGGGGTTGCCATTGACACTGAGTCCCCAAAGGCAGCATAAAAAGACCAAGAGGGTTGGAAGCAACATGTACCCTACATCTGACTCCACACACCTCCTGCAACCTGGCTGAATACAATACCATGTCAGTGAAGCGGTATGAGCAGAAATTAATGTGGAGCATGTGTGTGAACTCGCCACTAAGCCCTGCTGTCAGCGCACTTTCTAGGTTTGTGACGTTATCGTTGCCAGTTTCCTCGTGATGTGTTACAGAAGACAGCAGTGCCACCTCCATTCAGAGGATAAAAAACTAGAAACAGCAGTCCACTGTGACTCTGCAGCCACAGGCTTTTCATGTCACTGTCCTGCCTTTGTGGCAGAAGGTAACTCTCTGCCCTTATTGGCAGGGCACAGCGCTTAGTGCTTTTTTGCCACCCTATAGAAATGTCCCTCTTTCCCTGTGCTGTTATTGCTGTTGTTGATGTTGTTGTTGTTGTTGATGTTGTTGTTGTTGTTGTTGCTGCTGTTAATTTGCCTCCTAATTTGAGTTTTAAATGGTACTTATGAATTTTACTTCGAGTACTATATTGAACAGATATGGAGAGAGTGAACATCCTTGTCTTGTCCCTGATTTTAGTGGGATTGCTTCAAGTATCTCTCCATTTAACTTGATATTGGCTGTTGGTTTGCTGTATATTGCTTTTATTATGTTTAAGTATGGTCCTTCAATTCCCAATCTATCTAATACTTTTAACATGAAGGGGTGTTGTATTTTGTCAAATGCTTTCTCAGCATCTAAGGAGATGATCATGTGATTTTTTTCCTTTGAGTTTGTTTATATAGTGGATTATGTTAATGAATTTTCATATATTAAACTAACCCTGCATCCCTGGCATGAAGCCTACTTGATCGTGGTGAATGATGTTTTCGATGTGTTCTGGGATTCGGTTTGTGAGAATTTTATTGAGTAATTTTGCATCGATATTCATAAGAGAAATTGGTTTGACGTTCTCTTTTTACATTTTAATCTGCATGGACTGGTGGATAATGTGGGGTAAGGACTTTGTGCTGTGTGAGCTTTAGTCCCTAGAAGATAAAACATTGGGATCAGTAGTACCCTGGGACTGCAGATAGCAAATATTCCGTGAAATCCTCTTTGCTGTGTGTTTTTGCATTAATCAAATGTAACTTCTAAATGTACTTGTCCCATTTTCCTGACTTTTGCATCGTCAATTTCTACCAGTCGGTACACGTAAACTGCGCATGCTTGGCTTTGCCTGTCAATCATCTGCTCAGAGCCTCTCTGTTCCTCCTCACGCTTCACTACCAATGAGGGCTTTCAAGCTATTCCAAGCCACCCACCCTGCTAGTGTATATCAGAGCTGTCCAAGAAGCCTCATGCTGCGGTGGTAACTGAGAAGTGGAACTCGGATGACACAGACCACAGGTTTTCCGAGGAACAGCTGTGGACTCTGTGCTCCAGCCAGCTGTCCTGGGAGCCGTTTTTGATGTCACACTTTACATGGTGGTCGCAGAGGTCAAAGAACCCTTTAAAGACAATGTTGTTACAGAACCTCTGTGAGTAGGGCTCAGCTCTTTTGTCCTTTGCTTTTGGTTTGGTTTTTGTTTCTCCAAAAGTTCCTCCATTGGAGGAATGATACCAAGGTAAATGTCAAAAAGCTAAACTCGGGAATGTGCCGTCAGCAGTCTTTTCTCTCTTCAAACCCTACAACCTTCTACAACTAGGAACATGGCTTCATCTACCCACAGAAGAATTTAAAACTACAACTGCTTAAGAAGAAAGCACACGTTGCCTGCTGTTAGGAACCTAACATGCTGATGCACCGTGCAAATTATACAAATAGGATCCTTTCCTTGTGTGCAAAACAAGACTGGCTGGGAACCTGGGCGGGGGGGGGGGGGGGGGGGGGGGGGG
>NC_034608.1:28488821-28555314 GCF_900095145.1 Mus pahari | reverse complement strand
AAAAAAAAAAAAAAAAAAAAAAAAAAAACATACACATGAGCCCATATAGCAGAAAAGATGAAAAGCCATATTTTTCTCAAAATCTCCAGTATCTTGAGTTTTAAGACCTTTGACTATTAAGGAGCAAGAACACAGTATAAACTTTCCCATACAGTAATAAACCGAGCATACAGCAGGCAGTGGGAAAATTTAAGTGTTTCAAAAGTGGAGCGGCAGGCGTCACTCCAAGGTAAGCAGACTTCCTGCCAGGGCCAGAAGCTGTGAAGCACCATCCTTCCGTCCTCCCTGTGGCAGAAGTACTCACATTCCGTATCTTACTGTACTGCCTGAGTTGGACATCCGGCACCACTGATGTCTTCTGTAAGCTTTAGACATTTTCCCCACTTAAAAATTTTGAAGTAATGAAGTAAACATTCTACTTCTGTTTCATTTCTGCAAAAATTCCAAGAATGTGTAATTAGGATGTTTAGAAAACTAAATTCTGAAACATAAAAATTGTAGCATTTAAAATCTGTAGTAGTGTGTGTGTGTGTGTGTGTGTGTGTGTGTGTGTGTGTGTTGAATATTTAGATACAATTCCCCAAAGTTTACAAGGGTAAAATTATCTCTTCTTTATCTTGGCATGTTATTTTGTTACTTAAATTTTAATACATTCTGTGAACATTTAGATAAGCCACTTTCTGTTATTATAATTTTCACTGTCTATATATGTCTATTAACAATTTGAAAGTTCTGAATTGCTTATATACAAATCACCATCACCACAAATTACTGAATCTGATTTGAGAAATCTTAACCTTAAATGATATTTTTATTAAGAAACATCCCATATTATACACATAAAGAAGTACTCATGTTAAATGAAATGGAAAATATCTTTAAATATATTTAAAAAAACGTATTGGCAACAGCTTTTAAGAGATTAGTAATATTTCAAAACATATGTTACTGGAATTCTTAGGATAACAGGTCTGGAGTTGTGTGGTTCACTGGTAGGGAGTCCGCCTGGCACACAAAGGGCTCTGGGTTCAAATCTCAGTAACAAAAAAAGCACGCTTAGGGAAGAGGGTGTTTGCAATATTTCTAAATGATGTGCTAGTACAGTTACATGTGACTGTCAAGCCCAGGTTCTCACGGTTGGTGCTGATGGTGTCAAAGATGCCAGGTGTATCACAGGTAAATATCAGGTCCAGTTTAATACTTCTTCCATTACATAAACATACACATGTACAGTCAACAGTCAATACATGTGTATTTCCTACGGTTTTTTATGTATTCACTATATGCATTCCTAGTTCAGTATACATAGAAACACGTGCTTGCTTTCATGCTAGTAGTGTCCTTGCTGATGTGAACCATGCTCCTGTGATGGAACGGCCCCTTTCTGTGTACCCCCATCTGCCCGTACAGTGAAGAGGTAGCTTCCATGCATGCAACACCCACACTGAGGGTCTAACTTGCACAAGCCAGGCCATCCACTGAGAGTGTTGAAAGGGAGTTGCTTCCCAAGGTCAGGTCTGGAATTTTCTCATGGCGGCCACTATCTCACGTGGTCCCACTGTGAGGTCTGCACGCTTGCCCAGCCTTGGTTCTAATCTTCATCCCTGTGTCTCTCCTGATGACGCATTTTACAATCCTACTGCTTTTCCTGTGGATGGGAGTCCACTTCCTTTCCTCAAATACTGTCATCTGTGAACCCTGTACCTGCTGCCCACTGGAGTCAAACTCGCCTCACCAACTTGTCTCTAAAACAAGATGCCCCAGTGCCACCTGCAAGATTTCGCCCCATGGTTCTTCCAACCTCAGGCAACAGCGACTCTGCACCCAGCCTTCATTCTGGAGTCTCCCCTCCCTCACCTGCTCTCCACCCCACTCAGCAGGACGCAGGCTTTCCTTACTGTTGTGAATCCTTGGTTAAGCCAAGCTCACTTGCTTTAAATATCTATTTAAATATCTATTGTTCTCTCCCCTCCCCCAGTCTCTGTCCTGCTCCTCCAGATCCTCTATAACCATTCTTGGCAGCCAATGTGAGCCTGTTAGAACAAATCTTGTCCTAACTGTAAATAATAGTCCTGACTTGGGGCAAAAGTGTAAGTCCTGCAGGCCTCTGACCTTACCTCGGAGATCTTCCTCCTTCACAAATGTCCTCCTCAGGTTCAGTGTCTTCCCTGCTCCCCGCAGCTTAGCAGCATCCTCCATGCCATCACTGTTCTCCTCTCTGTCCCTTCTCTGTCCTCTGTCCTGTTAGCCATATGCCAAGCTCCCCCATTCTGCACCCAGAACCCAAGATTTCGGTGAGGTTTTCCCTGGCCACGCTACCTAAATCTCTGTACATCCTCCTGTCTCAGACTCTGACACGCCAAACTCCCCCACAGTGGAATCTTATCCCAAACACTTCTAACTGTTTCATCCACTCTGTTTTATGTAGATGTGTTAATTATCATCTACACCCTTGAAATATAAACTTGAAATATAAAGCTTTTTAAATCTGCTTTGTACTGTAACAGCACGTCCTAGGCTATCTATGAAAGCGGTTTCACGCCGGGCGTGGTGGTGCACGCCTTTAATCCCAGCACTCGGGAGGCAGAGGCAGGCGGATTTCTGAGTTCGAGGCCAGCCTGGTCTACAAAGTGAGTTCCAGGACAGCCAGGGCTATACAGAGAAACCCTGTCTCGAAAAACCAAAAAAAAAAAAAAAAAAAAAAAAAAAAAAAAAAAAAAAGAAAGAAAAAAAAAAGCGGTTTCACAATCCCGTTGGTTCTGGAAGGATAAGTCTCTAAGGTGGGTAACAGATGCAGCAAGACACAGCTTTGTGGCTTTGTACCCAAAGCCCCCAAACAAAAATTTTCAGGAGGATATTCAGCTAAGTAATGAGCACAGTAACGAAGTCAATCCTGATATTCAAATGAAGTCATATATTCAGTTAACTCACAGCCAATAGAGACATGTGTTTCTCCCAAGCCCAGGTTGTGCCTTACTTAAGTATCAGAAGGTATCTGGAGTGAAATATTATGTGGTTTCCCACGTGGGGGCTCAGGGTGTGAATTGTGATGTCAGCTCTGATGACTGACAGCATAGTCTTCAAACACGGGTACGAGAGAGCCCATTGCTACAGGGAGCCCCCCAGCTATGCTGAGGGTGGTGTGTGGTTCTCCTGCCAGGGTCATCTTATTGCTCAGCCACATTAAACACTAATATAGGGCCACCATGCTTCCTGGGTGGGCAGTCCCTTCTAGGTGACTCATCAGTTTTCATCAGAAGATAGAACAAATGTTGAGGGAGGCAACTGGTCCTGCAGGGATGGCTCCCTGGCCATTGGACACTCACGAGCTCCAGTAAAAGTGAACAAATGCTTAGCAAGGGCAGATCTGCAGAGCTGGATCCCAGCACCTCTGAGGCAGTGTTCCCTGAAGAGGCGGGCATGAATTTCCATCCTGAAGTGCTGTGCTCTGCCATGTAACTTACAAGCTCTCATGTGACTACTGACAGGGTAAGAACCAGATGCTTTTAGAGATAAAATGTTACACACACACACACACACACACACACACACACACACCAGGACTTGGTTCAGTGGATGAATGCTATTGCCACTAGTCCTGAAGACAGGAGTTTAATTCCTGGGACCCTCCTGAGTGAAATCCGTGAGATGTACATGGTAAAAAGAACAGACTCCCACAAGTCACCTTCTAACCTCTATTCATATGCCATGAATTTCCCATTCCAACAGACATACATAGACATGCACACACATAAAAATATATCTTTAAATGAAAGCTAATGTCTTATCCAAGAGAGCTCTCTGTAACATAGTAAACAGTATGTGTCAGTATGCCCTACATTTTTTTTTCTCACTCAAGGGCTGTGTCGCTAGCTTCCCTGTCAATACCGTATTGATGGAGAGGGTGCCACATTCATCTCCCCCGTCTTTCTGCTGCACAGACTTCAACTCGGTGATTTTTCAATTACCTTGTCCTAACGACGGGACATTTTTTTCCCTTATGCTATTTCCTCTATGTTGAATTTCAAAATATGTCAGCTACTTCCCACCATTTGTCTTCTTTGACACCACGGACCTGTGCAGGTTTGCCTTCATTGCTCTGAGCGTCAGAGCGTTGCTCGGCTGAGTGACCTCCTTGGACTGTCTAGTGGGAAGGTTAAGTGCATCCCTCACATCGTTCTGACTGCGGCACAGAAAGATGCACTCAACAGACTCCGAGTTCTGCCCTCAGCCTAACACTTTCCACAGTGTCACAGAACTTGAGTCCTTGAAATTTGGCAGGAGGAAACCTGGGCTTTTAAGGAATTATGTCCCCAAAGGATAAAGTGGCAGGACTGGGGATGAACAATGGCAGCAAGTACATCACTGCCTGGCAGAACCATGCCAAATCTATAAGGAGAGAGTAGCAGAACTTCCTGGGCAGCCAATCCCAGTGCCTGCCATTTGGCTCTGGGAAGGCAGATGCTGAGCATTGGATTCCCTAAGACCTCAGCCTGTCCTTCAGCAGCTACAGCCTGCATGTCGAAGGATGAGCTTGGTCTTCATGCCCTACCCCGCTTCTGCACCTGAGGAGTCCACGGTGACTTTTGGGTTCACGCAGAACCAAGTGGGTGACAGCTATTATTGACCCCGTGAGAACAGAATGACAACATTGCATGCTAATGATATCCAG
Source organism: Mus pahari (assembly GCF_900095145.1). Taxonomy (NCBI): domain Eukaryota; kingdom Metazoa; phylum Chordata; class Mammalia; order Rodentia; family Muridae; genus Mus; species Mus pahari. The sequence continues at coordinate 28,550,642 of NC_034608.1, read as the reverse complement.
AGTGTTTTATCACGGTGGCTGGTTTTAGCCAGGCATGGAGGTGCATGCCTGTGATTCCAGCTGCAGTAGGGAGGTGGAAATGGAAGATCTCAAGTTCCAGGTGACTCTGGGCTATACAGAGAAACGTTCCCCAAAGAGAAGGATGGGGGAGGAAAACGGCGAAGAGAAACAAACAAACAAAAAAATGGTCACAAAATGTTTCCTGTCTCACTTCAGAATGTTGTCTGTTCTCATGTTTAGATCCGTCAAACCTTTCTGTGAACTCCTGTTGTTGTTCCATGCAAATACTCCACCCCCTCTTGGCACCTAACTTCATGACTTCAACCAGAACTCAGGTTTTCATGGATTCTTGCAGAGAGATAGCATCAATTTGCTCTGAGGATGTACCAGGAGCTTATAGCTCTTCCTTTTCTTATGATGTAAACATTTGTGTTTAATGTCAGTGTCACACCCCACTGCCGGTTTCCCTTGAGTCAGATGCCATCCTCGCTGCAGACTTCATTTAAAATGTGATGTATAAATGTGAAGGTCTAAATCCACCAGATCTGAGGTCATGGGCGTGACGTAGACTCCATCACTGTGTTGGATCTTATCTCCCTGTGTTTAATTTATTCTTACTTAATGTCTGGAACAGCCCATTTTATAAATGATCCTTAGGGGTCAGATACCTCAGCAGCTTCTCCTAAATTGCTCTCTAATGACTACTGTATTCAAAGCCTGGTTACCAGGGACATCAGGGAAAAATGCCAGAAAAGAATTACACTCCCCTATCTTCAGATTGAAGGCTCACTTCAATATCATTGGCTAAATCATGCAAGGAAATTAAGTATAATGGGCACAAAAAATGATGTTTGCTAAAGGTAGAAAATACTACTTCTTTGTTTAAACTAGTGGATGGGGTACATTCCGAGTGATCTACGCTGTGAGGAGATCAACCTTGGAGTACCAACTCCTCAGTAAAGTTACAACTTTGGGGGACTGGGGAAATTGTTCAGCTATTAAGAGCAGTGCCTTCTCTTGCTGAGGGCTCCAGCTTAGTTCCCAGCATTGACACTGGAGTTCGCAACTGTCCATGACTCCAGTTCTGTGGGTACGAGGTATGCACACGGTTCATCAACATACATGCGGATAAAATATACATCATAAAATACATACGGATCTGCAAGAATAAAAATGACAGATTTTTCAATTCAGGGCAATGCGACTCTGGGAAAATTACTCAATCCTATGGTAAGTTCAGGGTCCTCATAGACAAAATAGGGAGCATGCTGAATCCAACATGAATTGAGAATGGAAAATAAAAAGCAGAGTAAACACTGCCTTTAAAATACTTGACTAGCCAGCCAGGTGAGGTGGTGCACACCTTTAATCCCAGCAGAGGCAGAGGCAGGCGGATCCTGTGAGTTCAAGGCCAGCCTGGTCGACTTAGTGAGTTCCAGGACAACCAGGGCTATACAGAGAAACCCTGTATCAATACCCTCTCCCCCAAATACTTGAATAACCAACTTTAAGAATGTTCAGTCTTTCTTTCAGATTTCTCTGCTCTGAGTCCCCTCCCAGACACATTTTGCATTCCACAGCTTGAATGGACTTTAACCCCATGCTTGTCTTTGCTTTCAAAGACTTCCAGGCCAGCCATTCAATTAGTCATTTTGTGTCCCAGCTGGCCTTCACCTGCTGCCTCAGATGGCTGACAGCTGCAGATGCAGTGTGGTCCTGTCAGCTGTTGCCTCTCTCTGCAGACACAGTGTCTTCAGGGCGAGTAGTATCCCCTCCTCTCAGGGGCCTCTAGTAGGGTTTGAACCTCAAACCTCAGCTTCACCCAGCTGAGACCTGCTGTATAGCCACTGACATCATCAGAGGGAGGAAGATGTATACAATGGGAGTTGATTTGTGGAAACAGAAAAGAACCATAGTGCAGAAGAAAGATGGAACATGGCTGGAGGGAAGAAGGGCTCGGGGTAAAGTGAGAATTCAAGCCACAGCAAACTAGGGTGTGGTCCCCTCCGATGGAGACTCTCCTCCTGTCCTAAGACTCCTCAGCCTTTCCCTTTCTGACTCAACCTGTCTTCAACACTTAATTTTCTCCAACAAATACTTTATGTATGGTCAATGTTTTTCTAGAACACACATATGGTTATCTTTCTTTTATTTAATGGTCAGGGAGAAAGCATATCTCAGTTTTCCATGACCGAGTTTACTCTTTGTTTGCCAAATATAGAATTTTATAGCATATAATAAGACTTCCCGTGGCCAGTGTCACCCGCTTCTTGCCCATGCAGAGAGACCATGAGGCCAGGCTAAAAGTTTCTTCCTAGGTAGGTCTTAGTGTCCCTGTTCCTATGGAAAGGCAATGGCCTGACACTGTTTGTTAGAGAATCCAATCCCTATGGAAGAGCTAAATACCACTTGTGTTTAATATTTCACCCCATGGGCACGGAACTCCGCTTCTGGCTTCTATGTGGTTAATGATATTTGATTTACTATTTGGTTAAACAAATCTAGTTATCTATCTTTGTGGCAACCCCATATTGAGTTGACTCCAGCAGCTTTATTGTATTTGCTGACATCTGCTAAATAGATTTCAGAAGAATTTCTTTGCTATTCCCCAAGGCTTACATTTCATACACATTTTAAAACCATTTATCCAATTGGAAGCCAAATAAATTCTCTTGGAATTTTGATTATAATTTTATTAGATATCCATGTTTATATAGAGAAAACCATCTATTGACATATGGATACTGCTTGTCTTTGTAACTGACTTTTAAAAATGTCAGATACGTTCAAATTTCCTTACTAAAAGTCTCATTAATTATTTTCCCACATAAACTTAACAAATCATAGTAGCTGTTTGGGCTTGGCAAAGCTATTTTGCTTTGTTGTTGTTGTTGTTGTTTTGGAGCATGAATAGAAAGCATGGATAGAAAGATTTTAAAAGGAAATATTTGTGGCCACCAGGAATTGGCAATCATTTAAATCTCAGCCATTGTTCATAGCCTCTAAAACACCATGTGTGTCACCAGCAAGAACAAAGAGTGTATGTAAGTATATGGCTGCAATGTGAGTGTCACATAGTGTGACATACAACAAAAATATATGATGAAGCTCATCAGTGTCTACAGTCAAATCGGTATTTTCAATTTGTCTCACACAGAGCCAACTGCATGCTACACATGTGAGATTCACCTTAAACAAATAACACAGGAGAGCTACAGGATCTACAAATGCATGCAGAAGGAAACAGAGCTGATGAGAAAGTCAAGTAAATGACCCCAACCATAAGTTGAAGTTCAAGCATGAATATTAATCAGAAATATGAAATATGAATTGCCATAAACAGTCCATATTTAGACATGGGGAGTATGAAGACATGCATGCCAACCACCACATCAGCTTCTCCAAAGGGTGAGAGCTATGGGCAATCCAGACAAGGCAGACACACAATTCAGTGAAGGCAACATCCAAGTGTAAGAGGAGAAAAGGGACATTTGAGAACACAAGAGTAATTCTAGACAGGCCTCTGTTTTTCCACCATAGGCAGTAAATCATTGTATATAAAAGAGTTTGTGTGTGTGTGTGTGTGTGTGTGTGTGTGTGTGTGTGTGTGTAAACACAAAGTGTTCAAGAATAGGGGGGGAAATCCCGAATCGAAGCATGTCAGAGATCTACCAGTGACCAACAGTGGAGTAATTTAATTTAAAGAACAAACATCTAAGGGGGTCTGGGGATGGCTCAGGGAAGGATTTGCTTCACAGGTTGAAGCCCTGAGCTTGATCCCCAGAACCCAGGTAAAAATCCAGAGGCGGTGAGATGCCCATTTCATCCTAGTGCTATGGAGTAGGGGATAATGAGTGGATCCCTCAGGATCCTTGACCTTCCAGTCTGGTCAAAATAGCAAGTCCCAGACCAATGAAGAGGATCAGACTCAAAACAAACAAACAAACAAAAAAAACCAGATGATGATATTCCTGAGTTACAACACAGAAGGTTGACTTCTGGCATCCATATGTATTAAAATACAACTGCACACAATAGTACATAAATGCACACATGTACAAACATGCAAATATCCCAGAGTCCATATGCTCTAAATAACTACATTAGCAAATACATTAACAACACATTAACAAATGTTGGGGGAAAGATCAATCTACCATGTGGAAGAATTCCAAACAATTAAGCAAACTCCCCACCCTCCAAGAAATGCACTGTGTCTCCATGGGCCTGAGCAGCTGCAGATGGCAGCTTCCTTTGCAGCGCTCAAAGGGAGCGTCAATCATAAAGCACCATACTTTTCCTATGAACTCTGGATGTGGTGCGCTAACTGTACCTACCTATGAGTCCCCTGCTCTCATGAGGACATCATGTCAAGTCCAGCAGGCTTATGCTGGGAAATATCCAGACCTGTCAAGGTCCTGACTCACAAGGAAGGCTGGAGAACATCCCAAGAGGCCCTCAAGGAGATGAGATGGTCCTGCGTGATGTGCTGTACTTGACTGTATTCCCCTAGGGTTGCCTTTAGAGATCATGCCAGGAGACTCTGCTCCCTGAATGGGATTATGCTACCACTGTCCAGACGGTTTACCACCACTGGGGTATATTTCGAGTGAAAACCCGAGTCCAGCCTTTTTCTCACTGGTGCTTTCTGATCACATGGCATCTTCCATCATGCAAGGACACATTGTGAAGGCCCCTGGCAGCTGTGTCCTCTCAGTCCTGGACTGTGAGCCAGCACGCGTGTTCACTATGGAGTATACTGCCTGTGGTTCTGTTTCAGTAGCACAATGTGGACTGAGACAAGCACACTCTGGGAAAGGCACACTAGGTAAGACACAGGACAGTATCTATCATTCCCAGCTCATTGATAGCTGCATACTCTATAGAATCTGTGAGAACCCTATGTGAGTCCTCTCCCCAGGCCCTCTATGGTGGAGGAGGGTGGGGCTGACACCCAAGCTGTCCTCTGACTACCATGTGTACCTCATTAGGTGAGCAGTCTCCTTCCCCAATGCTAAACAATAAATATTTAAAAATAATAAAGAGGATAAAGCTATAATGTACTTTAAAAAGTTTGACTTTGACCGAGCATAGTGGACTCTGGTTAGTAGGCTGAGGCAGAAGGATTGCAGTGAGTATGAGACAATACAAGGCTACATACTAAGACCCTGTCTCAGAAAACACCAAAACCAACCAAGCAAGCAAACAAACAAAACGTCAACTTTGTGCAAGGCCAAATCCCAAATCAAATTTGACGGGTATAATTTTAGGATTGCCTGGGCTGTGAAGTAAGTCATTCAATGAATTATGAAATAACAAGATGCAGTCAATGTTGTTAGCATTTAGTACTTAACTGTGCAATCAGAGTATTAAATAGCAAAGCATTAAAATAAAGAGCCATCCATCCATCAGGATGCGGTGAGCACTATAAAAGTGCCATCCATCTAACAGGATGCAGAGAGCCTTTCAGCTGACCAAGGCTGGGAGACAGGAGGTCATGGCATCTGTCTCCTCTCAGCCTCCCTTCTCAGCCAAGTTTAGTGAATGAAGTGAAGTCCTTGCCTCCCTCTCCTCACACATCTCTGCATCTGCTGCACTCAGCTTGGTGCTCCTGCGGGGTCAAAGCTGCTTCTTTTCAGGCACTGGCAACCCCCGTGGCTGAAACAGACAGCCAAGCAATGCTTGCTGGTGTGTTATCCAGTCTTACAGGCGACAGGAAATCTTCTGAACCAGCCACAGGAGGTGGCCAGGGCTCTGGAGGGATGAAAAGGAGAGTGGGGAATATATAGTGGGGTTGATTTCACATGAGCTTGCCATGGAAGCAGGAAGCCACCATACTTTATGCAAAGACACAGCAAGACCTCAGGTGAGTATGATGCTTGCTTGTCTCCCCGGGTCCTCCTGGGTGCACAAGACCTTCTGCAGTCCAGGAAGGCTGCAGGGGCCAAAGAAGACACACCCACAGTCACACCACAGTCACACTCATTGTTTTCAATAGGATGGATCCGAAGGAATACCACAGTCTGCAGTAGGTTATGTCCACCCTCTGGCTTATGTGCTTCCACAGGTTGCTTCCTCTGAGCCAGTGGCTTGAATGTGGTCTGCCTGCCTTCCAATGCCTCTGTAGTGCTTTCTCTCTCTCACCCTGACAAACCGCCCACTGCTGGGAAATCTCCATGTTCTTACAAGTCCAGGTTATATAATAACCTATGTTCCTGTTCAAATCAATCATTTGCTCCAGCTGCATCCAGCATGAAGGGACGGTGGCAGCGAGGACACAGCATGCAGACGGCATCATTGTCTTCCCCGGGCTTATACCCTGCTTTATCTGAGGCTCCCTCCTCCCATTTTAGAACCCAGCCCCTTCAGGAAAGCCTCACTCCACAGTAAACCCCTTGGCATACAGAAAGAGAAAGGTGACAGAATTCAAGTGTTTAGTTGGGTGTTAGGAGTGTTAACCTCAAGAATTAACCCAGACCTCTTGGAATCCTTTACAATTATATGTGTCATGTGACAAGAGTGCCTTTGGCAGCGATATTTAGCAAGTTTCAACCACATGTTTTTAAGAATAAGATTGGAAATAGTTGATTCCTGACCTCGAGCTCACAGATGTCTCCATAAAAGCAAATGCAGAAATAACTAATCCTCAAGTCATACGGGTAAGAAACACAAATTATGTTTTACTCACAGGAATATTTCTAAGTACTTCCAACTTACTCCTTGTGTGAATGGGACACAGGAGTATGGAAATTATACTCCCTGACCTGCCGGCAGGGTTTTCCCCTGGGTTCTCCAAGAATTAGCCCCGTGGAGAGCAGACCAATGTGTGAGCTTCATGAGCCACTGGAAATCTGCTGCTAATCTGTATCTGAGACCAGCAGCCCCAAGTTTCTGCCAGCCTCCAGATCTCCTCCTCCCTAAGTCTAGCTACAATGTTTCTTCCTCAGGACCACTCACTGAAGTCCCCAGGTTTCATAGCATGAGTTCCCTAGGTTGGATCTTTTCAGTTTGAGATGTTTATGAGAAACCTCTGCTTCCAGAATAAGCTTTGTTGCTCCTCATTAGTGCTGTGAAAATGTAAGGACCAAAAGGAGGAACCACAGTGAGTGGCTCTCTCCAGAGAAGTCAGTCAGCTCAGCATGCCCCAGCCTCCTCAGAGGGTGAAAAGGCAAGGACTACCCTGTGTTCACCTCTTCACTGGAGATTCGTGTCTTGCTCACATGATATCGTCCCCGTGTGAGGCCAAGTTCAAGATCTGCTTTCCTCGTCTGTCCAATTGGATTGAGACTCATGCTTGTGAATTCTGGGTGACTTAAATGTTGCAACACCTGTTTCTCAATCTCCAAATAAGATTACATTACCAGGGCCTAGACTTTTTAGCCTTGATGTGTAGTCTTCTTTTAGAAGATGCAAAAAGTATCCCAAATGCCATGGTTAGTAAAAGATATTGCTTGTTACTGTACAGTCCGTGAAGCACAGCCTTCAGCTTGTTCAGGGGTCCAGAGCCGTCCAGAGAGCCAGGTTCTTCTTTCTCAGCTGAGAATGGTCGACTTCCTCTAGTTTGCCCTATGCAGTTAAATCCCCAATTTTCCAATCTGTTCAGCCTCTCTATGTCTTAAGATTAATTTATTTTAATTTAATACGTTTGGGTGTTTTGCTTGCATGTATGTGATTTGCACCATGTATGTGCCTGGTTGTACCAAGTTTTTACAAGTGAAAAAAAGCTATCAGGTTAGATCTGCTAGAACTGGAGTTACAGATAGTTGTGAGCCTTTGTTGGGATGTTTAGGACTGACCCCTAATCCCTGGGAGAGCACCCACTGTTCTTAACCATTGAGCTGTTGCTCCAGCACTAAATCTGTCTTTTAATTGAAAAGATTTGATGCTCCTCTATGCCCAGCCCACAACGAATGTCTTTTAACGGCTGTAAATAACTATGCTTCGGAGCATTATCTTGATGGGAACAGGTGATTTTCTTTCAAGCAGTTGTGGATGTTCTCCATGTTTAATGTGTGAAAATTTGAGAATAACAATTTTTTTGTGAAGTCCATAGTCAGATATCATCAGTTTAGTATTCTGGAGACCAAGGCTGCTAACGGTGACCACAGTTTTTGGTCTGTCACTAGCTGCACACTATATTTACTGCTGGGGCCCTTGTTGTCTTAGTCACATCAAAAGTAGACAAGGCTAGAGAGTTGGCTTGAAGTTAAGAGCCCTTGCTGCTCTGGTGCAGAGTTTGGGTCCTGGTACCAGGTCAGGCAGCTCACAACTATTTGTGACTGCAGGGGGTCTAACTCTTCTTACCCTTCCTAGGCAATAGACACACTGTATCAGTGTTAAAGAAGTGTTAAAGAAGATCAGGTCTCCTGTCTCTGAGCTACAGCGCTGAGCTGTTCCTAATCTGTGCTTGCTCACCCACACTCTCCAGATGCTCCGCCCTCACTCAGCACGGCTGCGTGGCTGTCATAGGCTGCAGCCCCTGGGAAGGGATGAATGCAATAGAGTGAAGAAGGTATGGGCTTTCCCTAACTAAGCAGGACAGGTGACATGGAGGAAAGAGGTCCCTGTAATTAAATTCAACTCCTCTTTCAAAGAGGCTGCTTATAACTAGCAGAAGCATTCCAGATTTGTGGTTCCTTCCTATCTCTAAGAAAGGCTTTCTATTCTTAGACGCTCCGAGCAGAAGCAACTGCTGTGCTGCCCCCACCTAGTGGCAACCACTACAAAGCCTTTTATGCTCAACATTAAGATGTTGGATGGGACTGAAGCCCAATTTTCTCCTAGTCTTAGTCTTTCCCTGTAATAAATTAAGTTTCTTGAAAATTACATAAAATTTTTAATGATGAGAATATGATCTTGTGAAGCTTTGAATGTGTGGTTAACAAAGAAAGTGTTTCTTGTAATATTAAAATGACATGAGACATCATTTTCAAAGGACATTATTGCTCTCAGTGAGCTTAAATAAATAAGTACTTTTTCACGGGGCCTTGTCTCTCTTCTAAGAAGAGGGGCTTTTCACACAAGTTCCTAATACTGGAAGTGAGATTTAAGTTCAGTAATCTGGGTGTTTGCTCTGAACAGCTCTCTCTCTCTCTCTCTCTCTCTCTCTCTCTCTCTCTCTCTCTCTCTCTCTCTCCTTCCCTCCCTCCCTCTCTCCGCCCTCCCCCTTCTCTCCCTGTTGTATTTAGGAACTGAACCCAAACTCCTGCATGACAGTCAATGACTCTACCACTGAGCCATATTCCCAACCCCACTGAGCCTTCTTAAGCAAGCAACAGAACAGAACGGAGGGAATACCCTGACAGCTGACAGTAGGGAACTGTTCTGTATTCTGTTTTATTCTCACAAACATCATAAAAATGACTGATCCCTGAAGACAATCTCTCTAATGGAAGAGGATCTTTAAGGCTGCTTCAATTAATTGCTAGTAGTTACAGAAGGCTTCGTATTAAGAAATAGCATCTGATTAGGCTGAAAGCAATTTAGCCAAAGTAATTTGGCTCACTACAACTGGGGTGAATATGAGACGTTCCACTTAAAAGCCTAATTGAAAATGAATATTTAGCAAATGATTTCTCAATCATAGTGCTTCTTAAATAAATTGCTAAAATATCTGAGTCTACTAAGTATTTGGGGTCCAGAACTCTACTCACTCTTTGTTAACTTATCATTTCTTCTGGCTTTTTGTTGTTGTTTGTAACTGCAAATATATTGACAGACGCAGGTCCTCAAACTTTGGTAATTGTGACACTCTGGATAGTCTTATGGGTATTATTTGGAGGGGAGATAATTTTATCTACTTCAATATATTACAAAGATTTAAATCAACTATAAAAATACATTTAAGAAATTGTCAAAGATATAGGAATAGTGAAAGATAAGACATTACAAACCCTATTAGTAGACTGAAAGAAGATTGTCGTTACAGGAGTGAGTGAGTGCTATTTTACTTGATTGTCCTGGGGGGAAAGTGTACACTTGGTTAAACAATATTGACACAGTCACCTGTGCCCATGCTGCGATGGATGGAGAGGTCTGGAGATGGAGCTGCAGAAAGCAATTGGCTGGATCAGGCGAATGAGAGGGACTGACCCTTCTCTGAGTGGGATAGTTTGTTCAAACATTGACAAGGAAGTAGTGTTTCTATAAATTAAAGAAACAGTGTCAGAACAAGCCTGCACCTTTCTGCCAGAGTGAAACAAAGGCACCAAGAAGGAATCCCTCAGGCAGCATTTGTTAAACTGAATTTTTATCTGCTCCCAGCCCCAGAACAAGGGGGTTTTGTTACTATGTAAACATTAAACCAGGGTGTGGCTACCGCAGCTGATTCTCAGCTGCTTCCCTGCAATGGTGGATTGTAGCCTGGAATTAGTGGTTCTATAGAGGTAATAACCAACTTGTAATCAAAGGAAGATTCCAACAGAAACAGACAGAAAATGTCTTGAGAAGATATATCAAGGAATATGTCACTTGTCACACATGCCGGTCACTGGACACAATCCTACAGAAGGACACCCGACTCTATTTCTTACAGTGTGAAACTTGTCATTCTCGATGCTCTGTTGCCAGTATCAAAACTGGCTTCCAGGCTGTCACAGGCAAGCGAGCACAGCTCCATGCCAAAGCTAACTAACTTGCTAATCACCATTGATTTTTCCAAAATGTGTTGGAGATGTGGCTGGACAGGTTACCATCAGAGTGGATGTACCATTGAGTTAAAAACAAGATAGAAAAACTGCCAAGTTCTTTGGCAAGTGATTGTTCTGCAATCCTTGCAAGATACCGATATTCAAGCTGTTGACATACTCGTTGCCTACTTTAACAACTGTCAGAGAAACGTGATGGGGTAAGGAGGTACTTTTTAAAATCGTTCATAGACTTCTGTAAAATGCAAGATAAATTAAAGTTATTATAACAGTAATTCTTTCAAGTCGATCTGTCCTTCAGTTTTCTTTTCTACAATAAAGTGCTTGTTAAATTTGGTTAAAAACAAAACAACAAACTTGATTCCTGGGCTCTGGCAAGTTTTCTTTGTCCTCAAAACTCAAAATTGTCAGATACTGGAGCTGGGCAGCCATTTTTCCTCTTAGTGTCTCTTGAAGCTACATGGCTAGAATAGATACGTCTCCCCTTGAAAGAGTGGTTGGAACATAAGGAATGGGACAGTGGCCTGTTTTTAATGTCTAAAAAAATGATTTGGAGGTTTTAATTTCCTTTGCGAGGATTGCCGCTACTTCTTCCTAGCCAATCCCTCATTCTCTCATGTGACAGCAGCTGAAAGTGCCAGGTGCTAGATTCCTCCTCTTCGGAATTTGTTAGGCTAGTTAGTCCTCTTTTTGAGGAAGCGTATAGTACAGAGACGACTTCTTAGGGTCTGAACAGCAGCACTTAAGGAAGCTTCTCCAACCTGTGTTCTAGGTCAGTAAAAGTTCCTCCTCTGAAATGCTTTTCTGTTCTAAACTAACTTGAATGTGACCTAGAAACCAAGAGATATTGCTTCATGTGTGGTCTTGTTACTCCAGCTCTGCAAGGTATTCTCCATTGGGGAGGGTCAATCTTGTGGGTCTGTGCCTTACTTGCACCCACCAGGATAAGAACATACAAGGTGCTCAACTTTTCTGGCACCAGACTGTTAACCTTGCTAAATGGCCCAAGAACAGTCAGTTAGCCCTGCTGTCTTGACTATGTTGTTTTTAATCAATGTGACCTCTGAATTTTCAAGTATAGGCCAAATGAGCCAAGTAACTTGGCTGTGAAATGGCAGAAGGAACCTTCTCTCAACCAGGTAGGTCAAGAGATGGACCGTATATACACTGGTTGACCTGCCATCACCACTCACTGCCATGTGAATAGAACTGTTTATGACTGCAATTTCTTTTATCCTTTTTTTGTACCTCTGCCCATAACCCCAAATGTTGGCTATAACTGCGTGAATAAAGCAAGGATCAGTGCCTCTTGTGTAAAAAAAAAAAAAAAAGAAGCCAAGGAACCACTTTTTGCCCTGTACTGCTTTTAGACGTGGAGCTTAGGCACAGCAACAAAGCAAAAGTCGGACATAGCCTCTGAGCATCAGGGCCTCATACCGCAGTCCTCTCTGCTCTTGCCTCTCCTTATCTTCCTGGTTTTCTCCAAAAGCCAGCTGCCAGCTTCTGCGACGTCAGAAATGCTTTCATGTTGCATTCTCACACACTGCCATTTATTAATGGTGTGATGTGACCCGTCAGTTGTTGGCACACTTTGTATAGAGAGTGAAGTGTGTGTGGGGTGTGTGTGGGGGTGTGTATGTGGTGTGGGGTGGTGTGTGTGGTGTGTGATGTGTGTTGTGTGTGTGAATGTGTGTTTGGTGTATGTGTAAGTGTGTGTGTGTGAGTGTGTGTGTGTGTGTGTGTGTGTGTGTGTGTGTGTGTATGTGTGTATGTAATTTGTCTTTCATAATGAAGGATGGTGGCACAACTTCAGGAGAAATCCTGGGTGGGAAGCTAAGCTATCCGGCCTGCATCCCAGAGTCCAGAGAGTTATGGAAAACTCTCAGAGCAGTGGGACTCAGCTGCTCTGGATGATGGCTGCTTAGTCCCAAGAGAATAGAGTGTACGCTGGAGAAATGAATGCTGTTCAAGATCGTGATGTCTCTCCCCTCTTACACAGTCACTAGCTAACTTCCCTAAATGCTGACCAAAGGTCTCCGTCTCTGGTCGATCCCATGGCCTAACGTTTCAAAACATTGGTGCGGCCTTGCTTTGGAGCATATGAATAAGCACCTGCAAACTGTACAAGCTGCCTGTCAGAGTGCTCTCGACAACAGGAGCATGGCTATGGGTCTGCCTGGGAAGCACATCACTCTCCCCTGCTATCCTTCCTTCATGTCACCGCATGAGGGTGGGACCACCATGGTGAGGTATCACATGCATCCTTGCTGGTGTCCAAGAGATGCAGCCATGTCTCAGAAACTGTCTAACCCATTGGGCAGTTAGATAAAAGGCTGTATATGCTGATGCAGGGCATAGATGGATCACAGCTAAACTCAGAAATGGGCAAAGCCTAAGTGTTTCCCAGGAGAAGTGTGTCAAACCCCCATAAATGAAACTCCAGACACAAGGGGACATGGAGATAATTTCATACATTTTTTTAACCCATGAGAGTACAGAACGGAAAGTTAAAAGGATGAACGTGACTTTCCATTCCTTTAAAGATGCTTGCTTTAAAAAAAAATAGAAAATACATGAATGAATTTAGTATATTTGAATATAAATAGTTGAAAGTACTAGAGTCTACAAGGCAGACAAAAGTATAAATTATACATAAATTATTCTGTCCCTGACTGATGCAAATCTTTATTTCTTGAAAGTAGCATTTCTTTGAGTCAGCATTTCTGCATGTGGGAGTGCAGACTAGAGGGCTGGGGTGACTTATGCGTACATGACAGCTGGGTGGGATCTGTAACCTCAGTTTCTCAGGAGTGCCCCAGGTCTTACCTCTGCAGACACTTCGGCCTTAGCTTCTGTGGGTTGGACCTGCCCTCAGAAGGCTCAGGGCTCAGCCATAGATGGCCACAAGCAGATTTAGAAAGTGTATGTGTCTCTGAGGGCCTGCCAGTTCCCCCAGGCCCTACCTCATTCGTTCTTTCCTGGTTCTGCAGAGTAAAACAAACAAACACCGAGGCATACCCCTACCCCAATAGAAAAACACATAAAGTCAGCCCTATGCAAAAAGACTTACTTTGTGCCCTCATCCCAGGGGGCGGGGTGTGTGCAATATTTCTTTTGCCTGGCCAGGTTCAGTTCTTCAGAACTTTCCCCAAGAGTTAGCCCACCTCAGTAATACTATAACAGCATTCGCTGGAGGTGGTTTTCTAACTCTGCCTTCAGTGCTCTACTCCCACAGGTATTACAGATCACTGAAAGGTGACATGGACCAGAGCCCTGCTCTGTGATGCTCAGATCCAAGAACGGGAGTGGAAGAAAAAGTCGTCCTTATTAATGTAGATGTGTATGCTATTTACACATAGCCATTTCTCAACTATGAAACACGAACCGAAGGCCCTTCTGAGCCAAAGTCTACATCAGGCAACGGGAGATAGTGAGGGGACTTAGCTGGAATTAGCCGTGGCCCTGAGGGACCTGGAGAGCTCTGCAGAATCTCCATGGCGAAACCAGGGAGCGCCTGCAGAGCAGAGATGCTGGCATCTCTGCAGACAACGAAGACAAAACAGGAGTCCTTCCACCCCCACAACCATGCTGCATATACATACATTCTCTATAATTACCAGCGTACAGCTTGTGGGTCAAGGCAGAGTGTGTGGGCGAAGATTTACAGAAAGTTTTTTTGCAGCTCAAGATGTGCAGGATTCCTGAAATACAGCACAGACTTGTGTCTTCACATGGTTGTGATCTGGTACACTCATCCAGAACTGATGGGTTGAGATGCCAAGGTCAATGTTTATGACTCAGTCATTCACATTAACATAAATCTACATGTTAATAAGAACCACTAAGATGGCCCTGGTCTATGTCAGTTCACAGCCCAGAGGAATCCTTCTGTCCACCTGGCTGGTCTGTCTCAGCCACGAGTGAATTCGATGTGGCTGCCTCTGAGGCTTGGGGACGATTAAACCTTATTCCTTGTTATTAGACCTGAAGGCTCTTTATATATTATTGTTATTGCTATTATTTAGGGGGGACTGTCAAGGCACACATGCGAAGGTCATAACACAACTTGGTGGATGAATCTGATCTCTCCTTCTGCCACATATGTGGGTTCCTAGGACTGAACTCAGGTTGTCTGTCAGGTTTGGCAACAGCTTTACTCTGCAATTCATCTCCCTGCCCCCCTTCTTTATCTTATCTGGGGTCTCATAGCCTTTGCCCTCCTGAGGATGTTGCATTAGCTACCCTCCCCACAGTAGTACTGTGTTCTTCGGCCTGTGTACCTGCTAAAGTCCCACAGTGACTACACCATGTCCTGTTTCCATCAAACAGCTAGAAAACTTGTCTCTTTCCATAATCTGCCCATCCGCCACCAAGTGATTCTTTGTCCAAACCCACACACAGTCCAGCTTCTGCAGTATGTGTGTTCCCTGAGGCACATGCAGGGCTGTCCACTTTCCCTGGCTTCCTTCCTCCACCTGTGTGCACTTGACAACAGCTCCCAAGCCTCCACCCTGGGTCTTCTCCACATCATCTCACTTCAGTGCAGAATCTGGGCATCAGAAGTCACATCTCTGCAGCACCCATATCACACGGTGTGCCCATCTCATCGGATGCTCCCACGGAGGGTGACACGGCCGACTGTGTGCCACATCTGCTAGAAAAGGATCCCTCTGCATTGTTAGAAGGAAAGCTGAGTGTTGCTGTCTAGAGCTATGAAGGATGAAACTCTAGTGATTGTTTCTACTTTGACTCACAGTAGTGCCTGTATGAGGGTACAGCCCTCAGCACTCATACGCAGTGACTAACAGCTGGGAGACCTGTGTTTCCAGCTTCCTGCACACATGCCATTTCTTTGATCTGGAGGTTTTGAATTCCCCTCTCCCAGTTCTTCAGAAGATATATAACAAATCGCTGTAAGCTGCTGTCACATCAGCACGTAGCAGAACACTAGAGTCTGCTTCTTTCTACCTACATTTTGGTGCTTAGCCCCTCCACCTCCAGCACCAACCTCCTCCACTCTGTCCTTGGGTCACTCTGCTGCTGTGATAAAACCTCTGGCAGTTTATATGCCCCATATAGGGGAATGCCAGGGACAAGAAGTGGGAGTGGGTGGGCAGGGGAGCAGGGTGTGGGGAGGATATAGGGGACATTCAGGATAGCATTTGAAATGTAAATGAAGAAAATATCTAATAAAATAACTAAAAAAAAAAAACCTCTGGCAAAAAGTAACTCGGGGAGCAAAGGGTTTATATGGAGTACACCCCTCAGTTATAAATATTCATGAGGCAAATGAAATATTTATCTCCTCTTAACCTAACTATAGTCCAACATAAAAATATTTTCCATTCAGTGTCTTTTAAAATATAAACTTTATACACATTTATGTAGATCCTGTGTTGTTTTAATACATGTAGTCATTATGAATGTCCAAGTCTATCTACACGAACCTGTCTGTCTACATGTTTATCTTTCTCTTGTGGTAAAAACACTCAGATTCTTTTTTGTAGATTCTTTTAAATACTCCATAGAGCATTATTAACCACAGTCACACTAGTGTGCACACCACAGTCACACTAGTATGCACACCTTAGTCATACTATGTGCACACCATAGTCATTACACTGTGCAGACCAGTCACACTACTATGCACACCACAGTCACTCTACTGTGCACACCATAATCTCACTACTCTGCATCCCATAGTCACACTAGTGTGCATTCAACAATCACTCCACTGTGCACACCAGTCACACTACTATAAAGACCATAATCACTATACTGTGCACTCCATAGTCACTCCACTGTGTGCACATCACAGTCACACTACTGTGCATACCATAGTCACACTAGTGTGCATTCAACAATCATTCCGCTGTGTGCACACCACAGTCACACTACTGTGTATACCACAATCACACAATGTGCACACCACAGTTACTCCACTGTGAGCCACACTATGTGCACACCACAGTCACATTACTGTGTACACCACAGTCACACTATGTGCACATCACAGTCACTCCACTGTGTGCCCACCACAGTCATACTATGTGCACACCAGTCACTACACTGTGCCCACCACAGTCACACTATGTGCACACTACAGTCACACTACTGTGCACACCACAGTTAGACTATGTGCACACCACAGTCACTACACTGTACACACCACGCTTTCTCTTGCTCTTGTCTACCTGTAGTTCATTACCAGGCAACTCAGTACCATGCAGCAGTCTTTTCTCATGCCTAGCTCTGCCCTACTCCCTCTTCTGACAGCTGTCATTCTACCTTTATCCTTGAGCACGATCGAGTGTCAAATTCCACACATGAAGTGATTGAGGTCATATGGAGAAATACTTCCTATATAAGCTCATAACCCTGTTGGGAGAAACATATTTGACTGTCCACGGTGTGAGTTCCTCAGCACAGTGTGAGTTCCTCAGATTGTTTTCTGTTGTACAGTGTGTAGAATAGAAAGTTCAATACAGTCCATTATAATGGGAAGCCGTTTGTATCATATTTATTTCCTAGAACAAAGATCATAAGTGCATTTGGCCAAGTCTGAGAGCTTTCAGTAACCCTAGACATTGCCCCTGTGTCTCTATGAGGAATAAAAATCTACAAACAGATGCATAGTGGAGAAGAAACTCAGGGAGAGAAATAATAACCCATGGGCATCCCAAGTCAGAGTGAGCCCTACACTGAGCCCAGACAGGGAGCTGTGGGCAAGAGCCTTGACTTCCTGGAAGTGCAGCTTTTGATGTCTATCCACATGTCTATGTCTGCAGTCACTGTTCTCCTACAGGGCAAAGATGCACCAATTTCAAGATATAAGGAGTCCAACTCAAAGCAAAGAGAACAGCCACAAATATCCTGCTGCCTACAGGCCAGGCTCATGGCTGCCTTCTTCATAGGAAAGTGCCTTTAATATGTGCTCTCTGGAGATGTTGTATGCATGGATGCATATTTTTTCTTCCAAGATTACTGATAGAAACCAGAAGAATCAATCTCATGATTCATTGCAGAAATATTTTTGGTGCAAAAGCAAGTGTTAAGCGCCTGATGGTTGGATACAGAGAAGAAGGCATGGTGTGTGTGGTACTGCAAGAAGGGAGTGCTGTCCTGGGTGTCCTGGGTCCTGGAATGAGGAGGAAGGGTGGGTGGGAGGGACAGGAGGCCCACGGGTTCATAGGTCAGACTGTGATACGTGATCTCACTAGCCTTGAGCACATTGAAAGTTGAAAGGTCAAGGGAAATGGACTTTCAATTGAACATGGAGTTCGTAGGACTCACCACAGTTCTAACAAGCCTTAATGGAAGCACAAAAGAATTAATTATGGCATGCAATCTGACCATGAGCTGCAAACATTAATTTGGGTCATTCCTAAGGATGTGACCCACTGTGGAGGTGGTTACACAAGACACTGTTAATTACTAAACAAAGAAAGTCGTAAACCAAGGCATTTATAGACCAAGGCATATGCCAGGAACAGGTGGGAACCATGGGTGGCAGGGCAGCTACAAAGAGGGGGAACTGCTGTAGGTTTCAGATGCTGCCTGACATATCCTTAGCTTGTTGCTGGTGGAAGTACATACTCTTCAATGAATGCATGTTCAAGGTTTTAATAGTCACAAAAGTCAGACATGGGAGTGAGCAATGAGTTTTTCTGTGTGACTGAAATAGCTGAAGATTTGATAATTTGCCCCTGGTCTGCAGAGTGTTAAATGTCAACACTCAGAATGTTTAGTCTCTTGACCTTGTAGGCTCTTCAGGAAAACAGAGTGGCTTTTGTTTCTGGAAGCTTTAGCTACACTCCTTTTGCAACGGGGGTTATGGTTTTGCAAGGTCTTGGCATTGTAAGTGGTTTGATACAATAGAACTTCAGACAAAGATGGACAGTAGAAGATATGGCGACATCTCAGACTTACAGTGCCCGGGGAATATACCTTAAGGGAACATTCATGGCGTCTGTCTGGTAGCTTATTGTTCCTTTTCATAGTCTTAATTTATTTTTACCATTTGCTTAATTGTAGTTAATAAAGCAGATGATTTCATTAGGTGTTCGAGTGCTTCCCTCTAGTGGTTGCATGTGTGAGCAACAGGGCAAAGGAAGGCACTTGTATGACATGGCTACACTAACCACACACACATAACATATGAATGCATACACACATACAGGCATGCACTGCATACACACATTCACACACACACACACACACACACACACACACACAGAGGAAAAGAAAAATTACCTGATTCACCTCACCCACTCTACAAAACATCTGACCATCCCTCCTTAACATTCTCAAGCTACAAAAACTAAGGAGAAACAGAAGTATTGTTACTATCTTCCTCTCCAACCATACCTACCCTGTACTCTCAAGTTCTGAATATTTTAAAGCAATTATATAACATTATAGGTAACACTGTATCTATGTTAAAATTACATTTAAAATTAAGATGTACCAAAATGTAATGGGATTTATATTGTATCCCAACAAATAGTCTAAAAAGAAAAGAAGAAAAGAAATCCAAAGGTTCTGCTTTCTTCTGCTAATTCTACATTCAATCTTATTTCACTCTTTAAATATCGAAAATGCTTTTTCTTATTCCGTTTTTCTCTCCTCTCTCCTTCCCTCTTCTCTTTTGATGTCTTTATTTGGACATGAGTACCATGACAAGAGTATAAAGCGCCTTTAGTCTCATGTTTTGAACACTGACCACAGCTTGCAATACTATTTTGAACTATATTATAGGGATTTCAGGAGGTGCACAATGGCAGACTGGACCAGATCACTAGGAAAGTGTTTACAGGCTCCATGCCACGGATGTGGTCAGGCTCTCTGCTCCCAGACCTGTGCTATGTGAGTGCCAGTCGCCTTTCTCAGTCTCCTCCTGCAACACCTTTAGCAGGATGGGCTGACATCTCTCAACCTGGTGTCAAGATGAAGCCTCGGTCATACATCTTGCCACGATGATAATACAAGTAACTAATACAGAAGATTAATATCAGAAAAGTGAGGTTATTGACAAATTAAGCCTGATCAAGAGATGTTTGAACCCTAGGAAATGATTTTTTAGGAAATGATTTTTAAGAGGGATTTGAAAGAGGTTGGAGCTGAAGACTACAGATGTCTTAGGATACAACAGTCTCCACTTAATGGGGGATTCTGCTGGGAGTATGGAATCCCAGAATGCCTGAAGAATGTGGGCACAAAGACAGCACCCATGAGGTTTCGGTAGGAACCAGACTCTATTGGAGACTGGATTCTAGACTGTGTATATCACATTTGTGCAAAAAAACCAAGCTACGTTTTCCCCTGTGTCCTCAAAGCTGAGTGAGTGTGAACTCTATTGATTTGTTCTGTAGAGGAAGTTTTGACACAGCATAGCATGTAGGCTTCAGCACTGTCATGTCCCGGGGCTTTAAGCCAAACTGACACCAAGACTCAGGACTAAAGATCAGAAAAAGATTTGAAAATGTACAGTTTGAGAGTGTCATATTGTGGACAAAGCAGATGCAGATAAAATGGCTTTAACTGGCAAAGAGATCAGCATCATTAAGCAGAAGATACACAAGGTACTCAGAGACCGGTGCAGCCGTGGTCCAAGGAACCAGTTACATCTTGGGGTGGCTGCAGAGGCTGGCATTTTCTGTGTGCTGACACCATAGAATTATTGGGTCAAGATGAAGGTCAGTGTGGAGCACAGGTGGAGTCTGTATATCAGGGGTCCCTTGCAGCATATTCATGGGGCTTTGAAGATGAAATCTAGATTGCAATATGGATAGGAGGATGTTGAGGAGTGGAATGCCTGCCATGGGAAGCTGCAGGTACCATGTGGAGCTAGTCTAAGGCATGGAGTGTGCTGCACAAAGCGAGGACCCTACAGATGCAAGGCTCCTCAAGCCTGTCTGGGATCACATTGTGGTAACAGGTGCCACAGAACCACGCCCAGGGCTACACGATTTAACGCTGGTCCTGTTTTGACTTTGGTTGGTCCAATATTTCCTTGCTACCTCCAACCCCACCCTTTTGGAATGATACTACCTGCTCGGTGCTACAGTATACTAGAAGATCATTTTACAAAGCCTCAGGCATTGTCTTGAGACTCAGTAGAGATTTTAAACTTTGGATATTTGGATGAGTTGGAGTTGTTATTAGTATTATGGGAACTCTCAGATTTGGACTAGTGGAACTTCCTATTATTAGACAATCATGAGCCTTCGAGAGAAAGGGATAGGAGACTGTGAGTTGAGTATAAAATGTGCCCTACCAAACTCATATTTGGAATGCTAAATTCCCAGCTTCCAGTGCCATTTTTGAAGGCTGTGCGAGCATTAAGTGAGGCCTTCAGGGTGAGCAGAAGTCATCGGAGCCTTTGATGATTCGGGATGAGACCAGGTCTTTGCTCCTGCTGGACCACACATCAGTAGGGAGTGGAACCTACCTATCCTGCTCTCCATGATAAACGCAAATCCCTCTGAAACCAAAGTCCAGATTTCAGTTAAGGTCTTCACTTGTACATACTAGAAAGGGACGCACCCGTCGGAAGTTTCCGCCACCCTGCCATGTGGGATGAAAGTTCTCTAAAGCTGTCCCCAGAATAAACTTGACCTGCCTTGTTTTTCTCATGTTTGCATCACAGCAACTCAAAAGCAACGGCCAGCACAAGTGGTGGCCCAAGGTCCTCCTCCCTCTCCACACACTGGATTTCCAGGCACTCTCCACTCTGTCACTGGGCATTTACAAGTTTTTCACTGTCACCTAATTATCTCTTAGACAAGTCTGAGTACTTGATAAAACTCTGCGTCCCAGAGCTGAAGCCCTTCCATTTCTAATAATATGAAAGGAAGCCACGGCTGCCTCTTGATAAGGAATGGCTGTAATATGATAGGGAAGCTGACCTTAAACTTTGGACACAGAATCCAAACATCTACTTGTTACAAAATTTCACATTTCTGCCTGTCTGGCATCTGGGGCTCGGGCTCTTCAGAACACTCCCTTAGCATGAGGGAGAGCCTGGGTTTGATCTTCAGCAGCTCCTACCACTGCCAAGGGACCTCTCACCTGGCTTGCCTCCTCTTTGGCCTCAGTCTCAACTCTGTTTCTGGCTGAACCATACACCTTCTCAGAAGAAACGTAGGATCAGCATATGTCTTTCCAATCATCAAGACAAGTTACACATTTGAGGTTTTTCAGTAAAACTTGCCCTGTCCTAGTTGTGAGATGTCGGTGACTCCACTGTGTACACTCAACATGTGCACACACATGCACATGCATACATACATACATACACACACACATACACACACACTGTATAATTAGTAAGAAGCACATAGACACAGCAGGATCTGGGAAACGGCGAGATGACACCCCAAAGATGCCAATCATGACCGAGTTCCCACCAGAAGATCAGGGTTTCCCTTGCTGCGTGAACAGACTGACTTCTGCGGGTCTCCACTCTGACCCTCGACTTCTGTGACTGGCCAAGCGGATTCCTTGATTGATGGTACTGCATTTTAGAAATGCTTTGTTTGTTTTTGCTGTGACATTTGGAAGAGGGTCTGGAAGCCCTCTTAAGTTTGCGGCTCATACTTGGCAAAAAAACCGATCCACTTCTCTTTAATTTCCAGGAGTCACACTGAACACGTTGTGCAATAACTTTATTGGAAATGAGAAATTAATGTGGATGGGCTGACTTTCCCACCCTCTCTGCTGTGTAGCTCACACCGAGTGTGTCCCCCACTCCACTGGTGAGCCGGGCCCCCACACAGACTCCATCCCTCGGGAGAGTCCACAGGAAAACTCCAGGGATTCCTCTTATCTGCAGAAAAGACTGGAGAAGGGTTACACAGTCATCCAGGGCCTGTCCACGCTCACGCGGTGATCCACTACAGACATTCTTTAGTTTCCAGAAGACCCTTTACCTGGATGCTTGTTCCCCACCCAGCCCCTGATATACAAAACCTACTTGTGCTGTCTCATAATTCCAAAATCCTGGATCCTTTCTCTTAGACTATGTTAAATGCCAAGCAACCTTTGACCTACACGTGAAGTTTTTGACACATCTGGACAATCACAAGAGGAGGGCCTTCAGGTGAATATTTGTACATATATTTGGAACCATTTTCCTCAGTTCCTTCCTTTTCCCCACCATTCTCTTCTTCCCCCATCATTCCTCTCCTTCTCTGCCATCATTCCCTCCTTCTTTCTACCCCCATCATTCCCTGCTCCCCCCTACCATGACCTCCTTCTTTCTACCCCCATATTTCTCTCCTTCTCCCCAGACCCCTTTCTTACCCAAGGTGCCTAAGGACAATATATTTATTTATTGCTTACTTTTCTGGTATCTATAACTGAGTTCTTGGCAGGAACTTTTACAGGAGGGAGCAAGGACACATTTAGACTCATGTTTGAGAGGGTACAGTCCATCACTGACAGGTGGAAGAGTTCTTAGCAGCTAGAGTGTGTGAATACAGCTCCTCAAATCTCAGCAGAGGATATTCAGGCCAGAATCAGTGTAGGACCAGATGCCATGACCCACTTCCTATAACTAAACTCTACCTTAATGGTCTCACAATTTCCCCAAAGAGCACAACCAGTTGAGACCAAGTATCCAGACATAGGAGCCTGGGATGGATCAGCTCACATTCAAACCATAAGCTTCTAATTTCTGTAAATTTTACTTCCAGACGTCCTATAAACATAAAACCAGACAATTTGTTTCTTTCTCTTTCGCATTTATAGTTTAATTGTTCCTGTGTTCATGAGTATAGATGTGGGCATGCTGCCTTTTTGATTATGTATACAGCATGCAGGGCATTATTCCAATAACTTGTACATACTCATTAAGTTTTCCAGAAATGATAAGCTTTGGTGGTACTGAAATCTGAGAACCCCTATTATAGATTATTTAATAAGAAACTATCATTAGAACAAAAACAAATCTTTTGTTCTAAACAAAAAAAAAAATCCTTCGTGGAGGAATGGAAGAAAAGATAAGAGGATTCCCTACTCACACCACTTAAAAAGGTTTGTTTGTATCCGTGTGCCCAGTGCACACACATCCCATGGGGGTGGATTTATACATTGTCTTCCTGGGTTTTGACTATGACTTGTCACATATGGAAATTTTCACCTCTGACATCCTTGTGTTAATATTTTTTATTTTAAGCCATTTCAGATTTTAAAGGTTTCAACTTTTACATTAAGGTCTTTGATCCATTTAATCGATTTGCTGTATAAAGTTGACAACAGATATCTGGTTCATTCTTTTATATGCGGATATCTAGTTCTAATTAAGAGGCTATATTTCCTCCTATGTATGCTTTGGACCCTTTGTAAAAAAATTAAGATGCTATAATTGTGGATTTGTATCTGTGCTCTCTTTCTGCTCCATCAAATACCATCTGATACCATGGTTCATTCTCTCTGGCTTGGTTTGTTCACCTAGGGTCGTTTGTGTTTCCATGTGATTTGCGATTTACTTTATTTCTGTGAATAAGAGCATTGTCTATGAACCTGTAGCTAGAAAGATCAGAGGCTGTAGGAGAGAACCTACAATTGTTACTCTGCTCCATGGATGTCATTAGGAGTTAGATCCACTCCCAGTGACTTGTCATTAGGTCCATAGATGAAGGCACCTCTAGGCCCTCGCCAGAGAAGCCTCTATCCGCAGTGAATGGTGATTAGCCTAGGGTCCCATTCTGGCCAACGTGAGGGGAATAAGAGACTAAGGAATGCTCAGACCTAAAATGAATTTTAAAAAACATTGGAATCCGAATGGGGATAGCATCATATCTGTAGACTGCTTTGAGTGGGTTAACCATTTCCCAACACCAGCTCATTCAGTCCACACTGGGGGATCTTCCCCTGTCTCTGTTTCTCTGGTGGCTCATGGGTGTTCTTGCAGAGCTGTCCCCTGCTTGGCTCTGCATATTCTTGGGCTTTGTCTGTTCTTGTTTCTTTGGCAGTTGAGAATAGAATTGTTTTTCAGATGTTGTCGTTCTCAGTGTATTTGCCATCGGGCTACAGGAAGTCTACTGAGTTTTTGTCTGATAATCCTGTTTCCTGCCCCTTTCCTGAAGGAATGCATGAGCCCCAGAAATGGCTGAATATTTAAGGTCTTGTATAGAGAAGCATGCCATCTGCAAACAGGGATACCCTGACTTCTTCCCTTCCTATTTCCTGAAGCCCCTTTAGTCGCTGTTCTGGTTCAGAATTCAAGTACAATATTAAATAGGTATGGATAAAGTGGGCCTACTATTTTTTAACCCTGATTTTAATGGAAATGCTTTTAGTTTTTTTCCCATTTAGTTTGATGTTAACTGTAGGCTTATTAAGTACAGTCTCTATTATGTTGAGAGCTAAAATTCAAGCTGATAGAGGAAAATTGGAAGCAACACCTCAAAATACCATCACAAGCAAGCACTTTCTGAACAAGACTCCGGGTGCTCAGGAAATAGCCCATCAGCTGAAAATGGGATTATGTTAAATTAAAAGATTTCTTTGTGGCAAAGAAATCAACATATCTAGTGAATGAATAGCCTACAGAATAGCAGAAAAATTTGCTAGCTAAATATCTGACAGAAGTTTATACCCACAATACATAAGAACTCATGGTCAAGACCCCTAGTAGTTAAAGTCTCCACACTTAGAACACAATATAAGAACTCAAACAAAATAAATGCATAAGTACTGATGAACCAAACAGTCCAATGAATAAATAGGCTAATGAAATGAACAGGCTCTGCCCAAAAGATGAAGCCGGCTCAGCCAATAAACACATGAGTCATATTCAACATTCCCAGCCAGAGACATGCAAATCGAACCACAGTGAGATCCCATCACACTCTAGTCAAATTAAATCTGTCATCCAAACAAGGGGTAACAGCAAGTGCTGGCAGGGCTGTGGGCAAAGGGGAACTCTTACTGCCAGTGGTGGGAATGGTCTAGAAACTGATCTAGAAACTATGGAAATCAGTGTGCATGTCACAGAGACAACTACAGATGTGTCTTATGACTCACACCACTGCTGGGTTATTTCCCCAAAACACTCCTATTCGAATCCAGTGTTTTTAGTTGAAGTTTATTCTCTGAGTAGTAACAATAATGTGTAGACATAAAAAGATTCCTAGGAGATATACAAAATATCCAGACTTTACAATTACTGCCCCAATGCTTGTCATTTTATTTGAAATGCTTCTCACCTGATTTTTTCAAAGTCAGAGTTGTATAGAGAAATATCTAAAGTGGACGTCGGCAGACCAAACAGTGTCGGCAATGGTCAGAAGGCATGGTGCTTTTATTTGGCAATCAACCATAGCAGCCGTGCTAGGGAGGTCACTAGCCACTCCTCTGAGGCAATGCTCTTTGCCCCCTCCCCCTGCCCCTCTCCCCCCACCAATTGGGAGACAGGATCCTCACGTGGGGCACGAAGCTTGCTTAAGCCTCACCTGGAGCAAATAGAGCAGATGCTTCCTTCTGGAACCCATCACCTGATCCGCAAAGGCGGCGGCAGCCACACCCTGAACATGGAGGAGATCTCTGCCCTGCCGCAAACACACCCTCGAAGCAGAGCTTCTGTGAGTGGGGCTACCGCTTCACTTTAGTGATCTCCGTGCAGATCAGCTGGATCTACAATACCATTTTATAAAGCCACTGGGCGTTGCCACAAAACACACCTATGATCCAGACATGAGTGAATTCTTTCCTTCTGTGAAAAACATACCTTGACATCAGAATCAATTGCCAGCTTGACCTAAACCAAGAAAACTTCAACAGTCAGCTCTTATGTCCAATCATTTAACACTTAAACCTTTTTTACTTAAGTTTATTTTACACTTGAATTTATAAGGATGTTTGTCTATTGCCAGTTCAAGACTCCTAGATTTAAAAACAGACAACCTTTCCATAGTATCCCATAGTACTACCCGGAAAAGAGGAGCGTGTACTTAGCATGAGAAGGGAAGGTAAATCCTGAGGCTGTGTGAACGCTTCAGCGACCTGCAGACGTGGGCCCTCTTCTCACAGCGAATCAAAAAGCAAGGAAATCCCCCTGCATTCGGAACATGTCACCCAAGGCGAAAAGCATGGTTGCGGTGCGTGTTGGCATGGGACTGGAGAAAACAGCCTTCCTCATCCCGTCTTTCTGAGTGTGGGCGCCATTTCTCATAACTCACATGGCACACTTTGGTTGTGGCTGTCTGTTATATTTCCTGCTTTGGATCAGATTCAACAGGTCACAGAAAAACTTTCGGTGATGGCTTGCCCCTCTTGTAGTATTTCCAGTCATCTGTTTCTCCCTCGGAGGTACAGAGATGAGGAAAGGGGGTCACAAACTCCAGCAAGTAGGTCACAGCAGTTTTAGGGCACCAAAAAAGGTGTCGTCTCCATTGCGTGAAATCTGGGCATTCTCCCGCGGGATTGCAAGCTGAATCTCGTCTCCTTCTTCCAGCCTCGCGATGCCTGGGAGAGAGGGGGGCGACAAGAGTTTTCCGCAGTTGCTGTTCACTGGAGAGTCCATTAGAAGAAGCTATTGCATCACGTCAACACAGCATTCACACTTCACTCAACAACTGCTCATAATCCTGTTAGCTTCAAAATTAAATGGGTACATTAAGAGGAGAACCGACAGGATCCAACATAGACTGGGATCCCAGTGGCAAATGTCACCGTCAGGCAGATCAAACCTTGTTCTTTGAGAGGATATCTATAGTCACTGAGCAAAGCCCAGCATTATGGTAATCTTTTTTATTGATTTATTGGTATTAGTTGTGTGTGTGTGTGTGTGTGTGTGTGTGTGTGTGTGTGTGTATGTGATATGTATGGACACACACATCACAGTACATGTGTGAAAGTCTGTGGTGGTTTGAATATGTTTGGCCAAGGGAGTGGTGCTATGAGGAGGTGTGACCTTCTTGGATTAGGTATGGCCTTGGTGACAGAAGTGTGTCACTGTGTGGGGGGGTGGGCAACAAAACCCTCCTCCTAACTAGGTGGAAGCCAGTCTTCTCCTAGCAGAACTGTCAGCTCCTCCTGCACCATGCCTGCCTGGATGCTACCATGCTCCCACCTTGATGATAATAGACTGAAACTATGAACCTGTAAGCCAATTCTAATTAAATGTTATCCTTGTTAAGAGTTTCCTTGGTCATAGTGTCTGTTGACAGCAGTAAAACCCTAACTAAGGCAAGGCCAGAGGACAACTTTGTGGAGTTGGTTTTCCTTCTCGCCTCTACACAGATTGCCAAGCGTGCATGGTAAGTACCTCCACTCAGTAAGTCATCTCACCAGTCCGTGCTCATACCTTAAAATATGCATTTAACCTGTAAATAGTTACGAAGGTTTAAAAATTAAGCTGGGCACGGTGGCCACATGCCAATATTCCACATGCCAATATTCCCAGCCTCAGAATTCAAGTCCAGCCTGGGCCGTACATGAAATGAAAATTCAGCCCAGGCTACAGAATGAGATCCTGTTTCAAAAAAGCCAAAAATAGATATCTAAAAATCAATAGCTTATTCAATAACAATCCACAGTGTTTAACAGATTTTTCTTTGAGTCCAGGCTCCTGTTTTTTCATCATTTGGGGTTCTTCTCCCAGTCATCTATATTATGGGCTTCCATAAATGACCATGATTATCTTTATGATCAAAAGAAACAAAGTAATAAACTCCTTGAAATGCTAGTTTGTGCCTAATTTATAATGATATATTTCATGACTTAGGAGTATGAAGTTCTGTTCAGGAGGCACATTCTATCTATGAGGTAACCAATGCAGACAAGCAATGCTCCACAGGCATGCTGTACATTTGTGCTTCGAAATTGGCAAAGCGTTAAGGGATTAGTTACCTTATGTAGTTAAAGAAGAGATGTCACAACATATGTGCTGAATAGATTTGTGGCTGCCTTGGACACTAAGCATGATGTAATACCATGGCCAGCACTGTGGCAAACACTTCAAGCTCAAGAAATGGGTGGGAACCACTATAGTAGATGTTCTCAACCTTCCTAAGGCTGAAACCCTTGAATACATACAGTTCCCCATGTTGTGGTGACCTTGGTACCATGCTTCATGTCTCAAGCTAACTTAGGTTTGGGCGGATTAGTGTGGGGTCATAAAACAAATTCAAAATGAAAGTAGCAAGCCTGACACTTATTAGAGCTGGTTCTTATGTACAGCCCTGATCTCCTGACCCTGAAACATATCCTTAACATCAAAGGAGTCAACCTTTAAAAAGGATGGCACCCGGGAGTCTGTGGGAATCCACCCGCGGGCGGAGCTGTGGGAAAACCCAGTGAGTGGAAATGTCTGAGGGGCATCAGCTGTGACGCTGTGACATCCTATACCAAATGTGAGTCTCAGAGTGGAGAGGCTTTGCCATGGATAAATATTTCACAATAGTAAAATGCTGGTCAGCACTGGGCACAGAAGCAGACTCCTTTATGAAAATTAGGGACTTTCAACATGACAGAATTTCTCCTGGCCACGGAAGTCACTGGGTCCGCAGAGTCAGCGTGCCGTGGCCTCTACAGTGAAACTGTGTTCTCTCTGAGCATTTGTGTATAATGGCCTTTGAAATGCTGGAGGGGTGATTCACAGCCCTGGGGTTCACGTCGCTGTCCGTGACAGCTGCAGCTGAGGCTAGGGCGGGTATTTGGTTTTATTTGGTTATTTGGAGGTTAATCTGAATAGATCTGTCAAAGGCACCAGAGAGATACACCCATGTGTAAGGGAAATACGGTTTTTTTTTGTGTGTGTGTGTGTTTTTTTTTTAAAACCAGCACTGATAAATTTGAAATGAAATGAGGAAAACGTTGGGAATCCCAGTGTGGACAGGCTGGAACAGATGCAGTGTGTCTTCTCTTATGCTTTTGTCCCCTGTGCTTGACACTGCCGCTGCCATTCTGAGCTCCCAACTAGTCGGGTATCTGAGGCTACCTGTTGAACCATGAGACCTAACCTGGCCATTCTGCAATACGCCCTTCCTTGCACTCGGGACCAACAGGAGCTATTTTTTTTCCCACCACATGCTCATATTGTGGGGCCAGGTATGCTGTAGTTTGAAGAGCTGAGGAACTTCTGTGTTGTGTTGTGTTGTGTTGTGATGTGTTACATTATGATGTCATGTCCTGCCATGGCATTTCTGTAGCTCAGATTCTCCAGAGATGAGGAGGTTACAAGAGTAAGGAATCATGACTGCTAGACAGTGAAGCTGCCAGAGAGAGTTGAACAAGAGAAGAAACCCCAGAAGATCTCAGGTCTCTGCATCTGACAACGAGCAGACATTGTTCCTGATGCTGTTCTTATAATGAATGGAAGGGCATCTACCTTAGACCTGGCCCTCTCCTGGACATCCCCAGCTGTGGTTACAAGCACAAGTCCAGAACAAGATCGGAACCCTCAGCTTTGCTTCGTGGCTCATAAAGCCACCTCTCTCCATGAAACGCTATTGACAGTGAATGGCTTCTGGGAGGAATGCCGTTTTCCCCAGTGGCTTAACTACCAACATTTACCCAGGCTCCAGCAAACAACCTTCTTCCCATGCAACCCAAATTAAACTCAGCGGGGCTAACAGAGAGAATGACAGGAAGGCAGGAGGGGCCGTGCTCAGATGAAGGAGGGATACGGCAGGAGTGGAAGTTGGTTAAAGAGTGAAGCTGTGATAAAAATCACTATACTCATCTGTGGATATGTCAGGGAGTAGAAGATCAAAGCCATCCTAATCACCTCTGGGTGTGACAGGGAAAGAGTAGGAGAGAAGTGAGGCATGCTCCCATGTCAGATTCGGTGTCACTCATTCTTAACTTTTTAAAAAGCACATTTATTTAATGTAATTTTTTTTATGTGTATTGGTATTTTTCCTGAGTGTCTTTACGTATATAGTGCCATAAGAGAGTGCCAGGTCCCCTGGGACTAGAAGTACAGAGAGTTGTGCATTGCCATGTGGATGCTGAAGAGGAAGCTGAAGTCCTCTGGAAGACCAGCCAGTGTCCTTCACTATGAGACTGCCTCTCCATCCCCATCTCTTCTTAATTTTTATAAAAATGGTATGACCATTAGTAATGACATCAGTTTTCTCCATCAACACAAATTATTGCAAAATAAACAGCCCAGTCTATGGCAGAAGGCCTTTCCATTAAGATCCCACAGCAGCACTTTTGGGGGGATCAGACTCCCCAGCATAATCGACACCATCTTGCTAAACAGGTCTTAGGACAGCTACATACCAGCCGAGTAGCAGGAATTGTTGGGCAGTGTTTTGGGCATATTCTGAATACATCGGAACAGGGTCACCAGGCTCAGCTCATCCCCAAAGACGTGTACTTTCTTCCTCTGGATGACATGACCCATGGCAAAGATGGGGTCCGTGTATAGAACCTGAGAAAGAAGCCGGGATATTTCACCAGACGTGAAGGACAGTGAAAGCGTCGGACCGGGGTGGGGGAGGAGTCTGACGCTACCTGGCTGTAGATGAAGAAATAACCTGTTTGCCTCACCACTATTTTGTTCTCTTTCTCCTCCAAGGCATTTCCTCTTTTAAAGCTGAGAAGCCATGGAACAAATGTGTAAGTTCCTGCAGTAGAGAGAGAGAATTACTCATGAGACCGTAAACCGTGAAAAGCAGTTTTCCTCCCCACTAATTTTAAAAGAGCACATCGTATATTCTAAAATGTGAAAGGAGGATGAGGAGGAGGAGGAGGAGGATGAGGAGGAGGAGGACTATCCTCCATTGGACTATCTGCCAAACATGTATTTAGCACGGGGAACCTGGGTGCAGGTGCCTAAGGGACCTCATTCCACAGGTCTGCTTACATTTTCTTTTCTTCTTCTGCACACTGGCTATTTCCTGATAAAGGCTGTGTTTTGGGGAGGATATGAAAGAGAGAAGAACTGTGCCTCTGCACAGCACACTGGGAGATTGTCTTCTTCCATCTCCTGGGGGATTCGGTGAAGAACTTAACAAAACATATCTGGAGGATGTAAGGCCACCCCCAACCTGGCTGTAAAACACAAGGAGGAAATGCAGACAGCAACGAGGATAAGCCCTGCACTGAAAACTGCTCAGCACCTGTGTGCTAAGGCTACAGTGTTCAGAAGCTGAAAGGGCTTCCAGTACAGTGACATTCCCTTAATCCTATGGGGAGTGACAGGACGACACTGTGCTCGGGGATGACAGGAAGAGCAGGGAGGGCAACAGGCAAGGGACTCAAGCCACCGGACCAGGCGCTTCCTAGAGCTCGCACCCAGGAAGAGAGAAAAGCATTTCACGGGAAGAGTTTACCATAGAGATGTGCACAGACGCAGACAGTGTCGTCAGGCTGAGCCTCGGGGCTAGACAACGAGGGGAGCTGTACACTAAAGGAAGGGAAGCAGCTGGCAGAAGATTAGGGCCCTAGCACAGTGAGCACAGAATAGCAACCAATGGTGTGGAAAGTCTAAATGGGCCAGACCGTTCTTGTATAATGGGAAATACTAAGCCAGTCTTAAAATGTCACCTGAATAAGCAAAAAGGGGGCTCCAAGACCAATCAAACGAGTCCAAAATCGATACTGTAGTGGCATTTATGTTTCTGTGTCTATCTTACAGGTTCATTCAGTGCCCAGTGCCCCATGCCACTATTACCCATTCCTCTGGCAACTTTTTTGGCTGCTGTGATCACAATACCGCAGTGAACTTGGGAGACGATGTGTCTCTTGAGAGAACTGATTTCGTTTTCTTTATCTATAAACTCAGAAGTGGAATTGCTAAATCATACCGCAGTTCTACTTTTAATTTCTTGGGCGTGGAGGGGCTCTCTATTTTTCTACAATGTAGAATTTATTAGAGGTGTACTAATTTATATTCCTGATTCAAATAAGGCTCTTACCAGAAGAACACTAAATAAGAAGCTCATGTTTTCTGAAAATATGAAGGAGTGAAAAATGTCCACAGTAAAACAGAGACCACTGTGAATTCCGGTCATAGTAAGGATCGTTAAACTGGCTCCTCAAGGAAGCATTACCGTAGATGGATGGGGGCTGGGGGGAGACCCTGGGGGAAAGGAGTGGGAGCTGGCAGTGCTGGAGATGGACAGACAGACACAGAAGCATCATGGAATCATGGATGCTCTTCTACACCTTGTATGCACTCCCTCCCTGGAGCTACTTCCATTGCATGAGTTCCAGAGAGTAGAGTGGCCCTGACGTGCGACAGGGACGACCACCACACTTTTATCCTCAAGTAGGAATTCCAAGAATTTTCTTAAATAAAATGTCCCCCAGTGCTCATCAGGATAACAGGCTCAGAGAAGCGGGTCACATCAAACACAAATATCAGAAGCAAGTCCTCTTTACTCTCTATGTGCAACAAGATCCTAGTGAGAAGTCTCCAATAAGCCAGTGTTTACTTTGTTTAAATGGAATTTTGTGCCCAAGGTGTGTTAGATCATTGAGTACTGAACAAACTGAGAGAGAACTAATGTAAAGATTGTAACAAGTCGGGCATTATAAAATAAAGATTGTTACAAGTCTAGGAGTTCAAGCTGGGAGTTCAAGGCCAGCCTTGTCGATCATAACAAGTTCCAGGACAGTCAGGGTTACATAGAGAGATCTTGTCTCAAACAAAACAAAGCAAACAGTGGGGGGAAAGGTGTTGCTATAAAAGTTAAAAACAATGATTATGTCAAAGTCGATTATGCTTATGGTTTATTAAAAATGAGATGATAGTTTGAACATAGAGGACATTTCCCCCCACCTTGGGGCTCTAATTCCTCTATGGTCAAGACAGCTTGCATGTCTACCTGCCATTTCCCTGGGCTTTTTATCCCACATTTTTTCCCCCAGCAATTTTTATCCCACAGCAGATATGCATCTAATAATCACTGAATTAGTAAGTTCTACATTAAGTAAAATATAATTCACACTGATGATTGCTGTGGTAATCAGCCACAGGCAATTGCCTGTCTTTGTAAAACATTTGGCAAAACATGCTATTGAAATTCTAGAAAATGAAACACCGCCCCCCATTACAGAGTTGGCGGAGATACCAAAGTGATGCAAAACATAGATTTCTAAAAATACTATTTAAATATTCTGGGCCAAAGTATTTACTTGTTGAATTTTGTTCTACATTAATTTAAATTTATTTACTGGCTCTTTACATTGTAGCTACTTTTTTGTCAATTGCACACAACACAGGTGCACACAATACAGGTGCATATAACACAGTGCATACAACACAGGTACACACAGCATAGTGCATATAACACAGTGCATACAACACCATGCACAAACACAGTGCATACAACACTGTACACACAACACAGGTGCACACAACACAGGTATGCACAACAGAGTGCACACAACACAAGTACACACAACACAGGTATACACAACACTTAATACAACACATAGGCACACACAATCACCAGTTATATATAACCTCTCATATCAGAATTGATTAAAGTTAACTGTGCTTTCAAATGCCACCAGAGCCTGGCACATTTGCTGGTGAGTTCATTCTAAACCCTCTAAGAGAGTAAACCAAGTGACGTGAACAGCTCTGGGAATTGTGAACTTAAATATCACGGCCCACTTAAAGTGTACTTAGAACTTCAGGATAGTAGTTAGACGACAGATAAACAAAAGTGGGACCTTTTGGGTTTTATTGATGTCCCTCTGTAGAGAGACATTCTAAGCTGACGTGCCTCACTCCATGTGTGAACTCGATTTTAGGTCACTGATGTATTAAAGTGCCTGAAAATAATTATGTTAACATATAGTAAAGTGAATAAAGACTTCAGTATTGATTATGTAAAGAAAATTCACATACATTGTGCAAGCACATGCCCTAAAATGGACATATGCCCTCGTCAGAGTCTATTGGGAGTTAAAGTTCTCCATGACCTCTGTGAAATGATGTAAGCACACAGACGACTCCAAGTGGCCTTTAGTAGAAATCCTCCTCCTTTGTACTCTAGAGTGATGTGAGGAAAGCACTTAGCTGCCGGGCCTCAGAATAGCTTTGAGGGTTGTGGAAGTAACTGAGGGCCCCAGGGCTGAGAAAGGGAAATGGGAGATGTGGGCTGGGGAGATGGCAGCGAAGAGTACTTCTTGTAAGGGCTGGATTCTGGATCCCAGGACGCAGATGGTGCCTGGTCATCTCCCAAGTGCCAGTAGTGCCAGCTCTGAGGATGGCACAGGAGAGGGCCCATGGGGCTGGCTGCCTCAGAGTCTGACCAAGGGAAAACTCAGGAAAGTTGAGGCAGAGACCCTGTCCTGAGGGAATCAGGGGAAGAGTAATATGGAAGGACAGCATCCTCTCCTACACACACACACACACACACACACACACACACACACACACACATACACACACACAGGTGCATACACATTGCATATCTACACAGACACACACGAATTAACCAGTAAATACAGACATGCACACATAAGTCATTTTTAAATGTAAACTTGTCAATGACAAACCTCACGAGGCCAAAGACTACTTCAAAGGGTAAAGAGCCCTTCACACACACACGCACTCCAAAGCATGTTACAATCCTAGAAAAAAAACTGCTGTTAGCTCAAGGAATCAGGAAAATCAGAAAAAGAAAAACTCACTGAATGGATACAAAAGAAGTTTTAGAAGAAAGAGATTCTGTGTGAAATGTAGTTAGATGGAAAGAGTGACACAGGGGTTGTCTCCCACACCTGTAATCCCACTTTATGTCAGTCTCATTTTGGCTGCTGTGATAAAACACTCTCACAAAAAGCAACTTAAGGGAGAAAGTGTTCATGTTAGCTTATAATTCCAGGTTATAAGTCCATCACTGGCAGGATCTTGAAGCAACTAGTCACACTATATTTGCAGTCAAGAGAAGAGGGCAATATATACATGCACGGTTGGATGTTTCAATTTCTTCATTCGTATTCAGTTCAAAACCCCTTGTTTAGGGAATGGTGCTGCCCACACTGAACTGTGTCTTTCCATGTCAGTTAAGCTAACCTCCCACAGACATGCTGTCCTTCCAAGGTAGGCAATACCTCACTGATACTCTATTCCCAAGTAATTCTAGGTGTTTCAAGTAGATAATTAAAGCTAATTACCACACACCTCTAGCTGACCTTTGGGTTCTGTGTCAGCAGGAGGTGACAGCTAAGGTCAAATGATTAGCATACAAGGAATGCTCAAGTACAGAGCCGACTTGTAAAGATCTGGGGGGATAGGCTTCTACTTTACTTTAGCCTTCTGGTGTTTATGACGAATAACTATGGAGGTTAGGACTACAGAGAGGGGAGCACTTACCAGGAGGACTGCAGAGAGAGCAGAGCAGACTTCACGGATGTAATGCATATCAAGATGTGTAGGTAGATGCATAGATGGATACATGGATGAAGGGAGGGAGGGAGGGAGGGAGGGAGGGAGGGAGGGATGATGGGTGGATAGATGATAGGTAGATAAATAAAAGGATTGATGGATGATGGATTGATGAATAAATGAAAGGATAGATGGATACATGGATAGATGTATAACTATGATATCATCAGCATAGTTATTTTTCACAAAAACAACTATGCAGATATCATAGCAACCCACAGAAGACTCTGGGGTAGGCGGGGTACCTGATTTTCAAACTGTCTAATTTTCAAGAAAAGGTTAAAAGCCAAACAAAACTTTAAGCAAATCATGGACCTACCTCAAGAGAAAAATAAAACCTTAACAGGAACCATCTCCCAAAAAATGCCAGACATGGAACTATTAAACATGTTTATGCAACTGAAGGGAGCCAGGATGGTGCCATATAAACAAGACACTTCCAGTAACTTCCTCAAATTCTTCTAGAAACCAGAATAGCTATTAGCTCATGACGTGAAGCCAGAATCGCCCTGGTCCTGAAGCCAGAAACCACAAGGAACTCCATATCAAACATTAATCATGTAAGTAAATGCAACGCTCCTTGGTGGGTTCAGGACAGGACCTTTATTACTGCTGCCCAGTGCTGCACTGGAATCCCAGCTACAGCAGTCAGCAGACAAATGAACCGGAGGAAAGGCATCCAACTGAAGGAAGTGGAGTAGAACCGTTTATTGTCACACAAAACAGTCATCTACGGAACAGATATTGAACCCAGCAAGACTGACAAATGGATTTAGCTAAATGGCTTCACAAAGGGTCAACTCCCCCAAAGTCATTTTCATTTCAGCCAAGAGGGAAAAATGTAGAACCGAAGTAGACAATGCCATCTTTGGATATCATTTGTTATGCAACAAGCTCATGTCTTCCAAGAACCTACACGCTAAGTCCTATGTCCCAGTGGTGCTGTTCAGAGGTAGAGCCTCCAGGAAGAATTATGACACATACATACATACATACATACATACATACATACATACATACGTACGTACACACAATTATTTATTTATTTATTTGTTTATTTAATTATTTAGGTTTTTCGAGACAGGGTTTCTAGAACTCACTCTGTAGACCAGGCTGGCCTCAAACTCACAGAAATCACCTGCCTCTGCCTCCTGAGTGCTAGAATGAAAGGAATGAAAGGAATGTGCCACCGGCTCTCGGGACGAGTATCTTTTAAAGAAGAGATGTGAGGTACCCTTGGCTCTGTTATCCATTGTTCAAGGTCACAATGAAAAGAAAGCCACCACAAAATACAAATGTATTTTTAACAGACCACCTGCCAACTGGCCTTGGACTTTTCTAGCCTTCACTATTGTAGGAAAACAACTTACTGCTTAAACAATCCAGTCTACAGTAATTTAGTATAGCTACCTAAACTAAGACTGAATTCAAATGAACAAAATGGCTAGGAATGAATTTATTCAATGTATTGAAAGATGCACATGACAGAAATTATAATATATTGCTAAAATTAACACAGGAGAGCTATGTACATGTGAAGATGCCTCATCTACTAAGATGGCAGTATTACTTGATGCTATCTAGAGTCAGTACAGCTGCTTTACAAATGCGGTGGTTCTTTTCCTAAACGGAAAAGACAACCTTAAGTTCATTTATTATTGACAAGGATACTTGAGGCTCCAAAAACAGTCTTTGCAACGAACAACACACAATGATGAAGAGTTAACGCTCTCAACTTTAAGCTTTTACCAAGCTGCACTTGGTAAAGTACTGCTGTGTGCTGCCACAAATGCCTATAGCCCAGCAGAACAATGCGTACAGAAAGAAAGCCATGTGGTTCACACTGGACAGTAAAGCAACAGCAACCAACCACACTTCGCGTAGCCTCCTTCTATCTATTCATTGCCCCACTTCTGTGTTTAAACCCCATCCTTGTGGTTATCCAACAAAACCTTTAGAATGTGTTAGCAAATGACTCTTTGCACCAACCCAAAAGTTTAAAAAGTCAACAGCTAATTCTCCCCTCTTTGCCACCACCTACCTTGTAGCAAGGCGTCCGAAAAATGCTTTGATGCACGACTGACTATCTTTTGTTCTGCTGCTATAAAAGTGTCCTGGAGCTTTCTGCATTGGAACGTTTCCCAGGGCAACCTGAGCCTGTGGTCCTGAACCATCACCACCCATCCTCGGGATAAGAATAAATGTGATTTCCTTGTGAAGTGTTTTGGATCAGCAGAAAGTGGTCATCAGTGAGAGTGAGCATATTGCTTGTCAAATGCAAATCATCCTTCTTTGCTCTCTGGAGAACTTGGGACACTTCCCTAAGACTCCAGATGATAGGTGAAGCAGTAAGATAAAAGCATAAAAACAATGTGTTATCTGTTTGGGAAAGGCTCTCTGTCCTTTGCAAGGGGCAGTGGTTCGTGGCATGCAAACTTTCTTCACATGTAGGTCTGCTCAACTCCTCCTAGAATGCCAATGTATGTCACAGTTAGATACTGTTCTCAAGCATGTGTTCCTGTCCTCAGCTGGCTGGCCAAAACCAGCTCATACCGGCAAAACGCCATGGAGTTCTGACCTTTTGTAGCCCAGGCCCAGAGACCTGCACGCGTGGCACAGAAACAAAGAGGATGCAGTGTTTGGTGTGGATCTAGGCTTTCTTTCCCTTTCCCTTTTAACAAATGGGTCTATCGAATCTTTCCTAAGCATCATTTTCAATGTTGTCTTCAGTCCTTAGGCAGTTCTTCTGGCTTGAGTTCTACTCTAAGGAAATCAGTTGCTGTTGTTTGAATGCTGCAAATGTGGTTTTTTGGAAACAAAAAGCTATAAGCAATCATAGCTTTTCAGATGACCTGGTACTTGTTTGGCATTAAACACCATTAAAATTACGTATAAAAGTATAAATGCAGAATAGAACCCGAGACTCCCTGCAAAGGCTATCCTGAGTGTTTCTCCATCCCTGGCTATCAAGTGTGGTCTAAACTCCAGCGGGGGTCTGAGGACTCAGAAATCCCTGTGCACTAGCTGGCTCTGTTCCCCTTCCTTCCTAGTTGTCCTTGTACAGTGCTTGCTTGTCAATCCATGGGCTCTCTTCTTTTTCTTTTCTCCCCATCAGTCATTAGTGGTCACCATTAGTCATTAGTGGTCAAACTCCATTAAAATAAAACCCACATACATTTTCTTCAATACAAACACTCCAATATTCTCAGTGATTCAGTCACTGTATGTAAACTGAATAAATATGCCAACAGGTAAGTGGGCAGTGTCCTGTGAATACACAGTTTGATTTTTATCCAACTGTAAGATGAAGGAAATTATTTACACTCACAAGAAAGTGGGTGGGACTGGAGGTCCCTGTCTTGAATGAGACACAGACTTAGAAAGACAAATATGGCATGATTCTGGTGTGTGTGTGTGTGTGTGCACGTGTGCATATGTATTCACATGTATGTGTGTGTGCATGTATGCCAAATGTAGCAGAATATAAATAATGAGGAGGTCTGTAGAAAGTGAGATGAAAACCTGTGGAAACACGTGTGGTCCTGTGGTAAGAAAACCGAGGGGTGGAAACAAATCCTTAAGCAGGAGAGGGAGGGTTGGCATGGCAGGTGGTCCTGACAGGAGAGTGATAGCAACAAAGTACAATGATACACACATAAGAAAAAGTCACTGTGACGCAACAAAATACAGTGTTACACTCGTATGAAAAAGTCACAGTGATGCTGCTCATTTCTGTGTGCCCCAGTGAAAACACAACCGCAGAGAAAATATGCAGATCAGCTGGGCCATTCCTTCCTTGAATGTTTTTTGCTCACCAATTATTTTATCTCGTTGGGGACTGCAGTGCATCGATGTTTCCCAAATATCCGCTGCATGCAAGAGTGGCGTGCACAAATCTATGAGAGACTGGACTACATTAGGGAGAGAAGAGGTTCCTCTGGAGTAGGACATCAAGGTTAGCAATGTGGCGAAGAGCCTCGGGAGTCCCCTAAGACCCTGAAGGATCGGCAAACTGCTCGGGGGTTTGTCAACAGAGCCCTTGTGCTCCGTCCTTCCTCTGGCTCAAAATTGTGGGTGGTGTTATTTGGGAAATGGAGTGAAAAGTGTATTTCTGTGTCTGGCTACTATTAGAGAAACTACTTTTTTTTTTCTTTCTAAACTTAAAACTAGCAAAGCTTCGAGAAAGCAAAATCAAACCGAAAGCATTCCACTCTGAAGAGGAAATGATCCATCATTAAGTTCTCACTGGACATTAAAAACTGATAAAATTACAAGTTTTAGGACAAGGCAGCCTCACTTCCATTCCCTGAGGAGATCTCCAGCCAAGTACACGCGAAGACAGCCACGTGTCTCTGTAGAAGCCAACACTTCCCCGAACTATAAAAGCTAAACTCAATCTAAACTTTAATCTGAGGTCATATGTTTACTGTGTTATTATACATCTGTGTGCTTGTTCCCTAGCCAGTTTGAGAAGGCTCGTGTTATAAGAACTCTGGAAGGGTGGCTGATGGGAGCTACAGTTCAAACTCTACCTTAGACTTGAGACTTACAAGCATCAGCCACGCTGCACTGAATCCTAATCAGACACAGAGGATGGCCGGTCATTACCTTTTCGTATAGTCGGCGTGTCGCTGTCTGCAATCAGCTGCAGACAGTCTTGAATGACTGAAAGGTAAACAAACAAAAAACAAAAAACCACAGTGTTTTAGTTATTGGCAGAAGCAAGAAGGCCACGGAGAGAAGCTACAGCTAACCCTGGGTCCCTGGGAGCTCTAACAGCTTCACACTACTAGCAGACCGGTGTCTTCACTGGGTCTTTGTGAAACTGCCCCCTTTTAAACACACAGAGTTCTTGACACCCAAGGCTGGGCTTCAGTGTTTTGGAACCGCAATGAGAGACTACGTGTTACCATCCAGTCTCAGCTCCATTGAAATATTTCTAAAGCAGATTTATTCATTTTGAATTTTTAAAATATTTTTATTATTTAAAATAA
The DNA here is from genome assembly GCF_900095145.1 of Mus pahari. Lineage (NCBI taxonomy): Eukaryota > Metazoa > Chordata > Mammalia > Rodentia > Muridae > Mus > Mus pahari. The sequence continues at coordinate 28,509,639 of NC_034608.1, read as the reverse complement.
AAAATTAATAAATTTAAATACATGTTGATCGTATTCTTCCCCTCCCCTAAGTCCTTCTCTCCCTCCCTACCCACCAAACTTTAATATCTTTCTCAAGAGAAAAACAAAACAAACAAAACAAACAAACAAACAAAAAATCCAAACCAAAAACCAACAAACACAAACTCAATACAATAAAACCCTCCAAAACCAACAAAATAAAACACTGAAGAGAAAACAACAACAAACAAACAAACAAACAAAAAATCCAAACCAAAAACCAACAAACACAAACTCAATACAATAAAACCCTCCAAAACCAACAAAATAAAACACTGAAGAGAAAACAACAACAAACAAACAAACAAACAAAAAATCCCCAATAAGTTGTAACCAAACAAAAGAACACATACAAGCTGTGGTGTCCACGATGTGTTCATCAGCTACTCCCGAACTTGAAGCCTACCCTGAGTAGTCAATATGCCCTGTGTCACTTCTTTGGAGAAAACTGACCTTCCCTCTCCCAGCAGGTATGAATGACAGCTCAGTTGTTAACCTTTACCCTAGTGGCTAGGTTTCCTTCCTTCCTTCCTTCCTTCCTTCCTTCCTTCCTTCCTTCCTTCTTTCTTTCTTTCTTTCTTTCTTTCTTTCTTTCTTTCTTTCTTTCTTTCTTTCTTTCTTTTAAAAAAATAACAAAATAAACTATAATAATATGAAACAAAATCTATCACATTGAAATTGGACAGGATAAACCAACAGAAGTAAAAGAGGCCAAGAGAGGGCACAGGAATCAGAAACCCACTCATTCACACACTCAGAAATCCCATAGAAATGCTAAACTAGAAACCATAACATACACTGAAGAGCTGCTGTAGACCCAGGCAGGTCCTTTGGTTTTTATATACACCATATATTTGAAGAGTTATGTTTATAAGTTTTCCTTTAAGAAAAATCTAACAGTGACTTACTACACACACACACACACACACACACACACATATATATATATATAATTTTTGCAGAGTCTGAAAGTAACTGCCATGATTTACTGACAGGCAGAAGTGGTAAATACCACCCCATGGCTTGTCGTGAGTTCTGTCTTGATATTGATGAGAACTCTAAAAATCAGGTGCTGGAAGGCTGGCTTTAGGGAGTATAGATAGCTTTTTCAGAGCCTGAGATGCCAGGATAAGACCAGAGTTTTAATTCTATTTTGCTCTACAGCCAAAGTCAAGCCTTTTCAGCAGAATATTTTGGATGGAAGAGAAAACAAATACCACCACCCCTCCAAAAAAAAAAAAAAAAAGGAACAAACAAACAAAAACCATTTAAAATACGATGTAAGGTTTTTGCACAGTCAACGAGGCCTCCTGGAATCATCAGGTCAAACCACACCTATCCAGGGAGCCAAGAACAACAGTTAAAGAAAAAAAAAAAAACGGCCCAACACAAATGCAGGGTCTTTCTGCTGATGTGTGAGAACCACAAGAAGCAATAAATGCCTTTGCAAATGGAAATCACAAATCTAAGCATGCATGAAAAATATAAAAATTAAAAAGTACTCCAGAGGTAGAGGCAGAGGCAGAGGGATCTCTAAGCACTCGAGGGCAGTCTGGTATACACAGTGCATTCCAGGCCATCTGAGGCTGCACCCCCTCCCACCCACCTCTTTTATAAAACTAATAATCAAGCTTTTTATTAGTATATATTCATTGTACAAAATAATGACTGTCGTAAAGTCATTTTTCAATGTGCTATGTATTCCGACTCTGACCCACAGTCACACGTTACCCTCTTCTGCCCTCTTTTATGAGGACATCTCCTCTTCAAAATTAATCCCCCTTCTTGTGTGTGTGCCTGATGATTCAGTGAAATGATGCTGGTGTAATCTTAGAATCTATACCCCTGTAGGAACACACAAAGTAACACTGTTAGCGGTGTTAGCCCTGTTGGTTTTAACACAGTAAAGTCGGATAGCTGGGAATGTGCTAGGAGGGCACTGGTAGAGCGTGCTATACTAACTGAAGATAATAAAGGCAAGATGCAAGAACTTCCCATTGGAATTACTCTCTGACTGTTTCTTTAAGCCTAGTAGGACAGTGCCACAACCCTAATATCTGTGTCCTACCAAACATCTGTTCAAACCCACCACCAAACTGGTGGGAAAATATCATCATTTAATTTTGGGTGAACTAGAGCTTGGCTCTAGCCTACACATTGAAAAATAATAGTTTGACATGTATCATGAGAAATATAACCCTTAGAAGAAATATAACCCTTAGAAGAGAAATTTTGTTGTAAGAAGTGCTCCTCAGAGATGGAAACAGGCTATCAAACTGGCTGCCCAGACCAGAATCTCAGGTGTACTTACCAAATGAGCCAGCTCGTCAGGAGCACTGGGACAAGAAGGCCTTGGGGATTTTTGAATACATTTTTTTTTTCTTTTAAGAAATTTTAAATCTACCATTAAACTTTTTCCAGTTTCTATTATAAGAGTCATTCAATACAGATCTTATTTTATAATATCTGTAGCAGTGCAACAAAAGATTTGCTGCACAGTGAACCAAATTCAGACAATTGTAATATTTCCCAATAGAATAGATATATAGCCATACCATTCTAGAGATCCAAAGTCTAATGAAAGAAGCAGCTATTGGTAACAACTGTGAAATTCATTAATAATGCTTAGTATTTCATGGGTTTAAAAATACCTCTCCCACAACTGAAATTATATAAAATGTTTAACAAAGTTTTCTTCTCAGCTAAGTTGGCAGTAGAACCCATAAAAGACTGAGCCACAAGAAGGTATCTCTAAAAATCATGACACAGTGATACAGAAAACCATCACATTTTAGATCTTAAGAATATCCACTCATATTAAACTGCGTAATATAACTAAAAGAAAAAGACTGGCTCAGTGAAGTAAGTCGTTTATAAAGTGAAATTCCTGAGGGATGGACACAGCTGCCCTCACTCAGGACTGGTGTGAGGAAATCCAAGAGTCTTCACAGTGTTAGCTGGGGCTCCTAAATGTTACTCATATGGAAAGCGTGTCTCCCTATCTAAAAGCTGTAACTTGCAATATAACATCCATATACTTTTTAATCAAGAAAATTTGAAGCACGAGATTTGAAACAGGAAGGAAGCCACTAATGTTTCATTTTATGTATCAGAGTCAAAGTCCTTCGAGCTGAATCTGGTTGGCTGTATAATATTTCAACCAATCAAAGTCTAATATAAACAAAGTAACCATTATGCAATTGTGCATGGTTATGACTGGTTCATGAGAAAAGAATGTCACACACAGAGCTTTTCTCCTGAAACACAGTTTCCCAGTGTGCCCTGACAAGTATTTTGGTAATCACGTCAAGGACAGAGAAAAGCCAGACTGGAAAAGACACTGGGACAGATGAGCACCCATGTAACTCCCTCTTTGCAAGATTGAGGAGTGGGTCTCCATGCCTGTAAACATTAGACAGCTCAGAACATCTTTTCTGCTTCCTGTTTCTTTCTAGTTCCCATAACCTGGGATCTTGGGTACATTTTTTCCAAATCTATAATCCATCCTCAAACCCAACTAAACTACTCCTGTCCATGGTGGGGACAAGTACAGAAGCAGTCTGTTCCTGCTTGGGAAGAAAAAGTCTATATTTGAAAATAATTAGTGGTTCCTCAAATAACTAACTGTTATTGTTGCTATTGCCAAGGAGACAGACATCACACAGGAGAATCATGGCACACTGTCAATCGTGGAGAACACACAGCTTCTGTAAGCTGAAATGGACAGCTAATGAAAATGAAGTCAGACCATACTTCTGCTCCTTATCTAATATGTATTTTGTAGTGTAATCAAAACCAGATTATATTGAAATTTGCAGTTATTTTGTAGTAAATAGAAGGGAATTGTTTATTTGCTAATTGATATATATATATATATATATATATATATATATATCATGTTTATTGTACAGCTATTTATAAAAGCTAAGCTATGGAATACTGCCTACACTGTCCGTCTAATGAACATTTAAAAAGTGGGATGTATATACGATAGAGTTTTACTCGTGCATAAAATAAATGATGTCATTTTCAGAAAAATGGATGGATGCTAGATCGCCAAATTAAGTGAAATATGACAGAACCAGGAAGATAAACATATATATATATATATATATATATATATATATATATATATATATGCTAATATATAGATATGTATATGTTAAATCTACATTTATATATGATATGACGTTGATGTTATGATGTATACAACACATATGTATTATAACACATAGTCACACAAACACATATAACACAAAAGTAAAGAGGGGGTTACTTGGAAAGAGGAAAGAGTCCACATCCTGTTGTTCCAGGGAGATGCAACACACACATCTAGTCACCCCAGATCAGGGTCCCATGACAGACCAAAGTAAGGATATCATCAAAGTCCAACTTGGTGAACCCTAAGTTGTTTTTATTGGGGTTACTTATAAAGCAGAAATGACTCAAAGACAGCTGCATCACCAAGGCCTACACCCAGCATGGGTGACAGCTCACAAAGCCGGGAACCTGGAGCTCAGCCCACAGCCTGCAGGCTGCTCAGGATGTTGGAGAGCATCCTTTGCAGGTGCCCAAGTTGATCTAAACCTCTTGCAGGCAGTTCCGCTGGTGTCTGCTTCCTTCAGGCAGGTGATGTTGTCTCAGAATCTTCTCTGCTGCCTTTCTCCCCTGAGCATCTTCTTTGCAGCTCAGCTTCTGTCTTAGTTAGGGTTTGCATTGCTCTAAAGAGACACCCCTGAGCAAAGCAACTCTTATGAAGGACGACCTTGAACTGGGGCTGGTTCCGAGGTTCGGTCCATCATCATCATGGTGGGAAGCGGCAGCATCCAGGCAGGGGCGGCACTGCAGGAGCTGAGAGGTCTGCATCTTCATCTGACGGCAAACAGAAGACTGGCTTCCAGGCAGCTAGGGGGAGAGTCTAAAAGCCCACTCCCACAGTAACACACTTCCTCTAACAAGGCCACACCTTCTAAGAGTGCCATTTCCTGTGCCAAGCATATTCAAACTACCTCATTCCACTCCCTGGCCCTCATAGGCTTGCTCAAATCCATGAGTCTATGGGGCCCATGCCTAAACACAGCTTAATGCAAAATTCATTTAGTCCAGTGTCTGGGATCAACACTTCTGGGCTCCTCCAAAGGGTGTCACTGCCCTGCTAGCTCTGCCCTCTGTAGCACTCTAGGCTCTGGTTGACTCCACTCCACTGTTGCTGCTGTTCTCGGTGGCCATCCCATGGTACTGGCATCTCCAATATGCTGGACTTACCCACTGCAACTAGGCTTCACCAATAGCCTCTCATAGGTGTCAACAGGCTCTCTTCATGGTGCCAAGCCTCAACTTCTTTGCATGATTCCTTCAGTCTTTGGCCATCAACTGCAACTGAGGCTGCACCTTCACCAGTGGCCTTTCCTGGCCTCACACAGTGTCAAGCCACAGATGTTCTCCATGACCCCTTCATACCTTCAACACCAGTAACACCTGGGTGATTCTTAAACATTCACAAATTCAGCTGCAGCATGAAATAGCATGGCTGTCTCTGGAACACAGCTTCTTTGCATGCTCAGAAAACACTTCCCAGATTTACCTCACTGATCTCGTCTCTTCTTAATCACTGCTAACTTCTTAGCTCTAGCTAACCAGCATCAGTTATCCTAGTAGTCCCTTCTATTCTTGACACTGAAGCCAGAGCCACATAGTCAAAGGGGCTGATTTTGGCTGCTTACTGGGGCTGGGACATGGCCCTCTTGTTCTATTACATTACCACCAGCATTCTGTTTTCCAACTCCTTCCCTGCCTAAGCTTGACTGTCCTTGAACTTGCTCTGTAAACTGACCTTGAACTCAGAGATCTGCATGCTTCTGTCTCCCGAGTTCTGGGATTAAAGACGTGTACCAGGCTGACCTTGAACTCGGAGATCAGCTTCCTTCTGTCTCCTGGGATTAAAGGTATGCAGTACCTTGCCTGGGCCTAAGCTTTTCACGTCCACTATTCTTAAGGTTACCACAGTTGTGTTAATCACTTCTAGATTGTAGTTCATTCCAGATTAAAATCCCAGCTGAAAACAATCACCAAGTCCCCTGTTCAACTACAAAAGCATAATAAACTTACCAGGGTGGGATCTTTCCTCAAGAACACAGTCCCTTAATCTATTTATCTCCTTGAACACAGGCTTCAGCTCCGTTCTGCTTCCTGGTGCCCCTTTAATACTTGAACCACACATTTTTTTTTTCCTTTCTCAACTTGTTCCTTTTCACTCAAATGTTCTTAATAAGAGTGAACTTTAGTAACCAGACGACAGAATTTACACCAGGCTGTTGTGAGACTTCCTTTGTCAAAGCAATTCATCTAAATCTCTTCACCTTAGCCACAGGTAGAATTTTCAGACAAGGGCAAAAAGCAGCCACATTCTTCATCAAAATATCACAAGAACAGTCAATAGGGTCACATAATAAAATTCTTCTCCATTATAACAACTTGAACCAGGCCTGCACAGTTCAAATAACCCTCAGCTCTCACATCTTCCAAATTCCTACTAGGATGGTCCATTAAGCCTTATTTAAAGCATCCTGCTATTTTCCAAGTCCCAAATCCGCATTCCTCCAAGCAAAATCACAGTCAGGCCTATCACAGCGATATCCCCATTCCTGGTATCAACTTCTGTCTTAGTTACGGTTTGCATTGCTATAAAGAGACACCATAACCAAGGCAACTCTTATAAAGGACAACATTTAATTGGGGCTGGCTTACTGGTTCTGAGGTTCAGTCCACTATCATCATGTTGAGAATGGCGGCATCCAGGCAGGCATGGTGCAGGAGGAGCTGAGAGTTCTACATCTTGTTCTAAAGGTAAACAGAAGACTGGCTTCTTAGGCAGCAAGGAGGAGAGTCTAAAAGCCCGCCCCCACAGTGACACACTTCCTCCAACAAGGCCACACACACTCCAACAAGTCCATACCTCCTAACAGTGCCATTTCCTGTCCTGGTAACATTCAAACCAGGATAGCTTCCTTTGGTCTGGTCAGGGATCTCAGCTTTTATTGCTTACTCTAGCGGGGAGGGTTCAACTGAATCTGGTCTGTTACTGGGACTTCCTGAAGCTATTTTGAATGTTTAGCTTCCTGTTTAGGTAGCATTCTGCAGGATGGAATATTCCAATCTTAAAGGAAACTGTCACATGATGTATAAGAAGAATGGTAATAGGCAGCCGGGGTAGGTATGTATAGGATCAAGTGTATGATATACTGCATGAAACTATTATAATGGAACTTCTACTTTTTCTACATCATATACATCAATTCTTAATTTCAAATAAAAACCATGGTTTTTGCCTAATGAAAAGCTTTACTGCAGGATAAATGTCACCATACAGAGGTCCATAGGGAGCATACTCTGCCATGCTGGCTCCTGTCCCTCCCTTTCTCATTTACTTCAGAGTGACAACACAGTGCCATACAATGGCTGTCTGCCCAATTGGACAGGGTCTAGCTCTTTAGAGACAGGTGTGTCCTTTAAAGGACACCACCACTGGGATGAACTTGCATCTGTCCAGAGGAGCTCACCTGTAAAAACAACAACTAAATAGAAAGACAGGTGCTGCCAGCTTTCCTGGGTTCACTGATGGTGCTGTGTCAAATGCTCTGACAGAGGGCCTGCAGAAGAGGTTTCCAATGACATGGAACAGGGCATTGTTTAAAGGAAATCCAAGTAGGGACTCTAGCAGCTATTACATCATATCCACAGTCAAGAGCAGAGAGAGAGAGAGAAAGAGAGAGTGGGGAGGGAGGGAGGGAGGGAGGGAGAGAGAGAGAAAGAGAGAGAGAGAGAGAGAGAGAGAGAGGACTTCCTCCCTTGCTGGCTTGTGGTCGGCTATCTTTTTTCATCCTCCCATAGTTTAGAGCCTCCCACCCATGGAATGGTGACCCTCAGAATGGTCTGAGTCTTCTACATAACAGCCAAAGCACTCTCCCAGAGATATGACCACAGGCCAACCTGATTTAGATAATCCCTCAAAAGATTCTCTTCTCAGGTGATTCCAGGGCATGCTGATTTGGCTTAAAACTCACCTACATGTTGGCCACCTGGAATTATTAATACGAACAGCATGTCGCTTGAAATTATAAAATCATTTTGAAAATATTCATGTCCGAGAAGTACAAAAGCTAAAATTGTGAAGAAATATTTGTTTCAAGGAGAGGTAGAAAGATCTCCCCTGGCGTCCTGCATAGTTCTGATACTCAGAAAGCCGACTTATCTACCTTTTTCAACCTACGGTTTTCCAGTATTATACCAACTTACGTGTATCATTCATTTGTTTTCTCTGTGTGTCTCACCACTATGGATGGATGACTCCAGAGAACACACTCACTGCTACATTTGGCTGCACTGACTGGCTTGGCTTGCTGACTCCCATTTCCCAAAACTTCTAGCTCAACCAGAACAGGGTTCAGATATTTGGCTATCAGATCAGTATTTCCAATTTTAAAGACATTTTTGGAAATTGAACAAATGCCAGCTCTTGCAACACACACACACACACACACACACACACACACACACACACACACACACACATACACACACAGACAGGCAGGTAGGCTTGTGTGCATGCGCACTNCACACACACACACACACACACACACACACACACACACACACACACATACACACACAGACCAGGCAGGGTTCAGGGGAGCCTTACCACTGAAAAAGAGGAGAAAAAAAATGAGTGAAGACTGTGTCAAAGACCACCTAGAGCAGCCAGCTGTTCTAGGAAGGGACCCACCCATGCCTGGTAGGAGGCTCAAGTTCACATCCATGGTTAAGTCCTGCACTGCATTCCTTTAGACACGGTGCAGCCTGAAGGTCAAGCAATGCTGGAAAGGCTAAGCCAACGTTTCCAACTGGGAAGACAACACGGCTTTCTGTTCCTTGGATTGGATTGTGGAGATCAAGAGAGGCCACTCAAGAATAGCATTGGCACTTCTCTTTATCCAAGAAAAGACTCGTGTTACAATATTAGGTATTAAGCTTGTGTGATGCCCTCTAATTTCTAAATCTTACGACTGTTAAATGCAGTAGAGCATTCTGGATGGAGCCTAAACCCCAAGGTCGCTGATGCTGGTGCTGAGTTCCTAGGAGAGCACTCGCTTGGATTTCTTCCCGTGGCCTGGAGCTGGTTAAGGGAGGCTGGGCAGAGGTATCCCCAAAGGCTCTGAACTACTTTTGCAACCCTGTATCATTCAAAACCCGATTCCAAACTGAGAAGTCTGTGTGGCTAAATGGGTTAAAAACAAGGCAGAGTGGCCCAAGTTGTCCAATAATTATTTTTTTTAAGTATTCATTTATTATTATAGATTAAGTACACTGTTGCTGTCTTCAGACACACCAGAAGAGGGCATCAGATTTCATTACTGGTGGTTGTGAGCCACCATGTGGTTGCTGGGATTTGAACTCAGAACCTTCGGAAGAACAGTTGGTGCTGAGCCATCTTGCCAGCCCGGTTCAATATTATTATTTGGAGATAAAAATACAGATAATTCTTGCATGGTTGTGAATCTTAAACACTCCTGGTCCTTGTGCTTGTGATCTCTGGGTCCCTCTGCCCTCCTTTATGTCTCCTAACTGTCCCTGTTTCCACCCCTGCTTTGCCACTGCTACTGCTGCAGGGGCTCTGATAAATGTTACCCACAAAATAAGCAATACAATGTTTTGTTTTGTTTTGGTTTGGTTTGTTTTTTTTTTTTTGTTTGTTTTTGTTTTTAGAAGAGTTTTGTCTTTCTAGAATCAAAACCCAGCATTTCTCCTTTCCCTGTTGAGTGACAAGCGAGGAGATGCCGAAGCTTGATCCTGGGACCCTGTGCATTCGAGGCAGAAGCTGGACCACTTACTGAGCTGCCTCCTCTTCCCTCATTTCATTTTGATTTGAGGCAGGATTCACTAAGCTGCCTCAGGCAGGCACTGAACTCATCATGTGATCCTCCTTCCTTGGCTCCATAGTAGCTGGATGACAGGCTAATTTGGTTTGCCAGTAAGCTGTTTGAAAGAAGTCACCTTCTTAGGCTCTAAAGATGTTATTATTTGGATTGTGAAATGAATAAAGACGTAGCTGGTGAAGGCTCAAGGCACAGGCCAGTGTGATGGCAGTTTTAAAGAAACTAGATTATGTAATATTTTTAGGTTATGTTGCTTTAGTTTTCTTTATTATTATTAAGAATCTTTCCAAACACATTTAAAGGATTAAGAGTTAATTGTTGGTTATGATAAGCTATTTGGCAATTCTTTATTCCTGGATTTCCCCACATTTCTGTTTATTATACTACAACAAAATTACCTTATTAAATGCACTAAGCTTAATAAAATGTAATTCCAATTCAAAATAACTATAAAAAAGTATGCCAAAATGCGAAGTTTTAAAATTAAGTGAAAGGACTGATTGTCCCCAGAGAACTCAAGGATTGGCAGGGATCTGCGTTTCCCCTCTGCTGCTGTCAGATGAGATAGGATGGAGATACCCACAGCCCAGAAACAGATATAAGCAGCTCCCAGATAAGAGTGTTAGTGGACACTTTGAAAGTAAAAGGAACACCCCAGGTTGTTTTAAGTCCAAGAAAACAATCAGAACAACCAGAGGTGTAACACAAATTTACAAAAACGAATAAATTTTTCTCAATTGAAAAATAAGACTTGATTAAACCACAATAGAAAATCCCTAAGTTTCATATAACTTTTGTGGGTTAGTTGATAATCACAATGGTCACTGATAACAAATAAAATTTCCTGATTCAAAAGGATAGTATATAAAACAAGAGTCAATACTTCAATTGTCGAGGAATAGGAGATATTTCCTTTCTTTGAGTCTCATATCTGCAACTTTCTCATGTTGTGTTTATGAGTATTAGGGAAATATATGTAAAGAAAAAACAAAATACGTATATCATACATTGACAGTACATTGTTCTTTAAATTTTACAAATTATTAATTAATTTCCCTCTCCCAGTTGCATCAGTCTGAAATATTTGGATGCATAAAATCACAAATCTACAAAATATACAAATGGGAAATTTTAAAAACTATATCATTACAGGATATTTAACCCTAGTATCTCTCTCTCTCTCTCTCTCTCTCTCTCTCTCTCTCTCTCTCTCTCTCTCTCTCCTCTTTCCTTTTTCTTCTTATGTAGCCCTGTTGGTCCAGAACTTTCTATATAGATCAGGCTGGGATCTTTAATTCCATTTGCCTCCAACATGCTGGAATTAAAGACATACATTATAATTCTCTGCTCTTCTATACTCTTAAAGCTCTTAAAATGAGTCTATGTTCTCTTTAGAATGGCGAAGTTGTGGTTTCTTTTTGAAACCAGTTGTTAGAAGCCTGGAAGTGTAGCAGACATGACCTAAGACCTCTGTGGCATCTTGCCTCACTATGTATTGATGCCCACTAAAGTGTAAAACTACTTAGACCATCTGACGCAGAGGGGTAGAGAAATAGACCAGTGATAGCACTGTCTCACATAAGCCCAGTCCTGTATAAAGAACTCGACTCCACAAGCTCCCCGGCACAGAATTATGGAAAATAGTTGCTTACTTTTTTTGAGACAACAGCCTGAAGGGGGATGGAGAAAGGAGGAAGTCGTACAAGTGTGAGAGGCTTTACCACAACAAAAGACACAGGGATTAATAGGTTGGGAGCAAAGGAACACTTAGTCAGAACAAGAGAAAGTAAAGGGAACTGTAGCTTGGTGGTTAGGAAGCCAGGGGCAAATGCATTTTAACTTGATAAACTGAAGGAAACAAAAATCCCTGTAATAAACACACAACCACAACTGCTCTATATAGGTTTGAAGAAAATACAAGATGAGGCACAAGTATTTACATCAATGTCAAATTGTTAAAAAATAAATAAAAAGGATAGATAACTGACCAATTAATTTAAAAATATAAAATTGAAAATAAGATAAAAACATGTGAACCATATTTATAATTAGTGAATGGGGTTCACACTCAAACTTGAGGAGCTATCCGATGCTATATAAGTATCAAAATGAAGGTACAATGATGAAATGCTAATGAGCATATAGAAACCTGTCACCCCAAAGAGTTCACAAAGAAACTTGAATAATAAACTATGGTTCTATCAAATGCATAATTCCTCAAACACAAGAGATACACACAAGAAAAACTGTGTATCCTGTATCAGTCACAGTAATAGTGAAATCATTATTTAAAGCACACACAGCAAATTAGACAAAGGGAATTATTAAGAAATCAGTGCGATACATATTGGAAAAATTAGAAATAAAATATGGCAGGGTATACCTCTTGTGCCATTATGTGCACTGTGATTAAGCACTGTTATTACATACACCATGATATATAGGGTGTTATTACTCTGTAATTAGTGCTATTATTCCATCCATGTGGTATATGTACTGTTATTACATATGCCCCATGGCATATGTTCTATTATTGTGTACATTGCACTATATATGCTGCAATTATTTCAGCACAAAGGATAGAAGGTAGTAACACTACATACAGTAAATTTCAGATTTGTGCGAAATTTTGGAACTGCAGTGCATGTAATATTTTCATACAACATGTAACTTAGAGAGTCAAGAATTTTTGTTGTTTATATAGCTTTTAAGCTGTTTTTCACTCAGACTATCAGGCAACATTTTTTTTATAAGAATAAAAAAGCAGACAACAGCAGGAATGTGCTGAACTGTATTGTTAACAAACAAGTATTGCTGCCATGAAGCAAGAAGAAAAGTTCATTTCAGTAACTCCTAACTCTGCAAAACGCTAGGGAATGGACAACAATCACTGAAGCCACAACAGACTGTCTATAAGGAAACTATGTTGCATATGGAAAGGGTGCATTGCAGTCTTTGCCTTTTCTGTGTGTTTTGCAACTGCCCCCACAATGTGTGTGCGTGCGCCTGTGTGTTTTTTTTTTTTTTTTTTAAATTAGTAAGCCCTCATAATGCAGGGTTTGTCCACATCTGAACTTGGTCAGAACATGGGAAATCTGAAAAAAAAAAAAAAAAAAAAACCGCTAGGGAATGGCTTCTTGACTGGGATGCAGGTGGTCACGTGACTCTGCGGTGACAGGAAGCGCTCTGCTGCTAAGTCCTTGAGCACACATCAGAGTGAGGGATATGGGCACCGTAGTCCTCTTGTCACCTCCCACTGGGATCCTCCTATCCATACACCCTGCTCAGTGTAGGGCAAGGCACACCACGCAGCTTATTGCAATTGCTACAAAGCTACACAAAGTGCTTTGCTCACCGCGGCAGGGCGGCTGCAGGTGTGCACAGCAGAGCCCCAGCTCCTAACTGCTGTGCCCCAGTCTTACCTGTTTCCCCCGGTCCCTGGGAAGCGCGTCTGTTCCTGTGGCCGCGGCTGGAGTTGTAGGGTTGAGGAGCTGCTGGTGTCAGGAGCTGGGAATAGAGACAACCAGTCAGTTACTGGACAGCTGTGGAGTGGCATACCTGGGGCTCCTGCACAGGCAGAGGAGGGGTGAACTCACTTTGACTTCCGCGGTCAACCCTGGAACGCTCGGGGCGGCTGGTGTTGCTGAACCTCGGTAGCTCTGCAGCTCCATGCGCAGGCTCATCAGGTCTGCTTGCAGGGCAGCCAACTGGTACAAGGACATCGCTGTGAAACTGCTGGACACCAGGGCCAGCAGGAGGGTAGCAGCCAGCAGCCTTCCATCCCTGCAGATCCCAACCCAGGCACCCTCCTCCTTTTGTGGAGTGATGATGGGATCATATCCCACTTTCATATCTTCTCCTTTCTCGGGGCAAAAACAGAGGCGCGGTGGTGGCAGGGTCTTTGCAGACTCATCCATTCCACGAGGAGCACTTTGAAGGTCTATGCCTTTGGAGTAAGTGGCCACAGGGGTGGGTCATTTCCTGTCATCTGTGTCTCAGGAGGCTGCCCTTGGAGCATGGCAGGGCCGGGCTCCCCCAGGAGCGTTCTCCTGACTTTCTCTCTTCTGCATCTTTTGCTACCCTGAAATAGGTTCTCTGGCTCTGGCCTTCCATGGATTGCTCAATCTGCCTTCCGCATTTCACTTTCAGTTTTTGTAAGATTTTTTCATTCTATCTCAATACAGTCCTGTTTGTGGGAGATGCGAGGCCTCTGACACGGCGGCTGGGGGGCAGCTTGGGGTTCAGACTGACTCACTCCAGACAAGTTTATCGAAGGTGCTTTCCCTTCAGCATGCTCTTAAGAACTGTCTTCTTTGAGCCACATGGCTTCTAAGGAAGGGGAAAGGGGACACTGAAGGCCTAGTGGTGTAATAAATGATAATTAATGTGCAAGTCAGATAAGCTCAGTGCTTGAGCCTGAACTGTATTTGGCTGCCAGACAAGGAAGCCAACAGCTCCCCAGTGGAAGAGGAAATGGAGCTCCATAAAGCTGAGTGACTGAACTCCATCCGAACTTCTCTGCTCTCTTCTTGGTGGGGCAACAAAGAGAACATGCTAGAAACCTATTTAAGGACACACAGGGAGCCCTTTAAATGTGGGGTGGATTACAGGGAAACATGGCTTCCTCTCGCCTTTGAGACTCGGTATCAGAGACTCCGTCCCCGCCCCCACCCTGCTCCCACCATGTGATCTGCGCCAGGAGCTGACCCCCAGTCTCCACATTGATGGCACTCGTTTCACAGGTACGGACACAGAATGTCCTCAGTCTGTGCCTGGGCTTGCTGACATGTAGGCACTGCTCCATTCATTTTAGTCTTTCCTGGTCTGGAAGGCTGGCTGGGAGCCTGGTACCCCAACATCAGCACAGGCCATGGAGCACTCAGCCTAGACACCATTTGTCTAAACCCCAGGCTGCTGAGCCTCATGCTGCCTTCCCTCATAAACTTAGGAAGAAAATCTCAGAAACAAGGGCACACAGCAGCCAGGACTCCAGAGGGAGGCTTCCCAGCCACCCATCCAGCTTCTGCCCCTGGCCCTCCCTACGTTAATTGCAGAACGTCTGTGTGGATCAGTTTTTTTCTTTTCCTTTAGCAAGATAGGGTTTCTCTGCATATCCTTGGATGTCCTGGAACTCTCTCTGTAGGCCAGGCAGGCCTCGAACTCAGAGATCCAACCCACCTGCCTCTCCCTCCTGAGTGCTAAGATTATGGGTGTGCAACATTACCACAGCACGGGGGGGGGGGACGAGAGGGGGTGTGGATTCTTGCACTTGTAGTCAGTGCTGAAACTGGTATTTTTGTATGGGTGTCCCAGTAACATCTGCAGGGCACACCAAGACACATCTTCCCTTTTGTAAAGTGTCAAAAAAAAAAAAAATCTGTTGGATTGTCATTTCCCATCCCATCCCATCCCATCGGCAAGTGATGTCATCCCCAAGTCTTCTCTGGGATGGTGGCTTTTTCTCCGTTCAGTTCTGTGAGTTCTAAAGAACTTTGTGGACCAGTTGCTGCTATCTTTACCCTCCAAAATGAGCGGCCCCCTCATCTCCCAAGTGAACATAGAATATGAAGGGTGTGTGTGACTTTTCTTTAGGTTCAGCATCAAACAATAGTTGTATCACCACGTTCCAGTCCAGCATCATGGATAATGACCCCTGGTATAAATAGGGATTCCCTAAAGACCTCCACACCAAAAGAGACTAAGACATTCAGACTCATTCAGGAGACTTCACGGTAAGATTCCATCACATGATAGGCTGAGACAGGAGGATTGTAGGTTCAAGGTTAGCCTGGGCTCCAGAGCAAAACCCTGCTTCAAAATCAAGCACATATCTCAGTTATGTGTTATTACCAAATCACATACAGAAATTAAATGACTCAAAGGAGTGCAATACCTAGAGACGGCACCTTCCTCCCGTTCCTCTGTATAATTATCCAGAGGGAATTATCTAGCCAGGCTAAAGGATGCCCTTTGCCTTCTCTGCTCTCTAAGGCAAAGAACTTCATGGCCAAACTCCTCAAGTTAAAGCCCAGACCAAGCTGAGTCCAGGTCATTTTAGAATGAGTGTCCAATGTTGGTTCAGGTAGTGGTTGTCACTGTGCATCAATGGCCACTGCTTCTTCCAAAAATGTTTGCCAGGGAGCCTCCCTCTGCCTAGCAGGCACCACTGTACAATGTCCACAGAGTTCACACAAAAACAGCTCCTTTACACTGACGGCTCTTAGAATTCTTAGGAGATTGAACAAGACCAAACTCAAACTCTCCCTAACGCAAAGGATTGTTTCCTGCAGAAGAAATGGCTCGATGATCTAATCAGTGAACTCTTCATTTCCTGACGACCGCACGGCGCTGGTGTATTCACTGTCCTTCGGCAGTTTGTGGGTGTCCACCACGTAAGGCACATCTCTTGGGATACCAGAGAGTTAGATCATGTTTTGATGCAACAGGTTGGTTTGCATCTTGGTGCTGAGGAAGTTTGCATTCGTTCTTTTGAGAAGGGATTGCTGTTTCCAGTGGATTTGTTCGGTTGTGGGGGATGCTAGGATGTGGCTAATTATTTCTCCCTCTTCTATTAGTATTATTTCGTTTTCTGATTTGCCGGGTTGGCCATGACGGATCCCAGCTCTCCTTTGTTTCTGCACTGCTCTCATGTATTATAATTTCCTGGGCTTCTCTGAGTGAGACTCCCCCCCCCCTGTATAGTATTCAGACAGATCATTTCTGCAGCACAGACCCCACGGTCACATGCTGCATAAAATGTTTTTATTTCTATTGATCCTGACTGGCAATCACTTAATTTAAGATCTTGAAATACAATATTTCCTACTTTCCTGGCTGTTACTCCGATGTTTCTGCCCTCGGAGAGAACTGGCGTTTTTCCTTTACCGTTTTCAATATTGTTTCTTTGCTACATATTTTTTGACTGAAACATGAGATGGAAATGTTCTTCTCTGGTGACTTATAGTTGGGGACTCTCAATTCCTCGTGAGGCGCCTATTTTCCTTTGGTTTGAGGAAACTTCTGGTCTAGTTTCATTGACTGGCACTCCCCGGCCTCTTGGGCTTTGGGCTGTGCTCATTCCCGTTTAGAGGTGTTATTGTCTCAACTTTGGCTGCTATTCTGTAATGTCTTCTTTTGCTTGGTTGTATCTGTTCATAACTCTTCCCACCACATTCTGATTTGATTAACGGACTCTTCTAGCATTGCCACCTGCTTTTTTATTTTTTATTTTCAGCCTCGATTTCCATGATTTTGGCTATTTTACCCATATGCTCACTTTATCGATAGTGTTTTTTTTTCTACATGAATAAACTTGTAGAATGAATACATATTATAAATGGAATGTTATAAGATTGGACTACACGAGTGGCTGGCTAGTCCTACTATGACTATCTGTGTGCTGGACAGGCTGAGAACCAGGTACCTGCTTAGTCCAGGAAACCAAATGCCTCACAAGTCTCCATCTGTGACTGAAACTCTTGAAGATCGCAGTCCGTCAAGTCCATGGTGGAAGGGTGAAGACGCTGGGTCCTGGGAGAAGTGAAAGGCAGCAACAGCAGCAACAGGAGCAGATGCACTCGTCAGCAAGAAGCAAAGGTGGGCAAGCACTACTGTTCCCCCCACCCCAGTCCCAGGGACTGTTTGTGATTCACGCCTCAGGGTCTCTATGCTCCGTCCATTCTTCCTGAGGATGTCCTAACACCCATCCAGGTATGTCTCTTCGGCTATGCACCCATCTTTATGGTTTGTTCCATTCTAATTCTCTTGTTGATTTTGTCCTTTATTATGAATCTTCAGCAGGGTTTCTTGGTCACCCTTTTTCTTATTTATTGATAGGAACACATTTAACTGACATAAACTTCTTGGTAAAATTCAGTTCTGTCTGATAGCTTTATTATTATTATTGATGTTTTATGTAAAAATATGAACATTTAGTTTGGATTTTCATTTTGACTAAGATGTTATCTCAAGGATATTTGGGGGAGGGTTGTTTTAAATTTTAGGAATGTTTATGACCTGTCTCATTAATTTATAGTTCCCTGTATTTCATTAAGGTAATTCCTCATACTGCTTCTCTTGTGAGATTTAGGCTTTAGACATTTGAAGACAAGACATAGCCTTGATATTCTTCTTATTCTAATCTAAAATGTTTCATTTACTTAGTTAATTAATTTTGGTTTATATGATTAGTCAGACTATCCAATAGAGAAAGTTTCCTATAAGTAATTATTTTTCTCCATAGCTATATAGCTATTATGTTTTTCCTTGTGGTTACTGAGGGTATTTTATGTCGTGCTATATTATTATTGATTATTGATTATATATGACTACATATAATATTCAATATATTATATATATACTGAATGCAAAGCTATTCAAAATTAAGGCCGTAATAACTTACATCTATGAGAACAATAATTATTTCCCAAATGTGTAAATACAAAAAATGCAAATGGTGATAACAACTTTAAAGACTTGGTTCAAAGAGTTAACTGACTTACTATGTTTTTTGAGGGATAATTTGTAAAATTCTGGTGGCACGTCCTTTGGCAATGTATGAATCTACAGCTTATGTTAGTCCCTGAATCTGAAATGTTTCTAAGCCACCTTGAACAGGAAAATATTGCATGAAAAATAAAATTATAGTGAAAATATGTCCAAAAGAATTAAACACACATGCTGGCTAATTCTTCATCACTGCAATCACAACACAGGATGAGAAAGACTTAAGATTGTAAGGGTCTACTTTGCCTCAGGACTTCAGAAGAATCTGCCCCCCATTTCAAGCAGACAAAAAGGATTATGGTCAGTGTCTTAATCAGGGTTTCTATTCCTAGACAAAACATCATGACCAAGAACCAAGTTGGGGAGGAAAGGGTTTATTCAGCTTACACTTCCACATTGCTGTTCATCACCAAAGGAAGTCAGGACTGGAACTCAAGCAGGTCAGGAAACAGGAGATGATGCAGAGGCCATGGAGGGATGTTACTTACTGGCTTGCTTTCCCTGGCTTGCTCAGCCTGCTCTCTTATAGAACCCAAGACTACCAGCCCAGGGATGGTCCCACCCACAAGGGGCCCTCCCACCTTGATCACTAATTGAGAAAATGCCTTACAGCTGGATCTCATGGAGGCATTTCCCCAACTGAAGCTCCTTTCTCTGTGATAACTCCAGCCTGTGTCAAGTTGACACCAAACTAGCCAGTACAGTCAGGCTGGACTCACAGGCAGGAAGCCCAGCCTCTCAGTTGGCCTCTACATTTCCCTTTGTATTCTTTCCCTGTATCCCCGCCCCATGGATAGTTTTGCTGCACACAAGATGTGTCTTATCCCTCAGTCAATGTCTTCAGCCTGGACATAGCACATCAATCTCCTATACAGTTCAACTTGGCAGTAAAGGTTAACCATCACAAATTATATATGTAAAATAATATATAACCATCCCATCTAGTCTGAAAGAATTAGGAAATAAGCCAACACGACCAAGTAATGAAATTGTAACAAAAACAGCCAGCATCGATGTTCTCATCAGTTATGGGTTGATGCTGTCATTACTCTGCATTGCACGTTTTTGTCCTGGCATTCACACCAAGTTTTGCCATGAGTGTCATGTGGCACATGATAGAAGCCTTAGGAGGTGAGACCCATTGGGAAGTCCTCAGTCCTCTGAGAGTAATGCTTTCAGAGGTGTTGAAGTTTACTTCCTGGAACCTTGCAGAGGAAACAATGTGCTGTGTGAGTGAGCCTGAGCGCTGGGTCACTCACTGGATTCCTCTCTGAGACGTAGTCTCTTCCTCTCACCTCTGCTCTTAGCAACAGAGACCTTTGACTCTGTAAGACAATGAGGTACACAGAAGCCTGTTTCTGTATGAAGCTTCCAGGCTTAAGTACTTTGTTACGGTAATAAGAAACTGAATAATAGAACTTTTGAGCAAAGAGTACTTTGATGATACATTGAGTAATAGTTGTTAAAAAAAACAATCTAGCAGTATTAAAAAAAATTAATAACATATCTATATATCATATGAGAACTGTTGTTAAGAATTTATCCCTAAAATAAATTTTAGTTACTTGAAGACATAAAACATGTCTAATACAGCAGTTAATAAAAGTTTATGACCAGTTTTTAAGCTATTTTTAAATTTACTACAATTAAAATGAATTTACGGACATTTTTTATCCTTTGAAAATATAAATTTCTTTATTTCAGGCAATTGTGATGACATCTTCTACAATCCTAGCACTCCATGCAGAGGTAGGACTGGGAGTTAGAGGCTAGCCTGAGCTATATATTGAAATCCTATCTCGGCTGGGGAGAGGGCAGCCTGCAGAAGTGACACAGCTGCTGGGACAGACTCCATTTCTGGCTCCAGACATCCAGCACCTTTCCCGCCCGAGGAGAGCTGGTGAGAGCCATCTTTGCTCTGGTGCGTGGCCAGGGAGAGGGCAGCCTGCAGAAGCTACACAGCTTCTGGGAAAGATCCCCTTTCTGGCTTCAGTCATTGGGCACCTTTCCCGCCCAAGGAGGGATGTCTGCCAGGGACGGGTCTCAAGGCCTGAGCTGGCAGGAGAGCCATCTTTGCTCCGGTTCGCCTAGGCTCCAGTCTACACTGGCTAGAGTGTGGACCACAGAAGCTACACAGCTTTGGGACAGACAGAAGCAACCTAACTTCTGGGACAGACCCTGTTTCAGGCTCCAGAAATTTGGGCACCTTCCTCACCAGAGGAAAGGTGGCCACCTGTGAGGGCTCTGTCTGCCAGAGCGGAGCAGGTGAGAGAGTCATATTGTGTCCAGGGTCCCTCGGTGGCTAGTCTGTGCAGGTGAGTGAATAATCTGCAGAGGCAACA